>NC_091801.1:15180984-15484015 GCF_041296235.1 Equus asinus
ATACTTCCCCTTTTTAACTGACAAATGGAAGTTAGAAATGGTATATCAACACTTCACCATGAAGCTATCAATTTCCTTCCCAGATTCTGATCCACGCACATTCTAAAAGATTAACACAAAATTTAATCCATGTATTTCTTCCGTTTCCCAAAATGCACACGTTGAGGCCACTTTACAACAACCAGGATCATCCAGTTTTGCGTGTGGAGCTTGTTAAATGCTGAGCCAAGAGAAAAGTCATCCTGATGGGAAGAAACAAAAAAGCTGTGTGGCTCTATGACCGCGGCCAGTGGATTGCATTCAGTCAACTTCTTTCCGGCATAATTCATCATTGACAGAGCCAATTTGAGAAAGCACGTTCTCTTACTGAATTAGGCCGAAGCCCTGCTGCCCTGCTCACCATTATATCCAGAGACATGCCAAGAACACTGCTTTTTTTAGTTAGGCAATACAAACTAAAAATCCCTCAAAGACATTTATAAACTGCGTACCTCACCATATCTATTGTTCAGATCTGTTTATAACCACTCAAAGAACATTCCTGAGTGCTCAGGAAGCATAATACTACAGCTTTTTACAAAGTAATAAGATTTCTGTGATAATACAATGACTATGTAATACATTTATCACAAAAATACATTTCCCTTTGTATACAAATTTGTATACAAATGAAAGTAACCTTTCATTTTAATATTTTCATGATCTATTGATTCCTATCGAGCCCATGGACACAGCATTAAGTAAATAATTCTCAAGACTATTCAACTGGAACCAACAATGCTTTATCCTTGCCATTAAAATTCTTCAAACTTTCATACCAAAACATTTTCCTTGACTTTATATCTAGTTAGAAATGGGGAAAATGAAATACTTTCAAGTCCTAAAAAGTGCAGACTTGCAACTCATAAATTAGAAATAAGAGGACTGGTTTTTCTGCTCATCTTCTCACAAGGTCTTTTTTAAAAGTTTTTTTAAACTTTTGTATTAATTTAAAAAGTTGCCATGGTATCTCAGTTTGATTAAGACCAGGAGATATCACAATCTAGAGTACTCATAATACATCAAATGAAACCTTACACAGCATACATTCAAACTCCTATCAATGTCATAAATGTTCTACGATTCCTGGCTTGTTAGCTTGTGGAGGCTGTGATAACCAAGGCATTTCACAGGTGTTTTAAACTAGATTGGATTGCCAAGAAACCTGTTTCTCCCCAACTATCCCTATCTATTATTAAATTGGGTCATTCAATATCATTTCAGGGTTCAACACAAGTTGAAAATCAAATCCTTAGGTTCCTTCGTCATGGAGTTTTGTCCCAAATATACAATACTAAAAAGAAATGTACATCATTGCCTTGTGTCCTCTTTCACAAGCCTTTTGTTCAGAGATCAGCAAAGATCTACACAGACAGCAAACATGTGTTAAGCATTTACAATGTTCTAGTTACCATGCTAGACTCCAGGGTTATAAAAGTAAATAAGACACAATCCTGGTCTCAAGTTGTTTATAGTCTAGTGGAGAAAACATACTTTAATTATGCAAAGATAGAGGCATTCTCATGGCATTATGGCATTTACTTTCCACATATAATGTAAGTTTGGTTGTTGACTGAACCATCTTAAATAAAGTCTAACCATAAAACTGTTCAATTTACTACACTTGGCTGGCAAAACATTTTTATTTGGTACGTTTTGTTTATCTAAAACATATTTAGAAAATTTCTTGGTTTTTTTCATAAACCAATTTTTATTTATTTTTAAAAAGTGACTCCTGCAAAGGTCTGTCAATATTGCAAATTCTCTTTTTCCCAGGTCCTAAAAGATTCATGCTAAGCAAAACTGGACCATCTGCTTTATCCAAATCTCAGAAAACTTGACTTGAAAAGTGAGAATGGGTTCTCTGAATGTCAACCCATAAGATATTATTAGTGGATGCAGTCAAGGAACATTTCAGCTACCACTACTCTACATATCAAGGGTATAGGCCACATTTTCTTCTGTGGTAATCTAACCCTGTCTTCACTTGTAGACTAATGTCATATGCAAGCCAGATTAACTAAACAGTCACTTGATCCATAGATAGGTGGGGAATCAGAATTGTCCACCCCAAAATGTTCCTCATTGCCTTTTTTTTTTTTTTTTTGCTGAGGAAGATTCACCCTGAGCTAACCTCTGTTGCCAATATTCCACTTTTTTTGTGTGAGGAAGATTAGCCCTGAGCTAATATCTGTGTCAATCCTCCTCTATTTTCTACATGGGTCGCCACCACAACATGGCTGACAAGTGGTGTAGGTCTGTGCCCGAGATCCAAACCCAAGAACCCACGCTCTGAAGCAGAGCATGCTGAACTCAACCACTACACCAGGGACCCAGCCCCTGCCTTGACTATTTTTAAGGACAAAGGGCTCTGAAAGAAACTTTGACCGTCCCCCTAGTTGTCTAAAAGAATTTAAGATACAAGGCCTGTTCCAGGAAGGAGCTAACACCATAAGATAACAATAGTATAATGTAAACTAGGTGTGATAGACAGGAAGGCACTAGCAAGGCCATTTTTGTCAGATTTCTGTCTCTTGAGTCACATTGTCTATAGACAGCCCAGCAAACACTTGCTTATCAAACATTTGCATTTCCATCTCCATGTAAATTGCCTTCCTCCCCTTTGAAGTCCCAAACTACTACCCCCAACATCCTCCTTTGTCTTTGGCTGAAGATGGTATTTAAGGTGGTGGCTCCAGACATTTTGGTGAGTTACTCAGTTTTGCCAGGTTTCTCCCAAATGTATACGTTATTAAACTTTGTTTAATTTTCTCCTCTTATTCTGTCTCATGTCAATTTAATTTTTAGACCAGCCAGAAGGACCTACAGGGTAGAGGAATAGTTCTTCCTGCCCTACAAATGACAAGTGTAATATTTTTTGATGTATATTAACAGGCTTTCCTCTTTCCCATACCTTGTAGACATCCTAATGTATCCACCTTCCTTGAGAAGCAGAGTGAGGAGATTAAGATTGTTGCAGCATTAATATAAACAGAAATAAAAGTTAACAATCTCTTGGACCACAAAATAAAATTTTCAAGTCACCAAGGATAAGAAGTAGTCTTGAAATTCAAGCTTTGTGTGAGAGAAAAGGAGTCTAAATTCTTTTATCTCCCCGTGTAACTAATGCAGAGGCAGATCTGGCTGACTTGATCATAGGTTTTTACATAAAAGAGGTCCAGATAAGACAACAAAAATTGTCTCCCTTTGCAAGTGGATTCTGGGAACAGGAAGGAAGAGAGAGGGAAGGGAAGCAGCAAAAGAAATAAGTATTTCCTGATCTACCCTCTCCAGACTGAAGACCCAGAGAAAAGAAACTTTTAGATAAAGATGAAAGGAATGTTGAGGGCAAAGTGGTTCGTTGCCCTTTGAGACTCAAGAACAAAACTGCTGTGCAAGGCAACTCTATGCTTAATGCAGTACAGCCTCAGCAGAGTACAGAAGGCCTAATTGTCATTCCTCATCTCTCATTTGGTGGAGCAAACACTAAGATCTCCAAATACCCTTGAGGAAAGAATGAGAAAGTAACAGAATAGCAGTCATGACCTGGGCCTTCTATGGTGAGGAGCAAGTGGACCCATAGAGGAGGCTGTAGGAGGTAGCCAATGTTATCCGCAGTAGATGCCAGAGACTTGAGGCAAATGCAGCGTCAGTGAGAGCCAAGGTAAAGCCACTGCGAGACAGGATGGACCACCAGGTCCTGACAAAGCTGAGTCTCAAGTTCCATCAGGAGTTTTATCAGTTGCAGACTTCAGGAGCAGATGCCAACATATTACCTAGGGATGGAGTCCACTAAATCCACCTCACCAGTTATCAGACAGTGTATACTTAAGGACCAGCACAAAGCCAGGCTATAAGCCCCTCTCCTCCAATACACCTGAATACTAATTTAAAAAGGAGCAACACCACAGTTTGCATTTGTGCTTTAAATAGGAGGGAGAGACAGCTCACTGGCTTTAATATCTACTATAAGAAGACAGGAAAAAGAATTTCTTTTTGTTTTCTTCAAAAATGAGTTCTAGATCTGCTTTTTAATCTGAAGTTTCCATTTAGGCTAAAAAGTTTAAACATCTATAAATTGAATACATGCATTGTTTATTAAAATGATGTATTACCAATAGAAGGAAAACATTACTGAGACCTCCCAGGGGCCAGAGCAGCCAGCCATGAACTCTCAAATTCTATCTTAGGTGAAGCCCACAGGGTGATTCTAACCTCACATTCAAATATCTAGAAGGCTGAAAAGTAGCAGAACACAAACTGACGGGATGCTCAGAGATTATCTAAAACAACATTAGCTGGATGATCCCTACTGCATCCTGTAAAGGCCCAGAAGGTCCCACGAACAAACAGACTAAGCAAGCAAGCCCGTCGTCTCAGGACATGTTTCAAAATGAATCACCATTCTTCTAAGCAGTGCTGAATCTTGTTCCACTCCTACATGGATTAAGCCTTCACTCAAATTCTAAGCAGAGAATATACCAGTGGGAATCCTTTAGTCCACCTTACAGCCCACAATTTTTACTTTCTAACTCATTTCTCACTGACTCCAAGCTGAGATTCTTTCTTATTTGTATCAAGCAAACGGTAGAAATTACTGTCCAATTAAATCCTTTTTTACATCCTCAATCACAAAATTATTCAGGATCTGATCACAAGATTATTCAGGATCAACCTTTCTTGACCAAAAATCTACCACATATAGTTCATAATTTCAATGGTGTCTCTATATTTTTCTTAAAAGGATAACAGAAGTATGAAAAACTTATTTCTGCTTCTTAGCTAAGTAAAGCTCACCAAGTTTCACAGCAGACTTGAGACTATTACTAGTGACTAAGTTTTCCTAAGACTTGGGGACTGGAAGGGTCTCTTAAGACGAGGGACTTTACCTTACTTATCTTTGTGACCTCAGTGACTAGCACTGTACTTGGAACATGGTCAGTGCTCTTTAAATATTTACTGATGTGAACAGCTGAACTTAATCTGTTTATACGTTAACATTTTCAAAAAATGTCATGGCTTAGGATGACTTCAATACTTAGCAGGAGCAATGACACACTCAATAAGTATTTAAAGGGGATAGTGAGGCTCCTCAAAAAGTTAAACATAGAATTACTATATGATCCAGTAATTCTAGTAATTTTTGAGTAATTCCATTCAAAAAAGAATTGAAAGCAGGGACTCAAATAGATACTTGTACACAAATGTTCATAGCCGCATTAATCACAATAGCCAAAAGGTAGAAACAACCCAAATGTCTACCGACAGATGAACAGATAAACAAAACGTGGTCTATACATACAATGGGATACCATTCAGCCATAAAAAGGAATGAAATTCTGATACATGCTACACTACAGGTGAACCTTGAAAACATAAGTGAAGTAAGCAAGACACAGAAGAACAAATACTGTATGATTCCACTGTCTGAGGTACCTAAAGTAGTCAAATTCATAAAGGAAGAAAGTAGAATAGAGGTTCCCAGGGGCGAGGGGGATGAAGCAATGGAGAGTTCTTGTTTAACAGGTACCTGTTTGAGATGATGACAGAGTTCTGAAAATGGAGAGTGGTGATGGTTGCACAACATTGTGACTCTACTTAATGTCACTGGATCATATACTTAAAATTGGTTAAAATGGTAAATTTTATGTTATGTATATTACGCCACAATTAAAAAGAGGACAGTGACTATTAAATATTAAAATAAAGCTTCATAAAGTGCTTTGTAATCATGTGCTCTACAAGGCGAAGGCTCCAAGGCACACATGCTGTGTAAACTACATATTTTACTTATTGTTGTGACCCTCCAATGGAAACAAAGACTAATCTGTTAACGAGTACACAGGTAAAATAGCCGAAATACTCAATTAATAATTTCTTTATCAGTAGCCTTTCCATTTTACAAACTAGTCTGACCGCAGTGTACGATTTGTTCTTAATTAGAAGTAAATTGAATAAGAAAGGATAAAAATATGTTGTCATAACAGAATTTGAAATAGCTATAGGATGATACCTGCTAAAGATATGCTAGTTTCATAATTAAATATTTTTAAAAGTCATTAGATTCATTCTGTAACAAGTACCTTGACAAGTGAGTATTAAAATACACATTATTTGAAAGTACAAATATGAAAGAATATGGTGAAAACGAACAAGTTAGAGCACTAAGTCCTTTAAGGAGTTAAAATAAGCTGTAGCCTGAGCAGTCACCCTCTAGAACTGTGTCTTCATAAATTTGATCATTTATGGAGTGTTTTTGATGATAGGCAATTCTTTGTTGAAAGTTAAGTGCTCTTTTATATGAATAAATAAAGAAGGCTTTGGTTGGAACTAATACATTATTTTGACTAATGTTTATTGGAAATCCAATTATGGGTTCATAAATCAGAGTTTTTTGTGGTCCATCAGGTGAGCTCACCCATGCCACCAGATGTCAAGGTGCATACCGATAGGGTAATTAAAACAACTCCATGGAATGCTGCCCCTCTTCTATACGACGATAGTAGTCAAAACAGAGGAAGAAATATCATTATCTTTAACTTACTTAAAATGTTTTTGTAAGATGTCATGATCACACCTTCAAGGAAACAAAGCCATTTGTTTTCTATTTACTATTTTACTATTCTAAAATGACAAGGTCAAGAATGATGCATGATCTGTCAGACATGGTTTTCAAACATTCTTCACAATAAAAAGGGAAAAAAAAAACTTATCTGAATATAGCCCATGACTGAACCATGTCCTTATTCCTTTTTTTGTCTTTCCTTTCCTTCCCTTCCTGCCCTCCACTCCTCTTATTAAATAGCTGTTATTTCCTGAAGAAGTGAGTCCTACTAATAATGCCTAGTGTACCTGGGCCAAGGTGCATTCAGTTGCATATTGCATGGACCTAAGTCATATGAAAAATTCCATCATAAAAGCTTAAGGTCGGGGGCTGGCCCCGTGGCCAAGTGGTTAAGTTCGTACACTCTGCTACAGGCGGCCCAGTGTTTCGTTGGTTCGAATCCTGGGTGCGGACATGGCACTGCTCATCAAACCACACTGAGGCAGCGTCCCACATGCCACAACTAGAGGGACTCACAACAAAGAATGTGCAACTGTGTACTGGGGGGCTTTGGGGAGAAAAAGGAAAAAATAAAATCTTTAAAAAAAAAAGCTTAAGGTCTTCATTATCAAAAAGAAAACAGATGGCATGACAATTCTGGCAAAAGAATAAACCCACTGTCAACTGAAAATTGGAAAAACTTTTTACTCTAAAGACTTTTAGAAGTCCCTACATAGCCACATGTACCAACCATGAAAAGGGAGGGAAATGAGGTATTTAATGAAAGAAGGCATTTGCACATTATAGCCAAGAGTGGGAAATTTTCTTGACATTTGACTAAGCCCAGTAAAAAATGTAGAAAAATCAGATCTAAGTGATTGACATGATATATAAAATAAAACCTAAGAATTCTGTCTCCTATCAATATTGACAAATTTGTTGTAATTATCACTATTTAAAGTCTTTCCTTGTTCTAAGTCCTTAACTGACTCAGTTTTGCTTCCTATGTAGGCAAAGTATCTCTTCCTTTATAGAACGAATGATACATATGATTGACGATATTTCAGTATATTCTGTGATGAAAATAGAGATTTTATGCTTTCCCGTACAATATAGCTAAAAAGTGCTTCTGCTCTTTTTGTTTACACAACACCATTTAGCAGTAGAAACTGAAAAATCCTTGCCTGTCACAGATTGCTAGACAGACCTCTGCATAATTCATCAAAAACAATTGCAAGTAACACAGGCCAGCACTCAGAGATTTGCCTAGAGACCAGCCAGGCAGCTCCACATGAAGTGTCAGTAGGGTAAGGCCACACATGCAGAGCTCTGCTATAACTCTACAACTGCACTGCTCAAGCCTGCTGGCTTGACTCTTGGTGATAATATAAACAAGAGGGTGAGTGACAACTTAAAAAGCTAGCTGTTGAACTACTCTAATCTTAAACCCAAGAAATTATGTCATCAAGACTGACTTTAAAAGGACAATGTCTAAATATAGCTGTTATTTGTGAAAAGACACAAATGCTACCATTGTATCATAGGAAAGTGTTCGGAAAGAACAGAACTGGGATGCTGGGTCTCCTAAAGCATCCTTGATTTGAAATTACCTGGGCGGCCCCATATAGAGAAGAGTTCTGTTTAAACGGGTGCCTGAAGGGCCCTGACTTCCAACAATGAATCAAGAGATTCTCTTACTGGCTTGAGTTGTATGAATCTTCACAATGTCAGATTAATGGACAATTGTCAAGAACAACAGCCTGCTATGAATAGTAGCATGACAGTGCAAAGAGCTGCACTGACTCACTCACTGGTGAAACTGCTGAGAATTATTAAAGGGCAAGCAACTAAAGCCTCTAGAAACGGTCCTAACAGCAAATGAAGAAACATCTTTTCAAGAAAACCTAAGAAATTTTCTATAAGAAAGCTAAGAGTCTGCGGTATTTGAATCGCGAGCACTCTCCCCACCCAGTCCCAGCCCAGCCAGTGAGGCAGACGCCCCACTCCGGACTGCAGCACCCTGCCTCAGAGATTTCGCCTGGGGGAAAAGCAGCCATAAAACAGATAGCTCCCGCTGTCCTCCCAAAGAAGCTGACTTCATTTGCAGCAGAGCTTGGAGAAGCCTAACATAACAGCGCTCTCAAGAACAGTGCAGGCTGTGGTGACAGGCAGTCAGGAGCAGATTTGTGTATCTCGGGAAGAAAAAGCCTAGACTCTAGGCTGACTGGTTTGCAGGAGAGAACTGGGAAATAAAGACAGCTGGGATGAGCCCTCCCGGAGTCAGAACAAATATCAAACCCTGAGCTCAGAAACTCTTCTGTCCAAAGAGCCACAATTTAATTGGATTCATTTGTAGAGGAATTTATGCCCCAGGGCATTTGTGTAAAAAATAGAGCAAGCAGCTAGCAATTAGTGGAGCTTTAACAGCTGAGTGTGATCAGGAAAAGAGTGGAAGGGAGCCCTACCAGTGCTGCTGTCATCCCCAAGTGCTGTGGACACTCCTAAGGCTGTGCCTCCCTGAGGAGCGACATCAGAAGCTTTATACTGAGGCGGTGGAAGGGGGTTTCATGGAAATAATCCAGCCAATCACTAAACAAATAAACAAGCAAGTGACAATAACAAGCTCCAGAATGAGGGGACCAGTGCCCAGAGTTGCTACATTATATTATCTAAAATGTCCAGTTACCAATAAAAATTATGAAGCATGCAAAGAAACAAGAAAGTATGATCCATATTCCAGAAAAAATAAAAGCAGACAACAGAAACTTCCTGTGAGAGCAAACGGATGTCTGATTTAACAGAAAAATATTTCAAAGTAGCCACTATACTTACGTTCATAGAACTAAAGAAAACCATGTTTAAAGAAGTAAAGGAAGGTAAAGTGACAACGTTTTACCAAACAGAGAATATCAATAAAGAGATAGAAATTATGAAAAAAAGCACCAAATGGAAATTCTGGACTTAAAAGTGAAATAACTGATATAAAAAATTGCTAGAGAAGATCAACCGTAGATTTGAACTGGCAGAAGAAAGAATTGGAAACTTGAAGATAGATTGATAGAGATTAGGTAAATTAAAGAACAGAGAGGGGAAAAAATGACGAAAAATAAACAGAGCCTTAGAGAAATGTGAGACACCATTAAGCACACTAACATATAGATAAAGGCAGAACCAGAGGAGAGGAGAAAGGAGATCCATGACCAAGTGGGAATTATCCAGGGATTCAAGGTTGGTTTGGCATCTGAAAATCAATTAATATAATATATCATACCAAGAGAACAAAACACAAAAATCACATAATCATCTCAAAAGAACTTGAAAAAAATCCATCACCCCTTCGTGATAAAAATATGAAACAAACTAGGCATAGAAGGGAACTTCTTCAACCTGATGAAGAACATCTATGAAAAACCCACAGCTAACATCAAGGGTGAAAAACTGAAAGCTTTCCCCCTAAGATGAGGAACAAGACAAGGATGTCTGCTCTCACCACTTCTACACAACATTATACTGGAAGTTCTAGCCAAAGGAATTAAGCATGAAAAAGAAAAACGGCATCAGGATTGGAAGAGAAGGAGTAAAACTATCTCTATTTGCAGATGACAAGCTCTTGTATATAGAAAATCCTAAGGTACAACTAAAAAGTTACTAAAACATAAATGAGTTTAACAAGGTTGCAGGATACAAGATCAATACACAAAAATCAGTTGTATTTCTATACACTGGCAATGAACAATCTGAAAATGAAATCAAGAAAACAATTCCATTCATATTGTCATCAAAAAGAATAAAATATTTAGGAATAAATTTAACAAAAAGTGAAAAATCTATACTCTGAAAACTACAAAACATTGTTGAAAGAAATTAAAGATCTAAATAAATGGGAAAACATCCCTCATTCATGTACTGGAAGACTTGAACCTTGTAAAGACGGTAACACTCCCCAAACTAATCTGCAGACCAACACCATCCCTATCAGCATCCCAGCTGATTTCTTTGGAGATATTGAAAAGCTGATTCTAAAATTCATATGGAGTTGCAAAGGACCCAGAATAGTCAAAACAATCCTGAAAAAGAAGAAAAAACTAGAAGGACTCACACTTCCCAATTTCAAAAAGCAACAGTAATAACAACAGTGTGGTATTGGCACTGGCACAAGGACAGATATATAGACCAACAAAATAGAACTGAGATTCCAGAAATAACCCATACATCTGTGGTCAACTGATTTTCAACAAGGGTGCCAAGATCTGTCAATGAGGAAAGAATAATCTTTTCAAGGAATGCTGGGACAACTGGATATCCACATGCAAAAGAATGAAGTTGGATTCTTTCTTATGTCACATGATATACAAAAATTAACTCAAAGTGGATGGAAGACCTAAAAATAAGAACAAGAACTATAAAACTCTTAGGAGAATACACAGGGACAAATAGTCATGATGTTGGATCTGGCAAAAGATTCTTAGATATGACACCAAAAATACAAGAAGCAAAAGAAAAAAAATTGATAAATTGCACTTCATCAAAATTAAAAACTTTTGTGCTTCAAAGGACACCATCAAGGAAGTGAAAAACAATCCATGGAATAGGAGCAAATATGTGCAAATCATATATTTGATAAAGGACTTGAATCTAAAATATATAAGGAATACTTACAAGTCAGTAACAAAACAAATAACTCAATTAAGAAATGAGCAAAGGATCTGAATAGACATTTCCCAAGAAAGATATACAAATGACCAATAATACGTATATGAAAAGACGCCTGACATCATTAGTCATCAGGGAAATACAAACCAAAGCCACAATGAGATACCACTTCTTACCCACTAGGGTGGCTAGAATCAAAAAGTCAGATAACAGCAAGTGTTGGTGAAGATGCGGAGGAATCAGAACCCACATACACTACTGACAGGAATGTAAAATGGTGCAGCTGCTTTGGAAACAGTCTGGCAGTTCTTCAAGCGATTAAACACAGTTACCATATGACCCAGCAACCCACTCCTAGGTACATTCCCATGAGAAATGACAAGCTATGTCTACACAGAAACTGGTACCAAATGTTTACAGCAGCATTATTCACAATAGGCAAATAGTGGAAACAACCCAAATGTCCACTAATGGACAACCAGATAAGTATGGTAAATTCATACAATGAAATATTATTCTGTACAAAAAGAAATGAAGTACTGATACATGCTACAACATAAATGAACCTTGAAAACATTATGTTAAGTGAAAGAAGCTGGTCACAAAAGGCCACATACCAGACGATTCCACTCATACGGAAATCCGGAATAGAGAAATCTAAAGAGACAGAAAGTAGATTAGCAGTTGCCTAGGGCTGGGAGTGATGGAAGGCAAGATGGGGTGGGAGAGTGTATTAGTTCTCCAGAGAAACAACCAAAAGGATGTGTATATATATAGAAAGAGATTTATTTTAAGAAATTGACTCAAGCAATAACGGAGGCTGGTAAATCCAAAATCTGCAAAGTGACCAGCAGGCTGGAGACCCAGGATGCTCTAGTTCAAGTCTGGAGGCCAGAATTCCCTGTTGCTCAGGGCAGGTCAGTCTTTTATTCTATTCGGGCCTCACCTGATTGGATGAGGCCCACCCATGTTATGGAGGACAATCTGCATTACTTAAATTTCACCCATTAAATGTTAACATCATCCAAAAACACCTTCATAGAAACATCCAGAATAATGTCTCACCATATATCTTCACACCATGGTCCAGCCAAGTTGACACACAAGTTAGTTGTTACAGGAGTGATAGATAAAGGTATGGGGTTTCTTTCTGAGGTGATGAAAATGTTCTAAAATTGACTGTGGTAATGGTTGAACATGTCTGTGAATATATTTTAAAACATTGAATTGTACACTTTAAATAGGTGAGTTATATGTGAATTAAATCCCAATAAAGCTGTTTTGTTAAAAAAAAAAAACAGACTACCACAAGAATCTTCATATGCATGGAGAGGGCAAAAAAGTTATTATACCTACAATTTTTTTAAAAGCACTTTTCATCCACAGACCACCAGGAAAACACAAATCACTCTCTGGAGTGGCGATCAATCAATTAAGCAACAGGTATTTACCAAGCCTTATCTCAGCACAGTGCTGAGCATATTGAAAGGCCTCAAAAGTACGTGCTGATGGATTGATTCATCACCCCAAAAAGGAATCAGATGATTTTCCTAGTGGTCTATGGAATAAAATAGACTCTATTCACTTTTCCAGGCGTTCGGAAAAAGTAACAATACTCTGCTGCTATTGGTAACCACTGGAAACTCAATGTAAAGTCCTCTGAGGGACACAGAAATACAATCCCTGATCTACATAAGCTTAGAGTCTAGTTAGCAAGACACACCACTAGACACAAAACCAAATCTTTAAGTAAAACTCGTGTTTTTAATCTTATAGCAACCATAACTAAGGGGTTCTATGGCCCAGAAAAAAATAAAATGAATAATACCAACAAATATTTAGTGAAATACTACCATTCATATAAGTTCATGCACACATACGCACACCACACACACATTCACACATATTACCAAAGGCTAGAAAATGATTTGCAATTTAAGCATTAATCCTGATCTCATTACCAACTAGTTGTATTTAGCAGTCCCTGTAGATTATATTTTCTATATATCAGAAACAATACACACCATACAAGAAAAAACTAATGAAAGATTAAGATGTTACCTGCAAAAGAATTAAACTTCTTTGCCATATAATTCAAAATTTTGTATATGAGTACTGCTATTTCACACAAGTGGAAGCAATTTTACAGAGGTATAATAATGACATCAAAACCAAGTCCAAAATCTACAGCATACTGGTGGAAGAATGTCAAAAATAGAAAATTTCAGGGATAGTTACAATCTATAAAACACTATCATGTATAGCGTCTCACTGATTTTTCACAACAGCACAGAGAGATAGTTGTTGTATATAATTCTCACTCTACATATATAGAAACTTGGAGAGATTAAATGACTCATGAAAGTCATCCAGGTAATCACGTCAGGGCAAGGAATCAAACTCGGGTTTCTGGGCTTTCAAATCAAAATTTCTATAATAAAAGTGAAAAGCAATTGCTAGTTCAAGTCAAGAACTAGGACTACCCAGAAAGGTGTCTATGACTCTATAGCTATTATCCATCAAAAGGCAAATTTTAAAGAGCAATAACAGCACATCAGAGGCAGTTTTCAAGTTCTGTACCAGGTTAGGCAAAAAGAAAGCTTAACAACATCCTGCAAACTAGATCTTTTGATTTTTCTCTAGTCCTTTTCTACCATCAAAGCAATAGATCTAGGAGAAAAGAATGACAAATTCCCAACACTCTGTGGATCTTTATGGTCTGTGAATTGAGGCTTAGTACATACTAAGTTGAACATTTTTTAAAAGTACTTAGGTGTCACTTTCACAGAATAAAAGGTGCATGTCTTAAAAAATAAATACATTTAAGTGTAAAATTATCTACATAACAAACTAAATCTATTACGAAAATGAAGTCTCTTTGGAAAATCACAAATGGTCCATGTTAACCCCAAAGATTACTAGGTATTAAGTTGAAATGCCCACTTAGAAAAGTCCAACTTTTAATTAATTGTGATCACGAAACAGGCATCAGCCAAAGTTAGAGCTGCATTATACATCTCTGACCCTCACAATCATAAGGACAAGCTTTGATTTATATTATAATTGAGAATAAGCCTCAAGATATTGTACAGGAAATTAATGTTTGACTTTGGTATCCTCAAGGCTTGTAGTAATGCTGTAGTTGATAGCATAAACCAGGGAACCTATAAGCGGCACAATTTGTCTGTGGTTCCACTGCCCTCTAGTGGCTATTTTGAAACTAGTTATTAACAAGGATATCAGCATTCAAAGATCAGCCGTGGTTCTCAAGTAGGGTGGGCAGACCAGCAGCAAGAGCAGCATCTGGGAACTTCTTAGGCATACAAATTTCAAGCCCCACCTAAGATCTACTGAAAAGAAAGTCTGTGGATGGTGCGCAGCAATCTGTTTTAAGGGACCCTCCAGGCGATTCTGATGCACACTAACATTTGAGAACCACTAGTCTGAGGGAAGCACTCTATTTGTATTTGAAGTAAATGTAAAAGCATACAGGTGTGTGTGATGGTTAATTTCATGTATCAACTTGACTGGGCTAAGGGATGCTTATAATGGTATATGAAGCCAATAATGGTATAACATTATTTCTGGGTGTATCTGTGAGGGTATTTCTTGAAGAGATTAGCATTTAAATTGGTGAACAGAGTAAAGAAAATGCCCTTCCCAATGTGCCCTTCCCATCCAATCTGTTGAGGACCTAAATAGAATAAAAAGTTTGAGGAAGGGCAAATTCGCTCTCTCTGCTTGAGCTAAGACATCCATCTCCTCCCACCCTCACACATGACGCTCTTGTTCTCAAGCTTTCAGACTCAGATCAATATTTACATCACTTAGCCCCATGATTCTCAGGCCTTCAGACTTGGACTGAATTATACCACCAGTTTTTATGGTCCAGCTTGCAGACAGCAAATAAGAAGACTTTTGGGCTTCCATAACCATAACCAATTCCTGTAACAAATCCCCTCTTATACGTATCTAAGATATCCTATTGGCTTTGTTTCTCTGGAGAACCCTGACTAGCACAGTGCTTATGAGTGTTCTTTCATGAGAGTATTGCTCATAATTATTCCTATGCTTTTTCTAAATTTCAAAAGGCTTTTTTTATATGTAAATAATCTAGAAAAAGCTTACGATTAGTTGGGGAGATTTAAAAGTGCTATAAATTCATGACTGAATGATATAGAAAACAATAGGATAAAAGTATATTAGATATTAAAAGTTCATTTTAAGAACTTGCTAACTAGCTAAATATCTGACCAGGATCCACCCATTTGTTTCTCAGCTATAAAATCAATGGGAAAATGTCTGTTGAATGAATATTCAATCCAGGTTAGTGTGGGGCATTTAATAATCAAGCTCTTTAGTAGATGTATATTATTTTTTATCCATCTTTTCCATTACATAAATTGCTACTTCCAATTACTTATATGCTAAACGAATTATTCAAACTATCAGTGACACAATCTCAGCCTTGTTCTGAGCTAAGGCCAAAAAATATTAGGGCCAGACTTTTTAAAAACTGTATCATGGGCAAATAAAAAATTTACTAATAATTTTAAAATCCTGTATAACCTAGTACCAGCTCTAGGCTGCTGACAGTCATTTAATCTATTCATCAGATAAAGACAGTATGGTTCCACAGAAAGTAAACTAAACTTGAGGTCAAAAAGTATGACATTTGATCTGTATGAACCTTAGTGAGTTACCTAAACTCTAAGAGGCCTGGCTTTCCCAACTAAAGGGTAGTGATAATAATATCTATAGTGCCCAGTTTTTGTGAGGATCAAATAAGTAAGGATAAGAGAAGACTAAACGTTAAAAGAAATTTTCATATCATGTTTAAGCAAATATCACAGAAAGAATGGCAAATGTTACAGAAAGATTATTGAAAATGTTATTAATAAAAAGATAGGTATAGCTCCTACTACACAAACTCTCTCACAAGTAACCACTAAAAACTCTGGAAAAAATATGAAAAACAACTACCTGAAAGCACTCAAGAGCAAGGAAGCAGGAAAACTTTGGAGAGGGGTCAACAATTGTAAGAACAAACAGCAGTGAACGAGGATAGGTTCCAGTCAGCACACTGAGTACACAAACTCAGAAACGTGCAGTCTTAATGGTTTTAAGGTCCAGAGGACAGAGTACAGAGTAACCACAGCAGCTGAAAAGTGAGGGTGGAAATCCCAGAAAGGAGTGAGTCAACATCCTCACTCCATATATTAACTCTTCCCAAATACTAACTCCAAGCAACATACTGAAGGCTAAGCAAACAAAGATTGTTTAGAGTTCAGAGTTTAAAGTTCAAGTTAACTGCCTGCTAAAAGAAAAAAATACATATTCCTCTGAAGAACAAACAGAATCAAGAGGGTCTAAAATGCATCATTCATAGTATCCAAGACACAAGTCAAAATTAGTAGACATATGAGGAAATAGGAAAATGCAACTCAGACTCAAGTGAAAAGGCAATCAATCAATGGAAACCAATCCTGAGATGACCCAGATAGCAGAATTAGCAGTCAAGGATTTCAGTGCGTCTATTGTAATTATGATCAAGGAGACAAAGGAAAACATGCTCACAATGAATAAAAAGATATAAAATCTTAGCAGAAAAATAGAAACCATAAAAAAGAACCAGATGAAAATTCTAGAACATAAAAACATATTTTCTAAAAAGTCCATTGGGGGTCAGCCAACTGGTTGAGTTCATGCACGCTGCTTTGGCGGCCCAGGATTTCGCCAGTTCGGATCCTGGGCGTGGACATGGCACCGTTCATCAGGCCATGCTGAGGCAGCATGGCACATGCCACAACTGGACGGACCTACAACTAAAAATATATAACTATGTACTAGGGGGCTTTGGGGAGAAAAAAGTAAAAATAAAATCTTTAAAAAAAAATCTGTTGGATGAGTTTAATAGTAGATTGAAGGTGAATGAAAAAGTCAATGAACTTGAAGACAAATCCAATATGAAAGACAGAGAAAATAAATTGGAAAAAAATGAACAAAACCTCAGGGGTCCATAGGATAATATCACTAGGTCTAACATATGTGTCAGAGGAGGTTAAGAAGAGAGAGAAAATGATAGAAAGAATATGTGAAGAATAATTGCTGGAAACTTTCCAAATGTGGTGAAAGACTAAAATTTACAGGTTCAAGAAGCTCAGAGAACCAAACAGGATAAATACAAAGAGAAACTACACCTGTTAACACAGTAGTCAAATTACTGCAAATCAAAAACTAAAGGTAAAATCTCAAAACAGCCAGAGAAAAAAAACAAATTACATATCGGGGGACAATGATTTGAATGATCACTACCTTCTTATAAGAAACAATAGAGGCCAGAAATTAGTGGAATAATCTTTAAAATGCTTAAAGGAAGAAAACCTGTCAACCCATAACTCTATATCCAGCAAAAATATAAGAATGAAGAAGAAAGAAAGATATGTTCAGATAAAGGGGGGTGGGGGGAAATTCATCATTAACAAACCTATACTAGAGAAAATCCCAAAAGAACTTTTCTAGCCTAAAGGGAAATGATGACACATGTACATTCAAACCTTCAGGAAGGAATAAAGACCACTTTCACTGTATCACTCAAAGTCTTTTGATCCTTTATGATTCATTGATCCTGACTCAAGTGCTAAGTGAACCTCTTTGCTCATCTTCACTCTCTCAAACATAACATGTACACATACACACCAAACATGAAGAGATAAGGAGATAAGCATAAGTGGGGCTCACACATACAAGGATCATGTGCCCAAAGTAAACTACAGATTCTCTAGCTCCTGCAAGAGTAAATGGTTCATCCACACCACCTAACTTTCTCAAAGAGCAGCACAGTGGCCATCTCATTGAGTTTTAAATACTCTATGTAAGCATATAAGTACAACCAACCTGTTATTCAATATTTATTTGCTTTACTATAAAATGAAAATTACAAACCTTCTGAAAGATAGCTTGTCAGTTTCTGTAAATGCTTTGGTATGTAACCTTTTCAAGGAACAGAACTCTATTCTGGACTTGTTTTATATCCACAACAGTACCTAGGAGGGTGCTGGGCACAGAGCTAGCAATTGACATCTACTTATTCTCTTGAAATAGCTTGATAGTTGAAATCTATCTGGATCTATCAGAAATCTGATAGTTGAAATCTTACTGGAGAGTCGTATCCAGTAAATTCACCCTTCTTTCCAAAAGCTATATAGTAGTTTTATATAAAGTTATAAGACTAAATGTGGGGGGCCAGCCCAGTGGCACAGTAGTTAAGTTCACACACACTGCTTCAGCAGCCTGGGGTTCACAGGTTCAGATTCCGGGCACCGACCTAGCACCACTCATCAAGCCATGCTGTGGCGGCATCCCACATAAAGTAGAGGAAGACTGGCAGAGAAGTTAGCTCAGCAACAGTCTTCCACAAGCAAAAAGAGGAAGATTGGCAACAGATGTTAGCTCAGGGCCAATCTTCCTCACACACACACGAAAAAAGACAATGTGGAAATGGCAATTTTTTCTCTTGTTAAGAGAGAAGGCTATTCTTTGAGGATTTGTTCACTAAGAGCTTACCCAAGGGAAAGAAAAAAGAACTGAAAAAGAAAAAAATTTTGATGGAAAAAGCTTCATTATTTCCAGGAGTTCAGCCTAATCCAGTTGTCCTCCCTATTACTCCTAGGACCAAAATTTACTTCTTACTAGAGGGAATAATGCAGAAAAAACATAATGTGGTTACTTTATGTCTTTTCCCCATTTTTTAATCAGGCTATTTTGGGATTTTTTGTTGTTGAGCTGTAGTTCTTTCTATATTCTGGAATGTTAACCCTCGATCAGATATAGACATTTCCCCAGAGAAGATATATAAGTGGCAAACAGGCATATGAAAAGATGCTCAACATCACTAACAATTAGAGAAATCCAAATCAAAACTACAAAGAGAGATCACCTCATACCCATTAGGATAGTCACTATCAAAAAAACAGAAAATAATAAGTGCTGGTGAGGACGTGGAGAAATTGAGACTCTTGTGCACTGTTGGTAGAATTATAAAATGGTACAGCCACTATAGAAAACAGTATGGAGATTACTCAAAAGATTAGAAATAGAATTACCATATGATCCAGCCATCCCAGTTCTGGGTATATATCCAAAAGAGCTGAAAGCAGGATCTTGGGGAGAGATTTGCAAACTCCTGTTCATTATAGCATTATTCACAATAGCTAAGAGGTGGAAGCAACCCAAAGATGGATAAATACGGAAACCATGACACATACATACAATGGACTATCCTGTAACATACTACAACATGGGTGAATCTTGAGGACATTATGATAAGCAAAATAAGCCAGTCACAAAAAGACAAAACCTGTATGATTCCACTTATATGAGGTATCTAAAGTAGTCAAATTCACAGAAACAGAAAATAGAATTGTGGTTGCCAGGGGCTGGAAAGAGAAGGCAATGGGGAGGGGAGTTTCTGTTCAATGGGAACAGAATCTCTGTTTTGCAAGATAAAAAGGTTAAAAGAGGGGGCTGGCCCCATGGCCGGGTGGTTAAGTTCACACGCTCTGCTTCAGCGGCCCAGGGTTTCGCCAGTTTGAATCCTGGGCATGGACATGGCACCACTCATCAGGCCATGCTGAGGCAGCATCCCACATGCCACAACTGGAAGGACCCACAACTAAAAATACACAACTATGTACCAGGCGGCTTTGGAAGAAAAAGGAAAAATAAAATCTTTAAAAAAAAAAGGTTAAAAGAGGGGAAGGCCCAGTGCCATATTGACTGAGTTGGCACACTCTTCTTTGGTGGCCTAGGGTTCCTCAGATTCAGATCCTGGGTGCAAACCTACAAACCGTTCATCAAGCCATGCTGTGGCAGCATCCCACATACAGAATAGAGGAAGATCGGCACAGATGTTAGCTCAGGGCCAATCTTCCTCACCAAAAAAAAAAAAAAGTCAAAAGAGAGGCACAACAAGGTGCATATAGTTAACACTACTACTCTGTACACTTGAATGGTTAAGATGGTAAATTTGGGGGCTGGCCTGGTAGCACAGCAGTTAAGTTCGCACGTTCCACTTCAGCACACCGGGGTTCACTGGTTCAGATCCCAGATGTGGACGTGGCACTGCTTGGCATGCCATGCTGTGGTAGGCATCCCACATATAAAGTAGAGGAAAATGGGCACGGATGTTACCTCAAGGCCAGTCTTCTTCAGCAAAAGGAGGACTGGCAGCAGTTAGCTCAGGGCTAATCTTCCTCAAAAAAAAAAAGAAAGAAAAGATGGTAAATTTTATGGGTTTTTTCTCTTTCTCTCCTTTCCCTTTTCCTCTATTCAATCTGTCCCCAACTCAAAAATATACGCAAATGAATCAAGAAAATAGAGGAAAGAACGAGTGTTCTCTGCTCTTCCCTTTGCAATTCTTCACAACAGCTACATCAGTTTTAGTTGGGGAACAATGAGGAAAAAGTTGGAGGGAAGTTCAACTCCAGCCTTCTAATTATGGGAACCAGACCATTTCTTCCAGTTCAGGCTCCAAGGGCAACTCTACTAGACATTAGGCAAATATATCTGAGCACCCAAGATCTTCAAAACCAAATAAGAAATTAATTTAAGTAATAAAAATATTATGCTCTCTCACATTCATAACTAATGCACCAGAACTGATCTCAAATTGAAGAAGGTAAAAATAAGAAACAACACACACACATACACACAGCATTTTCTTTACTAACCAATGAAATAAAAAAAGGAAACATATAAGCAAATAGCTTATTCCATTAGGAAATACTTCATTCTACAGTCTCTTTGAACTGATTTTCCATCAACTTCATCTGGTTTTGTTTCTTCACTTCTGTTTGGGTGCAAAGTCCCATAATAAACAATAAGAAAAATAATTCCAAGGAGAAGAGTAAGAGCTATACTGACAGTGAGAGGTACAAAATAGTCTGAATTAAAAACGGAAAGTGGGCAAACCCAGAACACAATCAATATCCCCAATGTGGCCAGTACCCTTACAATATAATAACAAGACATGGGAAATTTGGTATTCTGTCCCTTAACATTAAAAAATGTAAAGACAAGGATGAACCCAACAACAATCCGGTATAAGAATTCCATACCCATGGAAGCACAAAACTGAGTTTGCTTTTTAAATGCCCACAATATACCCAAAACCCAAAGGAATAATAACAGAAATAAAGCAATCTTAACATTTAAGAATAAAAGAAGTACAACGCTCAGCATCCAAGATAATAATGTAAACAACTTGTAAAAGAGATATGCAAGTTTGGGCCAGAATCCATTGAGGAGATTTTTATCAGGCAAGGATTTTCTTAAAGCTACTTGGTAATCAACAGTCGACCAAGAAATAGCACAGCAAGAGACCACGATGGCTGCATCTACAAAACAAAAAATTTAAAAAAGAGATATTGTTATAGGAATAATAATAGCAATATTAAATTACTATATGCCGTACACGCCTTATCTGTATATACACACACTCACAAAGTCAGGCACTTTATATACTCATTTCATCCAATCCTTTGAAATGGATGTTAATATTGCCATATTACATACGAAGGAATTGGTGCTTGGAGAATATATGTATTACTCGACCCAGGTCACACAACTAGCAAGTGGCAGAGAGCTGAGGTTTGAGCCTAAATCTGCCTGATTTCAAAGCTGGTATTAACCACGACATCACACTGCTTTATAAGATTTTGAATAAATTCATTTGACAGATTTTATGGAGCAATTGGTATTGTGGAAACTGCATACTCTGGAAGTTCTCTAAGAGACTGGCTTTTCCAGACATTTTGGCTTTGACTTTGGGCATATACCTAATTCACTATGAGACAGCATCATGAGAGAGAGGCGGGCAGGAAGGAAGGGAGGAAGGGAGGTTAAACAGAAAATTTAACCTAAGTACAGGGTACCAACAAGCTCAATTTCACCATCTCTTTAAGACGATGGATCAAATGAACAAACATGTTCTAAAACTTACACATTTCTGTAGGCTTGAAATCTTTACCCCCTTTTCTCCCCAACAAATAACAAAAGAGTAATAAGTTCATTACTACTTTGGAAAGGCATGTCACTAGCCCCACTGTCAAAGTTGAAGACTTTTATAAAACTGAAAGCAAAGATATTAGAGAATGAGAAAGAAATAATTTAGAGCAGAATACAGAATGCTAGCCATCCCCACTTAGCCTCACTGGAGGCCTATCTATCAGGACAGAAAGGCAGACCTAAGCTGGATTTATCTACTGAAGAGAATTATGAGGATTATAAATGCCTTTGTCCACTCTCCTGGTTTTAGCAAATACCACTCTGGACAGCACAATTAGCTGAACTTCTTTTCTTTTCTTTCTTTGTTAATTCAAAAATACTTGAATTAAAGTATCCTTTTCCTGTAAATTTCTTTTTTATAACTGATTTTAATTTCTATCAAACTGACACATATACATAGTTTTAAAAAGTCAAAGAACTACAGAACTTGTAAGAAAAAGAACAGAACCTTGGTCTACCCCCTTACCTCTCAGTCACAACCCCCAGAAAAAATCACTATCAACTCTTCTAGCTTTTCTTCGGACATTTACTGCCATATTTGTAAATAAAACACATACCGTGCTATTTCTTAATTTATCTGCTTTAGACACTGCTCATTGATTTCCTATTTGGGAAGAAAAAAACTTAGCACATACACACATAGGTACACACCCTCCTTGCATTGTCCTCTCCCTCCATCTGCCCAAAAGGGTAACATCACGATTTTGGTAAAATCAATATTCACTGTGTACCTTATTATAACTATATAAGTACAGCATTTTTTTTTTTACTGCTCAGCCAACTACTACACTCTGATTATATTTCCTTTCTTTTAAAACTTTTCATTGTTTCCTTCCTTGCTCAGTTTTTCATGACCCTCTCAGTACAGCAGTCCCCCCATCCACAGGGGATACGGTCCAGGACCCCGAGTGGATGCCAGAAACTGCAGATAGCACCAAAGCCTCTATATACCATGTTTTTTCCTATATATACCTGCCTATGATGAATCATATTTATAAACTAGGCACAGTAAGAGATTAATGGTACTTTGGGGCCATTATTAAGTAAAATAAGGGTTACTTGAACACAAGCACTGTGATATGTTGACAGTCAATCTGATAACTGAGATGGCCATTAAGTGACTAACAGGCAGGCAGCGTATACAGTGTGCATGCACTGGACAACGGGATGATTCACATCCTGGGTGAGATGGAGTGGGTCGGCGCAAGATTTCATCATGCTACTCAGAATGGCACACTATTTAAAACTTAAGAATTGTTTATTTCTTGAATTTTCCATTTAATATTTTCAGACTGCAGAAAGCAAAACCATGGATAAGGAGGGACTACTGTATTTCTTAGAAAAGTCTTCAAATTAATTAATTAATAAAACTCCCCTATATACATCTACTAGTTCTTTTCTTTTTTTTAAGAATATGATCCTCCTGTCTAAGATGGTTGTTCTCAAGGTTTACTTCCTGTCTTTCCAGAACTTTCCTTCACCTGTCTTCTGTGTTGACTTCCTATTTCCTGTTCTCATATTTCTTTCTTGCTTTATTCTTATGTTTTGGTCAAGCATTCTCCAGACATATCTGAAAAAAGTCGCACGTAAGCTAAATTTTTTAAGACCAGGTATGTCTCAAAATGTCTTGATTCTACCCTCATATTTGACACGCAGTTTTGCTGGAAATAGAATTCAAAGTTTAAAAATGTTTTCCATTGAAACTTTGAAGTCATTGCTCTATTAGGTTCTAATTTCAAGTGTCATGGTTAAGAATTTCAATGCCATTCAGTTTCTCTATCTTTATGTGATCTTTTTTCTCTTAAATCTTCCAAATCTTATCTTTATCTTTGCCTCTCTGAAATGTTATAATGAGGGGCTTGGTATGGGCCCTTTTTATTCACCCTTTCAATCTAATAATCCACGTCCTTCAGTGAGATGCTGTTTTCATTCTTTGGTGGTTTCCCCAGAAATCACAACATGCATGTTAAACACAGCAAAGTTTCAAGTTAATCAACATCACCTCAGAGGTGAACTTATCACGAAGGCAGTGAAGCTTAAATGTCAGAGACCTACCTTCAAAGCCTGGCAAAGCCCTAGCAATGTGTTCACTTTGCCCTTTGTTTTTATAAAATTTGGAAAAATAAGACATTTTAATTGCAGTTGATTAAACTCCCTGTCTCTACTCCTGCTTAACTCTCTCTCTCATTTTCCCTTGGTGTACTGAAGTAGCCGTGGCCACTTCGGGGATCTGGCTAAAGGGAAACTGAGTTGAGAGTACATTTAGCTCAGGTTTAGGGGATACATTTACAAGATTTGCTTGAATAATTAAGATTAGTAAGCGAGAGAGCTAGGATTCTCAGGCAGTTTGCCTGATCTTAACACTCCACTATACTGCCATCAGCAGCCTTTAGATCCCTTAGCACGTTAAGGCCTGACAGTCTAGCCTCATCCAGTGGACACTTAGTTTGAAGCTATTTCCCATTTCCCACTTACCTACCTGCTTCCAACATATTTTTTCTGATCATTTTGGTAACCTAACCTGTACATTTACACCCTAGCCAAACTAAATTCCTTGTCTTTGCCAAACCACGCCTTTGCTTACGCATTTCGCTCAGTCTGAAATGAACCTGCCCAATCACATCTATGCAGACTCCTTAATTTCTTTCTGCTTTGACATTACTGACACCAGTGAAGAAAACATAAGACTCCCAATATTCTCTAAAAGAGACTTCGACAATTAACTAGAGTTGTCAATTCAAACAGTATTTAAAACTAGATATTTCATCCAAAAAAAGAAGTCTTGCTATACTCTGATCTTACACCATATTACTGAAGAAATTGGTAAAGTTTTTCCCAAATTTAAGATGATCCAAAAATATACATGATATTATCACTAATTTGTGAAGTTGAAAGAAACTTTTCTAAATTAAAACTAATAAAAAACAGGAGGTCAGCCCAGTGGCATAATGGTTAAATTTACGTGCTCTGCTTCAGCAGCTCGGCGTTCATGGGTTTGGGTTCCAGGCATGGACCTATGCACCACTCATCAAGCCATGCTGTGGCAGCATCCCACATACAAAAATAGAGGAAGATTGGCACAGATGTGAGCTCAGCAACAATCTTCCTCAAGCAAAAAGAGGAAGATTGGCAACAGATGTTAGCTCAGGGCCAATCTTCCTCACCAAAAAAAAAATCTATATATCTATATATCTATATCTATCTAATATACATATATATATATGTATATTAACACAGATCCATCTGTCTTCTGGACCACACAAGAAATTTAAAACATTTTAACTCCATTTGTCTTCCATCTGACTTACATGTTATTGCTGCCTTGTACTTTCATTTATCTTTTTCTTTACCACATAGCGTTATTCTGTCTAAAGTATATGATGATGATACTCTGTAGTATGGATTTCTTTCTACATAGTTGCTTGTGAGATGATGGGCTTCTTAAATCTGTGGGTAGGTTACTCTCATCAGTTCTGAAATTTTTTCAGCCATTAACTTTTCAAATTTTGCCTCTCCTCCATTCTTTCTCTCCTTTACAAACTCTGCTCAGATCTATATGAGATCTTCTCATCCCATTTTCCATGTGTTTTTTTTTAAATATTGGCTTCTGGTTTCTTTCTTTTCTTTTCTTTTCTTTTTTTTTTTGGTGAGGAAGACTGGCCCTGAACTAACATCTGTTGCCAATCTATCTCTTTTTTTTCCTCCCCAAAACCTGCCAGTACATAGTTGTACATCCTAGTTGTAGGTTCTTCTATGTGGGACGTTGCCTCAGCATGGCTTGATGAGTGGTGCTAGATCCATGCCCAGGATCTGAACTGGAAAACCTCAGGCCCCTGAAGCAGAGATCGCAAACTTACTTCGCCACAGGGTTGGCTCCCTCCGTGTCTCTTAATATTTCTTTCATATTTTCCATCTCTTCGTCTCAGTAAGCTGTAATCTGGATAATTTCTTCTGACTTAGCATTGACTCACTGTCTATACACTTCTGTCTCATCTGCTGAGTTTTGTTGGGGTTTTTTTTTTTTTTTTTTTTTTTTTGCTGAGGAAGATCTGCCCTAAGCTAATACCTGCGCCAATCTTTCTCTATTTTGTATTTGGGTCACTGCCACAGCATGGCCATCAACCAGTGGTGTAGGTCTGCACCCATGAACCGAACCTGGGCCACCGAAGCAGAGCACACCAAACTTAATCACCAGGCTGCAGGGCTGGCCCCTCATCTACTGATTTTTAATTCCAATTCTTAAATTCTTCATTCTCATAAATTCTACTTTTTTCTTTTTCAAATATACAACTCATGTTTTTCTAGTTTCCTACTCCATATTTTCAAGTTCATCATTTACTTCTTTCAACATAACAGGATTCATGTTTAATACTTTGCATCTGGCAATTTCCAATATCTAAAGTCTTAACGAGTTTTTTTCTTACTCATGGTGCCTTATTTTGTTTCGTGCTATAAACTACTGTAAACCATTCATTTTCCATGGAAAACTGTTTGGAAAACTTGTTTGAGGCCTAAGAAAAGGTGGATTCCTCCAGGGAGGATTTCCACTCATTTCTGCCAGACATGTAGGGGCACTATCCGTCTGGGACCACTTGAAAATATATTCATAACTCGGTTTCTATTACTTTGTTTTTTGAACTAGCCCGAAGGTATGAATTTTGGCTGCAAATCATACTGTTCTCCGGGTTGCTTTTTCCTGCAGTACGCAGCAGCAAGGCGATACGCCTTGGAGTCTCTTGGAAGTAGAGAGTGAGGTAGGTAACTTCACTTTTACCCCAAGGAAGGTGCCTTTTGAAGTACCAGCTTTATAGATTAGGATTTTCTACCAGACGTCCCTCCCCGTGAGGACCATGAGTTTTGTCCTCAGTCCTCCATACCCTGGGAAGCCATCAAAACTGAATCTAGTGTTTATAATTATAAAGTTCAGTACCAACCCTCAGGGGATAAATGCCTCCAGAGTCCTACTTAACCCTGTTGCACTCCCACTTTCACACATGTTTTGGCCTATTGTATCAGATTATTTTGTGCTTTTATGGAGGCTTTTGAAAATATTTATCCCATTGTTTTATATGTTTTCAGAAGGAGGACTGATTCAAATAATTTAGCCTTTCAGTGGTAGAGTTACTCTGAATAACCTAAGTTTTCCATCTTCTAAACATCTGTTGATATTTCTAATCTGGTATTCTACTCTGCAGTCTCTTTGTCCTTATGGGTTTATATTGTCTTCATTCCTTTGCTCTCCTTTTTAGTGAGATTTCAGAAAGGAGCAAAGATAAAAGAATACGTTCTAAACCTGCCAAAGAGTTAGGTAGTTGACATGAGACCTCAGTGGCATCCATTTAACACAGGGTGCTGAGAAAGACTTACACTGACTGAAATTTGCTTGACCATATCCCAGAAAGGTGTAGAGCTGAAGAACAAGTTGTGGGCAGCCTTCCAGGTAGGTCTCAAATAGCCTGAGCATGCTCAGATCAGTCACTCTATCTAGAACTTCTTTATGTGGATCAATCTGCTCTTCCATGAAGTTATCAGTTTGGCTGCCATCTTTGAAAGCCAAATGATAGCCCTTTTTCAAAACAAACCAATACCTGTAAAGCAAACACGAACATTAATCTTCAGTGATATATTCTTTATAACATGTAAGTTAATATACATAATATGAAAAAAGCAACATGTATTTAAGTAGAGAATTTTTCCACAAACTTTCTCTACTGCAAATTTCTCCCAACTTTGTGAACATCTCATGGTGGCTTTATTGAGATTCAGACTCCATAAACTTTAATGCATATTTGATATGTCAGTTGTGTGCTAGCACTGTTAGGCATACATTATCTCATTTCATCTTCCAAATAATTATGTAAGATGAGTAGGTATTATTCCCATTTCACAGATGGGAAAACTGAGGCTGAAAACAGTACAGTGATTCACTGAAAGTTATACAGAGTGTAAGGGACTCCTATAGCCCAAACCTAGATCCTATCATTCCTAGTCTTAACCACTACTTTCTGAAATACACACGGCAATTTTCAATTCATGCACTTTATCTTAACCACAAGACAGATACACACCTTACGACAATGTCAAGGTTAAAGGGGAGATTGAAACTCCTTTCAATTTAATCCAGCAAACATTACTATCTGAGAAAATAGATAAAACGTCAAAGACTTTTTTTTTAAAGAAAGGCAGACTGCCACATGCAGCGCCTCACTGGGATGTGTCTGGAGTCTTGGAAGCTTGACTACCCTACGTTCTCCTACAAATGGACCTTGAGAGCTTGTCTGGAGGTTCTAGCAGGAGAGCACAGCTACTCGTATACCCCTGACGGAAGAACGGTCCTCCTCTATCGGGAAGGTCGTCCTCTTCAACCAGAGCGTGCAGCTTCAGGAGGGACACACGTGGAGCGGTGAGGGAAGAAGGGGACACCCACCTAGCCAGCCAGCCCAGCCAAATCAACCTTGGTGATCAATGGAGTGACAGATGCCACAGCCAGATTGCCCTCACATCCCAAAGACTTAAAACATCCTTGCTCAGGCTCTTCCTTTGGAAGAATTTAAAAATGAACATGAGTTATCATCATGCAAGTAAAATTAGTAACAAAAATATTGAGACTCTTATTTAGAATAAGTCTGAGGCTAGCAATAAGGCAACCAGGATTCTAGCCCAATGCTTACCAAAACTCTTTATCTACACCTCAATTTCTTCAAACAGAAAATAAGGGCAATGATATATATCCTGTTTCCACCCGATCCTTCTGTCAGTGTTTCCCATTTCAGTAAATGGTACTAACATTCACTATGATGCTCAAACCAAAAACACGGGTGTAATTTCCAACTCCTTTCTTTTTCTTATATCCTATAAAAAGTCCTGAGTAGGTTATCATGGTTCTTGGTTCTAACTTCAAATATATCCAAATCTAAACACGACTTATCACTTCCACTACCTCCATCCTAGTTTAAGCAGTCAACATCTCTGGCCTGGATTACTTCAGTAGCCTCAGAATTGGTCTCTATGATTCTATTCCTGTTCCCTATACATCCTTTTCTCTCCATGGCATCTAAATTGAACATGTTAAACATAATTCAGATGTCACTCCTCTGCTCAAAATGTTCCAATGATTTGCATCAAAATTAGAATAAAAGCCAAAGTCCTTACCATGTTTTACAAGACCCTCCATAATCTGCCTCCCACACGCACTACACCACAACCTTTCCATCTCATTTCTCCCCCACTTCCAGTGTACCCTTCTTGCTGTTTTTCCTAATGCAAAGGCCTTTGTCTTCGCTACTCCCTCTCCCTGGAACTCTTCTAAACTCCAGAAACTTTACAAGTTTACTCCTTAACTTCATTCAGGTCCCTACTCAAATGTCACTTCCTCATAGAGGTCTTTCCAGATCACACCATCTAAAGTAGTATTCTCCATCATAATTCTCTCTTTATCCTATGTTGTTTTTCTTCATCACCACTTGACACATTATTGTTTATCTTTGCCTTCTCAGAAGAATGAAATCTACATGAAAGCAGGGACTTTGTTTTGTTCATTGCTATATGCTAAGCAACTAAAACAGTACCTGGCACATAGTAGATTCTCAGAAAATAATTACTGAATGAATAAGTGAAAGCTTACACCATTTTTCCATAAAGATATAAAAAGATACTAGATATGAAAAGATTTTCAAAAGTTGAAAGTAAAACACAAATAGATACTTTTATTGTAAACAAGATGTACACATATATGGATATGCAAAGATTCTCATCTGGCAAATAGAAGTGTATTTTTACTATCACAGCTTTAGAATAACATGGTCCATTTCTATTCAATATGGGCTAGACGCCAGGACAGAATGTCCACAAAAATGATGGAAGGCATAATCTCCACCTTTAATGACCTCAACCTAATAGGAAGGTGGAGCCTATTAAGTACTAGCTGCAATACAAGGCAGAAAAAATAACCATTCAATAGAAATGTAAATACTATGTTGTGAAAGTACAAAAGAAAAAAAATGACTAACACCCCCTAGAATTTACAGGCAAGATTTTTAGGGGAAGTTGTGTTTGAGTCTTTTCTGGGTATCTGACACAATAGGGAGTTCCTGGATGTATATTATATAATACCACTATGTAACACAGTATGTGCTTCCTGTTCTTAAAGCAGACTATAAACCAAGAGGATAGATACCACTAATTGAAAAACTTGAAAAATTCACAAATACTAACAGGTACAAACCAGAGCATAATTAGTATAGGCAGGTGGAGTGGGAGAGGTAGCAGAGCAGTCCTTGAGAGTACAGATTCTAGTAAAGCCAGAATGCCTAGGTTCAAATCTTGGCTCCATCACTTCCTACTTAATCTCTCTGTGCCTCAGTTTCCTCATCTGGAAAATGAGGATAATCATCATACCTACCTCATTGGGTTGATGGGAGGATTAAAGGAGTTAATACATATAAAATGCTTAGACCAGGGGCTGGCCCCGTGGCCGAGTGGTTAAGTTCTCGCGCTCTGCTGCAGGCGGCCCAGTGTTTCATTGGTTCGAATCCTGGGCACGGACATGGCACTGCTCATCAAACCACGCTGAGGCAGCATCCCACATGCCACAACTAGAAGAACCCACAACGAAGAATATACAACTATGTACCGGGGGGCTTTGGGGAGAAAAAGGAAAAAAAAATAAAATCTTAAAATGCTTAGACCAGTACCTGGCACATGTTAAGTGCTATATAGGTGCCTGCTAATCAAAAAAAAAAAAAAAAGATAAGGCTGTTTATAGATGTGCACATTAACATTTCCAGTGACTTTAAGGAGAAATGCTTTTCAATTCTGTAGCAGTTAATGGAAAATCTATGCAAACTTCTGCTTATCTGATGATAATTTCACGGGAAGGTAGGAATATAACTTTTTAATCAATAGGATACTGCTTCAGTTTTATGGGAGAAATGATGAAGAAGCCAAAGAAACAGAGGGAGCTTTCTTAGCATATTTTATCACCATACATTCTTTTATTTGAGATTAAAAGGCTCCAGCTTCCAGTAATGATGGATTACCTTGTATCATGCTATGCCTCCTACTGATGACAATAATAAATTCTAGACAAAATATAAATGAAAACAAGGCACAGAAGAGCAACCAAAAGTAGGAAGAAACACGAGGGTATTCGACCCTTGAAAGAAGGGAACCATACTGCATGAGATGCACATTTACCTGGCTTTTCCTCTGCAGGCATCCCACAGTCCAAAGGCACAAAGCAGATACAGCTCAAGCAGAAAGTCAGACTACTACTGGCCCAAATAATTAGAGGACTGAGTTTGAATCTGCCAGAATTATCAGAAATTAAAGGAGGATCCCAGAAAAGGGGAAGCCACAGAGTAGAGAACCCCAAAATTTGCATATACTCTCCTCAAGTCCTTGGCTGACCCCTTACTATGCACATGTGGAGTGAGACTTCCAGGAACTGAGGGAAAATGACTAGAAGGAACCTGAGCAGAGATTCTGGCAGCTGTCAACCACAGGGAAGAGCCTGGAGTCTGAGTCCCATCAAATTGGAGGGGCAGGGTAAACACTTCAGGCATCCCACTGATACCCCAAAAGGGTCATATTTTAGGAGTAAAGACCATATTTCAGGTCTAAGACTTTTTTCCTAGGAGTAAGGACAAAAGCAAAAGAGACCTTCCCTAACAAAGCCTACACCAGGCCTCCGTAATGCACCAAGGTAATCTGCCAATAATTTAACTTTCTGCTTTCTCTCCAATAGAAAATAACGGAAACCAGTCTCTACAAAGTATAAGTCATAATGTCCACTACACAATAAAAAATCACTTGACATGCAAATAAACAAGAAAACGTGACAGAGCGAAGTGAAAAGTCAGTTAATAGAACCATATTAGTTAATAGAAACAGCCACAGATGATCCAGATGTTGAAATTAGCAAAGTACAGAGAGAAAAAAAATTGAACCTCAATAACACAAGTGTAACTGAAATCTCCAAAGAAAGAGAGAGAAACAATGAGGCAGCAAAAGAAAAAAAAACTTGATGACATACTTGCCAAAAATATCTTCCAAATTTGATCAAAAACAACAACATACAGGGGCTGGCCTGGTGGTGCAGCGGTTAAGTTAGCACATTCTGCTTCAGTGGCCTGGGGTTTACCAGTTCAGATCCTAGGCACGGACCTGGCTCCACTTATCAAGCCATGCTGTGGCAGGTGTCCTACATAGAAAATAGAGGAAGATGGACACAGATGTTAGCTCAGGGCCAATCTTCCTCAGCAAAAAGAGAAGGATTGGCAGCGGATGTTAGCTCAGGGTTAATCTTCCTCAAACAACATCAACAACAACAACAAACAGATCCAAAAAGCTCAATGAACCCAATGAAAAGATACAAACAAAACCATTCATAGGCCCATCATATTCAAATTGCTGAAAATCAAATACAAAGAGAAAATATTAAAAGCAGAGAAAAAAGACATATTCCATACTGGGAAACAATGTTAGCTGACTTCTCATCAGAAAAAAACAAAAGAAAACAACTACCTCAATAATTACATGAAATTTAAATGGATTAAACACTTCAATTAAAAAAACTGCCGAATTGGATAAAAAATCAAGATTCAATTTTATGCGATTTACAAGAGACATGGATAGTCTGAAATCACAAAAAATAGTGGCTATGGCTATATTAGTATCCTGGACAAAAAAAGACCTCAAATCAAGGAATATTACCAGAGATAAAGAGGGTCATGCTGCAATGATATAAGAATCAATTCTTTAGGAAGACATCTTTATGTACCTAATAATGGAGCTTTAAGATACATGAAGCAAAAATTGGTAAAAGTAAAGGGAGAAAAAGACAAATCCATAATCTTAGTTGGGGATTTTAACACTCACCTATCAGTAACTGAAAGGAAAAGTAGGCCCAAAAAAACCAGTAAGGATATAGATTTTAATAATACTATCAACCTAATTGCCCTATTTACATTTATAGACTACTACACTCAACTAGGGCAAATTAAAACCTCTTTTCAAATGCACATGGAATATTCACCAAGTTAGACTGTATGCTGGGCCATAAAACAAGTCACAATAAATTTAAGAAGGCTGTCATCATACAAAGTATGCTCTCTGACCAAAACAAAAATTAAATGAGAAACCAATAACAATAAGATATCTAGGAAAATCCCCAAATATTTAGAGATTGAGGTAAAAGGCCTAGATCCTAAAGTTTCATATGCTACACCCTAGGAAATTTGAACATTGCTAGATGACCCCTCTCTAAGGAATTTTAAATAGAAAAATAGATAAGAAAGAGGGTTCAACTGTTTAATGCTCATTTAAGAAACTCTATAAAGAAGGGCCTATGGATCTGTGGGAGGAAGAAGATTCGTCTCCCATTGTACTCTCTTTTATACAATTTGAACTTTTTTTACCATGTATTTAAAAGGAGCAAAAATAACTTCCATATTTTAAATAATTCAAATGGCTTTTATATATCCATCAAAGGAAAGTCTCCTTTGGCAAAGAGAAAAGTTTTATCACAAAACATACAGAAAATGAAAATGCAAGAGTGTCATCTAATTTATATTCTGGAAAATGAAACATTCTACTCCACAGACCCATGAGCAACAATAGCATACTTAGTAGCAACAGGCTCTTATACCTAATAAATAATTCATGTTGATATGCCTCATCTTTATCTACCAACACAAACTCAATTTATCTATACTGCAGGGAAAAAAATCTATAATTTAGTAAATCTCAAGTTTTTCCATACTTAGTCTGGACAAACCCTTGGATAATTTGGCCCATTTTTATGAATTGTTTTAATTTTTGCTTATTTCTCATTATTCATCTATGTATTCTCCTACTTGTTGCACTAAGAAAAAACAAAGAGAAAAAAAAAGAACAGAGAGGAGCACAAAAACCAAGGATGGCTGCATAGAAAAGTATAGGAAGCATTTTTACCTGTGTCACACCATTCCCCAATCCAAGAGAGATCCCTTCCGCATAACCTACCCACCTGGAGAAAAGAAGAGCAGGAGAACCCTAGCAGCACTTGCCACCACTATGGATACCTGTAGCTTTCACCACCAAGGACCCCTACAGTCTTCACCCATGCTGACTCCAGCTGATGGAGCTTCCCAGAGTCTACCCTGTGGTGCCACTGTGGAGAAGAAGCCATCACTGTGCCCCATGTGTAGTCTTTGCAAATGCTGACCTCAGCTGATGGAGCTGCACAGAGAACACTCTGCTGCACCCTACCCACAGCTAGAGCCACCACATTCCACTCAATCAGTACCTTCACACCCACCCACAGTTGAAGGTCTTTCCCCATCAAAGCCAGTCCATAGTCTGGAAGATATGACTGCTCTTTCAAATGTGCAGACATCAATGCAAGGCTACAATAAACAAGAAAAATTAAGGAAACATGACACCACCAAAGGAACACGATAATTTTCTAATAACTGATCCCAAAGAATGTGAGACCTACAAATTACCTGAAAAAGAAATTAAAAGAATTGTTGTAAGGAAAGTGAGCAGGCTATGAGAAAACATAGACAACTCAATGAAATCAGGAAAGTAATACATGGACAAAACAAGAAGATCAATAAAGAAATACAAAACATAAAAAAAGAAACAGAAATTCTGGAGCTGAATAATACGAGTGAAATGAAAAATGCAAGAGAGAGCTTCAACAATAGACTCAATCAAGCAGAAGAAACATTCAGAGAATCCAAAGATAAGATATTTGAAATTATCCAGTCCGAGGAGAAAAAAGAAAAAAGAATGAAAAAGAATGAATAAATTCTATGGAACTTATGGAATATCATCAAGGAATCAATATACATATTATGAGAGCCCCAGAAGGAAAAGAGAGAAAAGGAATGAAAGCTTATTTAAAGAAATAATGGCTAAAAACTTCCAAAATCATAAAGGGAAATGGACATTCAGATTGATGAATATCAAATGTCCTCAAACAAGATCAACTCAAAGAAGACTACTCCAGGACACATTATAATCAAATTGTCAAAAGTCAAGGACGAAGAATTTTGAAAGCAGCAAGAGAAAAACAACTCACCACATACAAGCGATCACCCATTAGAATATCAGTGGATTCCTCAGCAGAAACCTTGCAGGCCAGGAGAGAGTGAGATGATATATTCAAAGAATTTAAATTAAAAATATGACAACCAAGAATACTATCTCTGGCAAAATTCTCCCTTAAAAATTAAAAAGAGATAAAATCGTTCCCAAACAAAAACAGAGGGAGTTCATCACCAGTTGACCTACCTTACAAGAAATGCTTAAAGGAGTTCTCCAAATTGAAACAAAAACACATAATGCAAACACATAAATTTCACAGGTAAAGGTAAATATATAGACAAATACAGATGGCTGTAACAGTGTAATGGTGATGCATGTATTACTTTTAACACATATAAAAATTAAAAAATAAAAAGTGTTAACAGACAGACAATTAAAAAAAAAAAGCAAACCGACTAAAAGAACACAAAGTGTAGGATAGGAGTAAAAGTTTAGTGTTTTTGTATACAATTGAAGTTAAGTTGTTATCAACTCAAAATAGGAGGTTACAATGACAAGATATTTTATTCAAGCCTAAAGACAACCACAAATAAAAAACCTATAACAGATATAAAAAGACAAAGACAAAATAATCAAAACAAATCACTACAAAAAATCATCAAATAACAAAGAGAACAAGAAAAAGAGAGACAAAACAACTATAAAACAGACAGCAAGCACTTAACAAAATGGCAATATTAAGTTCTCACTTATGAATAATCACCTTAAATGTAAATGGATTAAATTCATCAACAAAAGAAATAGAGTAGCTAAACAAACAGAAAAACAAGATCCAGTTATATGCTAGGACACATAGGCTGAAAATGAAGGTATGAAAAAAAATATTTCACACAAATGGTAACCTAAGGAAAGCAGAGGTGGCTATACTTATATCAACAAAATATATTTTAAGTCTAAAACTGTCTCTAGAGACAAAGAAGCTCATTACGTAAGAATAAAAGTGTCAATTCAACAGGAAGGTATAATAATTATAAATATATATGCATCCAACATCAGAGCACCAAAATATATAAAGCAAACATTGACAGACATCTCTAGGCAACATAACAGCAATACAGTAATAGTAGGAGACTTCAATACCCCACTTACAATAATGGATAGAACATCCAGACAGCAAAATCAATAAACAAAAGCTGAACAACACTATAAACCAAAAGGACCTAATTGGCTTATACAGAACTTTCCACCCAACAGCAGAAGAATACACATACTTCTCAGGTGCAAAAAGAACATTCTCCAGAGTAGAGCACATACTAAGTCACAAAACAAGTTTTAACAAATTAAGGAGATCAAAATCACTCAAACTGTCTTTTCTGATCACAATGGAATGAAGTTAGAAATCAATAACAGCAATAAAATTGGGAAAGTTCACAAATAAGTGGTAACTAAACAATACACTTTTTTTTTTTTTGCTGATGAAGATTAGCCCTGAGCTAACATCTGCCACCTTTTTGCTGAGAAAGATTGGCTCTGAGCTAACATTTGTGCCCATCTTCCTCTATTTTATATGTGGGACACCTGCCACAGCATGACTTGGTAAGCGGTGTGGAGGTCCATGCCCAGGATCTGAACCTGCAAACCCCGGGCCACCAAAGTGGAGTGTGCAAACTTGCCATTATGCCACTGGGCTGGCCCCCTAAATAATATAGTCTTGAACAACCTAAATAATATACTCTTGAACACTGGGCTGGCCCCCTAAATAATATACTCTTGAACAACATTGAAATCAAAAGGGAATTTTAAAAGTATCTCAAGATAAACAAAAATGAAAACACACCATACCAAAACCTATGAGATGAAGCAAAAGCAGAACTAAGAGGAAAGTTTATAGCAATAAATACCTACCTTAGAAAAGAAGAAAGATCTCAAACAACCTAACTTTATACCTCAAGAAACTAGAAAAAGGACAAAGCCCAAAGTTAGCAGAAGGAAGGAAAATAGAAGTATTAAAGCAGAAATAAATCAAGTAGAGAATACAATAATAGAAAAACTTAACAAAACTAAGAGTTAGCTTTTTGAAAAGATAAAATCGACAAACTCTTAAGATATACTAAGAAAAGAGAGAGAACATTCATAAAAATAAAATCAAAAATTAAAAAGGAGACATCACAGCAGATGCCTCAGAAATAAAAAGGATCATAAAAGACTACTCTGAACAATTATATGCCAACAAATTGGATAATCTTGAAGAAATAGATAAATCCCAGAAACATGAACCTATCAAGACTGAATAAAGAAAAAATATAAAGGCTGAACAGACTAACAACAAATATGAAGATTGAGTCAGTAAATAAAAATATTCCAACAAAGAAAAGCCCAGATCCAGATGGCATCACAGGTGAACTCTACCAGGCACTCCAAGAAGAATTAATACCAATCCTTCCTAAACTCTTCCAAAAACAGAAAAAGAGGTAACACTTCCAAATTCATTTTATGAGATCAGCAATACCCTGCTAACAAAACCAAAGATGCTACAAGAAAAGAAAACTACAGGCCAATATCCTTGATGATCATAAATGCAAAAATTCTCAATAAGATGCTAACAAATAAATTCAGGGCTACATTAAAAAGATCAAACACCATGAGCAAGGAATGCAAAGACAGTTCAACATAGGCAAATCAGTCACGTTAACAGAATGAAAGGGAAGAAAACATGATCATCTCAATAGAGGCTGAAAAAGCATCTACAAAGTTTAACATCCATTCATAATTAAAACTTTCAAAGTAGGTATGGAAAGAGCTTACCTCAATGCAATAAAGGCCATTTATGAAAAGCCCACAGTTTACATCATAATCAATGGGGGAAAACTGAAAGCTTTCCCTTGAAGATCCAGTACAAGGCAAGGAGGCCCACTCTCGCCATTTCTTTTCAACATAGTATTGGAAGTCCTAGTCAGAGCGATTAGACAACAAAAAGAAATAAAAGGCATCCAAATCGAAAGGGAAGAAGTAAAATTATCTCTGTTAGCAGAGGACATGATCATATACATAGAAACGCCTAAAGATTCAATGAAAACAAACCATTAGAACTAATAAATGAATTCAGTCAAGTCACAGAATACAAAGTCAACATTCAAAAATCAGTCACAATTCTATACACAAAAAATAAATTATCCAAAAAAGAAATTAAGAATACAATCCCACTGACAATAGCAACAAAAAGAATAAAATATGTAGGAATAAATTTAACCAAAGAGATAAAAGACTTGTGCACTGAAAATTATAAAACACTCATGCAGGAAATTTAAGACACAGATAAACGGAAAAATACCCCATGTTCATAGACTAGAAGAAGTAATATTGTTAAAATGTCTACACTACCCAAAGTGATCTACAGATTCAATGCAATCCCTATCCAAATCCCAATGGCATCCTTTATAGAAACAGAAAAAAAAATCCTAAAATTCAGATGGAACCACAAAAGACTATGAACAGCCAAAGCAATCTTGAGCAAGAAGAACAAAGCTGGGGGTATCACACTTTCTGATTTCAAAATATACTACAAAGCTACAGTAACTAAAACAGTATGATACTGACATATAAACAGATATATAGACCAATGGAACAAAATAGAAAGCCCAGAAATAAATGCACAAATCTATGATCAATTGATCTTAGAAAACATGCCAAGAACACACAATTGGGAAAGGTTACTCTTCAATAAATGCTGCTGAGAAAACTGCATAACCACATGCAGAAGAATGAAATTAGACCCTTATTTCACACTATATACAAAAATCAACTCAAAATTGATGAAAGACTTAAACGTAAGACCTGAAACCATAAAACTACTACAAGAAAACATGGGGAAAAGCTTCACAACATTGGTATGGACAATGATTTTTTTGGATATGACACCAAAAGCACATGCAACACAAGCAAAAATAGACAAATGGGAATTCATCAAACTAAAAACCTTCTGCACAGCAAAGGAAACAATCAACAGAGTGAAAATGCAAACTACGGAATGGAAGAAACCAAACATCTGTTAAAGAGTTAATATCCAAAATATATAATAAACTCTTACACTCAATAACAAAAAAAAATCATAACTCCATTAAAAAATGGCCAAAGGACCTGAATAGATATTTCTCAAAAGAAGACAAACGAAATGTTCAACAAGTGTATGAAAAAGTGCTCAACTTCACTAACCACTAGGGAAATGCATATCAAAACCACAACGAGATACCACCTCACACCTGTTAGAATGACTATTCTCAGAATGATGAAAGATAACAAGTGTTGGTAAAGATATGGAGAAAAAGGAATCCTTGTATACCATTGGTGAGAATGTTAATTGGTATAGCCATTATGGAAAACAGTATGGAGGTTTATTAAAAAACTTAGAACTATGTATAATCCAGCAACCCCATTTCTGGGTATATATCCAAAAGAAATGAAATCACGATCTCGACAAGATATCTACACTCCCATGTTCACTTCAGCATTAAATAACCTACATGTCCATAAACAGACAAATGGGTAAAGAAAATGTGGTATATATAAACAATGAGATACTATTCAGTCTTTAAAAAGAAGAAAATTCTGCCATTTGCAACAACATGGAAGAACCTGGAGGACATTATGCTAAACGGAAATAACCCAGATGCAGAAAGACAAATACTGTATGATCTCACTTATATGTGGAATTTAAAATAGTCAAAATCATAGAAGTAGAGAATAAAATGGTGGTTAGCAGGGGCTGGGAGGAGGGGGAAATGGGGAGATGCTGGTCAAGGGGTACAAAGTTTCATTTATGCAAGATGAATAAGTTCTGGAGCTCTAACGTGAAGCAATATGCCTGGAGTTAACACTACTGTATTGTCTCCTTCAAATTTGCTCAGACGGTATATCTTAAGTGTTTGCACCACACAAAAAAGCAAAAGGAAAAGAAAATGGCAACTCTAAGAGGGATGGATATGTTAATAAGCTTGATTGTGGCAATCATTTTACAATGTATACATATATCAAATCATCAAGTTGTACACTTTAAATACACAGGCATCAGTTGAAGATACTGCAGGATCAGTTCCAGACTACTGCAATAAAGCAAATATTGATTTATTTATTTACAAATGACATGATTATCTACATAAAGAATCCTAAGGAGTATATAAAAAAGCTACTAGAACTAACAAGTGAGCCTAGCAAAGTCATAGGATAAAAGATCAATATAAAAACCAACTATAACTTTATATATCAACAATGAAAAATTAGAAACTGAAATTAAAAATAAGTACCATTTATAATAGCATCCAAAAATAATGACTTAGGGACAATTATAACAAAATATATATAAGATCTATACATTAAAAACGACAAAATACTGCTGAAGGAAATTAAAGAAAGTTTAAATAAACAGAAAGAAAAACCTTGTTCATGGATTGAAGACTCAATGCCTCACAATTGTTGAGGTCATTTATAACTGTAAACTTAAACGTGTATTTTATTGTACGTAAAATTATACCTCAGTAAGTCGACTTGTGTAAAAACTGATTGGTGTATTGTTGACACAGACTTTCCTTGAACAGAGCTGCACCCCAGGTATGCATAACCTATGTAGGCCAGGAACCTCAAGCCATGAATTTAAGTGTAGACAGCACCTGACAGAACCTCTAGGCATCTATCTCCTAGGAATAAAATCAAAGCTTCTAGATAGGGCTTGGTGAAGGTCCCACAAGTAATTCTTTCAAGGGCAATGACCAGAACATAATTAGTGATACCAGGCATACTGGAAAACAAGGGAATATAGGTACTCAGTAGTAGAAGCAGAACCAGTTGGAACAAATTTGAAAAGTCTTCAGATACTGGAACTATAAATGAAAGAAAATATATGCTTATGGGGTCGGCCCCGTGGCCGAGTGGTTAAGTTCAGCATTCTGCTTCGGCAGCCCAGGGTTTTGCCAGTTTGGATCCTGGGTGCGGACATGGAACCACTCATCAGGCAATGCCGAGGTGGCATCCCACATAGCACAACCAGAAGAACCTACAACCAGAATATATAACTATGTACTGAGGGGCTTTGGGGAGAAGAAGAAGGGAAAAAAAAAAAAGATTGGCAAAAGATGTTAGCTCAGATGCCAATCTTTACAAATACAAAAAACAAAAAACTATGCTTACTACGTTTAAAGATGTAAATACCAAGTTTGAAAATACCTGCAATGAACAGGAAACTATAAAAAGTGACATAGCAGCCTGAAAAAAAAACAAATAGAGCTTCTAAAAATAAAAATTTTAATAGTCAAAATTTAAAACTCAGTGGTTGAATTTAATAACATTCTGGCCATAGCAAAAGAAAGTACCAGTGAAATAAAAAAGAGTTGTGAAAAAATTATACAAAATGTACTACAGAGAGTCAAAAATAAAAATTTAAAATATCTAACATATAACAGTCATGTTAGATACAGTGATAAGGTCTAACTTACACTTTCTTGGAGTCTCAGAAGGAAAAGAGATAGAAATAAGATAAAGAAAATGTTAGAAAAGACAATGGCTGAGAACTGTGCAGAACTGATAGAAGATAATAATCCATACAATCAAGAGCACCAGCAAATCCCAAGCAAGAGAAATAAAAATAAACCTATATTTAGATATATCATAAACTGTAGAAATCCAAATATAAAGAGAAAAATCATAAGAGCAGAGAGAAAAAAAGACTAAATACTTCTAAAAGAACAGCAGTAAGAATGACATCTAATTCCTCACGAACAACAATGGACACCAAAAGACAAGAGAATGAAACGTGCAGAGAGAAAGTAACTACTCGTCTAGAATTCTATAGTCACTGAACTCTCTCAAGAAAGATGGCTATTAAAATAGCCCAAATTCAAAACCTGTCTTTAATTTTTCTCTTTACCTTTAATATATATATTGCTTTTAACAATTAAACATTAATTTAACAGAATTAAATCCCTTAAGGTAATAATGAAAAGGTCATAGGAAATCAGATATACAGAGAATCACAGAATTCTCAGGGCCTATTTAGATCCTAATTTAACTACAAAATAGGTGTGAACAATATGATTCCTAAGGTTGTTTTTAGTTCTGTGTATGACTCCGTACCTAGCTAACCACATGGCTACTGCATTATTATAGTAAAAATTTCTTTTAGTTAAATCAATGGTATAAATAACAAAAAAATAAGTGCTCTATCAGAGTTGCAAGTGATGGGCTATATTTACACAATCAGGCTTGGAATATAAAATAGAAGATAAAAGATTCACAAGACATAGAAATAAGTCTGTTTCCTTCCCATAAAAAGTGAGCACACATCAGAAAAAGTAACTTCATTAGGTAAATTAAATTAAAAACTCTATTAATGACCCTGGAACATTCTGACAGTACAGCAATGACTCATATAAGCAGTGATAGCAAGGGGCAAGCAACCTTTGGCCTACATGCAAGTAGGGGACCTTTGTACACTTGACTATCCAGATACAGAAAGGTAGTTTCCATTTGGATAAAAGAAAAATAGTGTTAACAATCAAAAATGTATGCTCACCTCGTAAAAACTCCTCCTTGCAAGCAATGAAGTAGAAGAAAACAACGCGGACTTTCTTGACCTGCCTTCTTTAAATCGGCCTTGAACCAAGAGTAACTAAAACACTGGACCACAATTGTTCCAAAGAGCATAAAGCTCACTGTTAAAACACCAAATACGTACTGCCCTTCATAGAAAAACCTGACGGATACCCAAATGTCCACAATTAAATCAGTTATATAGATTATAACGCCAAGAGCTGACATCATAAAATTCAATTTAGTATATTTCATCATGAGTCACTACGGCCCTTGGTTATCCACTTTCTTCTCTCATACAAAAAAGAAAAAAAAAAGTACCAGAACCAATATTAGTGCAGCCTTTGGTACAGCACTGAATTTTAATTTCTACCTCCTAAATCTATTTAGAAGAAAGAATAAATATTATGAAATTGGAACACTAAAACCAAAGTCACTAATTTTAACTTTCTTTTCTAAATCTCTAATCCTGGGCCAATGTTATAAGTATTTATTCAATCTTCTGTCTCACAATGATCTTCATTACAGATGACAACACCTAAAATGAAACATATACAAAAGATTCTAAAAATCTTGAGAATAATATTAAAAACCCTAGACTATGACTTTATCAAAGCTCTACCTTTTCTAAAAATAATAATTACCACTAAAGATAGTTCTTATAACAGCTTTGGGAAAGTAAAGTCTCAGAAATATACTTACTAGTTGACACCTTCCTCTCAGACTATTTACCTTTTAAAAAGCATAACGTACTCACAAAGATATTTATCACAGGGCCACTGATAGTGGCAAAAAATCGGAAACAATTTAAACATGTCAATATAAGGAATGGTAAATAATCGTAGATTCATAAAGTAGAATATTAAAAACCTACTAAAAATTTATTTAACAAAGGTGCAACAGCTGTGAAAATTCTTCATAGGCTTTTGATTCAACAATTCCATCTAAGAATCAAGCCTAGGGAAATATTCGCCAATGTATACAAAGATATTACGCTCTTTGCAGAACCTTTTTCATAATAGCAAAAAATTGAAAATTACCTAAATGACAACTGAGAGTTCAATAAGTTATGGTACATCCATACTAAAGAATATACCATGCAACCTTTAAAAAAGAATGAAGCAGCTTTGTACAAACTGACTTTTAGAAGATCTTCAGAAGGTATTAACTGAAAAAAGCAAGTGCCAGAAGGATAAATATCACATTTATGGTTTTTAATTATATATTATATATATTTTTAATTATATATTACATATATAATATATATAATTATATATATCTATGGCTTTAATTATATATCTCAAGAGTTTGAGAGTAGGAAGCAAATGCAACTTCCATCCCTTAATTAATTAAATATTCTTTTATACTGTTTGAGTTTTTTACAACAGACATGTACTCATCTTACTTACATAATTTCTTAAAATAAAAACAACAGTAAGTGATATTTATAGAGAATTTCGATGACTGGAGAAGATGTTTATGCTACTAATGATAGCTACCATCCACTTAGCACTATGTGCCGGGCACTCAGCTAAATGTTGTATATAAAATGCTCCATTTAATTCTCACACCAAACTTAAGATGTAGATACTATTATTATGACCCCTATTTTATAAATGTGGCTAAATGTAACCTGCAGACAAGATTTGCCTGACTCAACAGTGTTTCTAAAATGTTTTTTTAATTTTTTTAAAAAAACACTCAACAGTGTTTTTAAAAATGTTCCTATTAATTGCCAACACTTCATTTAAAAATCCAGATTTTTCACTGCTATCAAAACCTGGAAGATCCGCTACACCAGACCAGCAGTCCTTCATCAGCACTGGGTCCTCCCTGAGATGGGACATGCTTTCTCGAGCCTGCCACAGCAGCTGGCCAGCCCACTTCAGTCATTTCCACAACCGGGTCTCAAACATTAATGCAGCTACCTACCAGCTGTGTGTCCTTGCACATGTTCTCTCACTTCCCTATGCCTTATTTTCTTCATCAGAAATATGGAGATAACAATGGTATACACCTCACAGGGTTGTTGTGAAGGTTAATATAACACATATAATATATATAAACCTCTAGAAAAGTACTTGGCATACAGTTAGGACTCAAAAAATCTAAGTTATCATTATGACCTTGCCTGTCTGCCTAATCCCTGTAAGCATCTAAGTTTGCCATCTTTGACTTCACTGTAAAGAATGTTAAGTGGAAAAATACTATCACAGGATCTCAAAGCTTTGACTGTGCAAAGGAAATATGACTGGAGAAATACAAAATGTTAATAATGGCTTTATTTGGGAAATTAATTGTATTATAGATGAATTTTTCCTTCTTCATTCTTTTCTATATGGATTGAGTTGTTTCCCCCCAAAATTCACGTTGAAGTTCTAACCCCACAAGGTGACTGTATTTAAAGATAGGACTTTAAGGAGGTAACTAAAGTTAAAAGAAGTCACAAGATGGGGCCCTAATCCGACAGGACTGGTGTCCTTATAAGAAACACCAGAGATCTATCCCCTAACACACACACACACACACACACACACACACAGGAAAGGCCATGTGAGGACACAATGAGAAAGTAGCTATCTGTAACCTAAAAGAGAGGCCTCACCAGAAAGGAACCACACCAGCACCTTGGTGTTAGACTGCCAGTCTCCAGAACCGTGAAAAAATAAATTGCCATTGTTCTAGCCACCCAGTCTGTGGTCTTCTCCTATGGCAGCCTGATTAGACTAATACCCTTATGTGACCTATAAAGAACACTTATTACTTCAGAAACCAGAGGGAAAAGTATGACTAAAAACACACACAATCTAATATTTACAGGGTTCTTATCATTTTACCACTTAGCAGTATTTTGTTTAAAAGACTTCAGAATCATATTAGAAAGTATTTCACTCTTCTAACAGAAAAAAAAAAAACCAAGAGTCCATTATCACTACTTTTCCTGTCAAGAATGTTGTGGTCAACAGGATGGAAAAAATAATTTTAAAATCTGAGTTTTGGGGCCAGCCCGGGTGGCGTAGCGATTAAGTTCAGTGTGCTCCACTTCCATGGCCTGGGTTCAGTTCCTGGGTACAGACCTACACCACTCTCTCAGCAGCCACGCTGCACTGGCAGCCCATATACTAAAAAAATAGAGGAAGATTGGCATGGATGTTAGCTCAGGGCGAATCTTCCTCGGCAAGAAGAAAAAAAAAAAAAAAATATATATATATATATAGGAGGTTTTACAATCTAGCAGGCCATGAATTTCCCTGCAGTAGGTTTCTTATCTTAAAATGAAAGACATCATGTCCAACATAAGCATGGAGTTAAGGAGGATGAGACTTAATCAGAAGGTTTTATTCAATTGAATTAATTAAATATTTACTTAGAATCTACCACGTGCTGTTTTAGGCTCTTGGGATATATCAAGTGACAAAAGAGACGAAAACCCCTGCCCTTGCAGAACTTAAATCCTGGCAGAGAAAGATAGTCCATTAACAATAAAATAACAAGTAAATTCAGTATTATATTAGAAGGTGGCAAGTGCTATGGAAAAAACACAGAGCATGTTAAGGGAGATTAGGAGCTGGAATAGAGGCAGACATTTTATGGGTTGCAATTTTAATTAGAATGCTCAGGGCAGGTCTCACTGAGAAGGTGGCATTTGAGTAAAAAAATTAGCCACGTGGATATCACATGGAAAAGCTTTCCACGTGGAAGGAACAGCTAGTTCGAAAGTCTAATGTACTAGATTTTGAGTATGTCCTCCAGAAACAAAAGTTCCACAAAATATTGGCAGATTTCTTAGCATGGTTATCTTGGGTGTGTTTAATGTGTATCCAGGGTGTGTTCTAACACCATTCTAAAAAATGTAATGTCTTGGGGCTGGCCCCGTGGCCGAGTGGTTAAGTTCGCGCGCTCCGCTGCAGGCAGCCCAGTGTTTCGTCGGTTCGAATCCTGGGCGCGGACATGGCACTGCTCATCAAACCACGCTGAGGCAGCGTCCCACATGCCACAACTAGAAGGACCCACAACAAAGAATATACAACTATGTACTGGGGGGCTTTGGGGAGAAAAAGGAAAAATAAAATCTTTAAAAAAAAAAAATGTAATGTCTTAAGCTTCACTATCTAAGGAAAAAAACCACTCCATATATGTATGGAAGAATAGACAGTAATAACAATAGCTACCACTGCTGAGCGTTTACTAAGTGTGAAGTGTTTTACATAAAATAATTACATTTAATCCTCACAAATCCCCACCAGAGGAGCATTATGGGTCCCATTCAACAGGTCAGTAAACTGAGGCTTAGAGATGTTGGGTATTCAGGTTAGGTATCCCTAACGAGTAAGCTAATTTTAATGTAGATAGTTTCCTTAAAATTACAGACAATCCCACAACTAGAAGGACCTGCAACTAAGATATACAACTATGTACAGGGGGGGTTGGGGACATAAAGCAGAAAAAAACAATTACAGACAATACCTAAGCACTCCACGTGCGCATTTCTGAACCACTCTCCCCACAAAGAGAGCGTCCTTTACCTGGCATGGATGAGGGAAACACTAGCAGTTTGTGGTCAAGTTTTACAAGATGGAAAAAATAATTTCTAAGGAACTTAGAAATTGCCTTATTGGCAGAACATCAGGCTCAATACAAGCACACCTCAAAGATCTTGAGGGTTTGGTTCCAGACTACCGCAACAAAGCGAACATCGCAATAAAGTGAGTCACACAAACTTTTTGGTTTCCCAGTGCATATAAAAGTTATGTTTGAACTACACTATAGCCTATTAAATGTGCAACATTATGTCTAAAACTACAACGTACATATCTTAATTAAGAAATACTTTATTGCTAAAAACTGCTAACCATCATCTGAGCCCTCAGCAAGCCATAACCTTTTTGCTGGTGGAGGGTCTTGACTCCATGTTGATGGCTGCTGACTGATCAGGGGGGTGGTTGTTGAAGGCTGGGGGGACTGCGGCAATTTCTTAAAACACTACAACAATGAGGTTTGTCACATCAATTAACTCTTCCTTTCACAAATGATATCCCTGTAACACGCGATGCTGTTTGACAGCATCTTATCCACAGAACTTCTTTCAAAATTGGAGTCAATCCTCTCAAACCCTGTCGCTCATTTATCACTAAGTTTATATAATATTCTACATTCTTTGCTGTCATTTCAACAATCTTCACATCTTCAACAGGCGTAGATTTTATTTCAAGAAACCACTTTCTTTGTTCATCCATAAGAAGCAATTCTTCATCCACTAAAACTTCATCATGAGATTGCCGCAATTCCACCACATCTTCGGGCTCCTCTTCTAATTCTAGTTCTCTTGCTATTTCCACCACATCTGCAGTTAATTCCCCCACTGAAGTCTTGAACCCCTTGAAGTCATCCATGAGGGCTGGAATCAACTTCTTCCAAACTTCTGTTAATGTTAATATTTGGACTTCTTCCCATGCATCACAAATGTTCTTAATGGCATCTAGAATGGTGAATCCTTTCCAGAAGGTTTTCAATTTATTTTGCCCAGATCCACCATAGGAATCACTATCTCTGACAGCTATGACCTTACAAAATGTATTTCCTAAGTAATAAAACTTAAATGTTTAAATCACTCCTTGATCTGTGGGCTGCAGAATGGATGGTGTGTTAGCGGGCATGAAAAGGAAATTCATCTTGTTGTAAATCTCCAACAGAGCTTTTGGATAACCAGGTGCATGTCAATGAGCAGTCATATTTTGAAAGGAATCTTTTTTCTGAGCAGTAGGTCTCAACTGTGGGCTTAAAATATTCAGCAAACCATGTTGTAAACAGATATGATGTCATCTAGACTTGTTGTTTCATTTATAGACCGCAGGCAGAATAGATTTAATATCATTCTTAAGGGCCCTAGGATTTTCGGAATGGTAAATGACCAACGGCTTCAACTTAAAGTCACCAGCTGCATTAGCCCCTAACAAGAGAGTCAGCCTGCCCTTTGAAGCTTTGAAGCCAGGCACTGACTTCTCCTTTCTAGCTATGAAAGTCCTAGGTGGCATCTTCTTCCAACAGAAGGCTGTTTTATCTACCTTGAAAATCTGTTGTTCAATGTAGCCACTTTCATCAATGATCTCAGCTAGATCTTCTGGATAACTTGCTGCAGCTTCTACATCAGCACTTGCTGCTTCCCCTTGCACTTTTATGTTGTGGAGACGGCTTCTTTCCTTAAACTTCATGAACCAACCTCTGCTAGCTTCAGACTTTACTTCTGCAGCTTCCTCACCTCTCTCAGCCTTCACAGAATTGAAGAGACTTAGGACCTTGCTCTGGATTAGGCTTTGGCTTATAGGAATGTTGCAGCTGATCTGATCCTCTACCCAGACCACTAAAATTTCCTCCATATCAACAATAAGGCTGTTTTGTTTTCTTATCACTCCTGTGTTCACTAGAGTAGCACTTTTAATTTCCTTCAAGAACTTTTCCTTTGCATTCACAACTTGCCTAACTATTTGGCACAAGAGGCCTAGCTTTCAACATACCTTTCTCACTAAGCTTAATCATTTCTAGCTTTTGATTTAAGGTGAGAGATGTGCGACTCTTCCTTTCACTTGAACACTTGGAGGCCACCGTAGGGTTATTAATTGGCCTAATTTCAATACTGTTGTGTCTTAGAGAACAGGGAGGGCCAAGAAGAGGGAGAGAGAGAGGGGAACAAGTGGTCTGTGGAGCAGTCAGAACACACAACAGTTATCGGATTAAGCTGGTCATCTTATACGTGGCTCATGGTGCCCCAAAACAATGACAATAGTACCTTCAAAGATCACTGATCACAGATCACCATAACAAATATAGCAGCAATGAAAAAGTTTGAAATATTGTGAGAATTACCAAATGTGACAGAGAGACATGAAGTGAGCTAACGCTGCTGGAAAAATGGTGCCAATAGGCTTGCTCAATGCAGGGCTGCCACAAACCTTCAATTTGTAAAAAATGTAATATCTGCAAAGCACAATAAAGTGAAGCACAACAAAACAAGTTATACCTTTAGACTCATCTGATATGGAAACTTTTATACTCCTAATTTAGTCAGGCAGAACATAACACTAAATGGAAAGAAAACTATATGGCAAGATGATATATATAGCAGCTCTCATAAAGAGAACACACAGCTCTCTCAATAACCACATAGTGGTATAACTTGTATGAAGGATAGTTCATCTTGATCCCTTCAGGTGATCTCTGTTCTAATACCACCTTAGGAGAAATAACGCCACCTCCAAAATGTGACTTCATAGAGAACTTGTGACACTCACTGACTTTATAGGACAGTTACAATCCAACTTCATTCAGAGGTCAACCCAGCTGTGTGGCTACCTGGCTGCCAGCCAAAGTAGGTAACCTTTGCCCACTATATATGATCTCTTTGCGACAAAGAAAATATTTGAAGAAGTAAAAACCAGCAAACTTTCATTTTTCAACCAAATTTAACATACATAAAATACAGACTTACTTGTCAAATATAAAAAGCCTTCTTTAAATCCAAGTCCTTTCTGGAAAATCTTCATCCCGCAAATATTTATTTCTTCTTCACTGAAAACAAGTATAATTAAAGAGCATGTAAACCTTTAAGATCAAACGCTAAAAGGAAACTGAAATCACCTGTTAGTCACATGTGGGATTTTCTAATCTAGTGATAACAGAGTCTGTATCATTGTAACGTCAGTACATCCCTTCATAACTATCACATTGAGAGGAGGAATAACACGGCTCCTTTTTTAGGTTGAGTACATAACAAGCTTTTACTGCATTTATCAATTAAGTTTTAAGAATATACAATTTGCCTCACAGCATGTCCAAGTGGTCATGTCAGAAAGGGAGAGAGATTCTGGAATTTAAGATACTCCGATGAAGAACTTACAAAGTATAATTAATGTAGCCCCACCTACTTTTTCAAACTTTGTACCTTGTCAAATGCGATGCCCCAAGAACATATGATTGTCAGTTTCTATTCTCAAAATAAATACTACATTTCTTCCAATTCCAAGCCTTTGCTCAAGGTTATTTACTTTCCAGAATGCCCTTCTACCTCTATCTGCCTGATCAAGTTCTATCAATCCTTTAAGAATCAGCTCAAAATCCACCACCTTTAAGCTTTCCCAGATATTCGCAATGAACGTGATACTTCCCTTCATCCTTGCAATCCCGTCCTTTAGCTGTACTTCTCCTCTAGGATTTACCCACATATGCTTTAAAATAAGATCATGTATGACTCCCTCCTGGTTATAAGCCTCTAGAAAGCTTACTACCTTACTCATTCTAACACCCCCTCAATACATCTACAACAACACTTTGCATGTTGTAGCAGATGATAAACGACTATAAATGTCACTGAACAGAATGTAAAAATCTTTGGTCTTACTTCTTGGAGAAGAACTTAAAGTCACTTTGCTAAACTATCCACAAAGAAGCTCTGTCTTCTGAGCTCAACCCATATACCCAACTGCCTATAGATTTCTTTACTGGAAATATCCCACGATGACCTCAATTTCAACTCGTCTAAAGCAAGTTCACTAGCTACCCTCTGTTCCTGCTCCTCCGCTAGCGTCTCTTGTATAACTCTGCGTAAGTCACTTAACTCTTAAATTGTCAGACCCGTTGCTTCATCTGCCAAATAAAGAACTTAGCAATGGACTAAATGAAACTGAGATGGAAGCTCAAGGGAAATTCTAACTAAAAAGGAAAAAAAAAAGCTAAGGGATAAGAAAACAGAGCTGCCAGGAGTCTCAGGAAGAGCACTATCGTCCAGAAATTACTGTTCCACCCTCTTCTCAAAGGTTTGCTGGCTTTCCACCACAGAGCTCTTAAAAAGGGAAGATGGAGGTACTTTTCTGCTTGAATAGCCACTAATGATGCTAAAAATTAATAAATCTTGGTGAGTTGAAAATTCCTGATGTATGGAATTTTGACGGTTATTCCAAGAATTTTTTTTAAAGGCATACTGCTTGCCTTCTCATTGCAGAGGGGATAATTTACACGATTATTTCAGAGAAGGTTTCTGAAACACTTTTCCATTAAAAGTACCTGTTTGAGACAGAAGGCAAAGCAATTTGTCACACACAATACAAGTGTATCAAAAGATCTGGACTATTAAACTGCTGATTTGTAAAACAAATATTTTATAAATTAATGGCAGTCTTTTCTTCAGAAATACCTGCAAAAAAAGAATGTTAAAAAAGCTTGTCCTAAATTTTAGGACTACGAGCACCAAGTGTGTCAGTTTCTCACTTATTCTGGAAAAGGGCTGGGCTGGGAGAGGGGACATATTCTATACCTCTTTGGGGTAATAGTTGCATGCAATTGTTATAACTGGGTGAAACATCCTAGGATCTGCACGTTTCCTTTTAGGTAAACTGTGACTCGATTTTTTTGAAGGGGAGCCGTCGTTAACACCGGAATAGTTAACGCTTAGCAAATTAGTAAAGGACTCCTTACAGAGAAAATAGGTCCCTGTGTCTTGGGAATGAAGCTCCTCCACGAGGCCAGCCGGCTCTCTGGGCAGGAGGGTGGCACAAGAGGGGAGAGGCCAGCTCCCCGAGTTGGCCAGATGGGGGCAAGTGTTGGTGCCTGGCAGACGGGGACAAAACTCCCACGCAGAGGATTAAACACAGTAGTGTTTCCAAAAAGCCCTTAGCACAGCAGCGAGCACAAAGCAAACACTAGTTTGCTATTTATTATAAAAGATTGACAGACTCCTCCACACACACCCCCACACAGACCCATTGCCTACAAACCTGACAAGCAATCCTGCCCAGGATTTAGTAAATCGGAAACTAACCCCAAACCTGCCTGCCCCTCGCTCCATCACAAGACTTTCCAGGTCAAAATGTAACTCGTCCACGTGGATGAACTCCTCTGCGGGGACCCAACCTCCCGGGAAAAGCCGCAGCGCCGGCGGGCCCGGAGCCAGCCTCGCCTCACGCCCCCACAGCCACGCGCCCGCCGACTCCCTCCCGCCACCGCCCGCCAGACCCGCCCGGCGTCACGTGACCCATGGCCCCTCCCCCGGCCTCGCCGCCGAGTGGCCTAGCCGTGCTCGCGCGGCGTCACGTGAGCCGTGGCCCCGCCCCTTCCGGGCCTCGCTGGGGCCTGCGCCCGGGTGCTCTCGCAGCGGGCGAGCGGCTGGCGGAGATGAGTGCCTCGCTGCGGCCCATCGAACGGCTGTCCGGCCGGGTGGTGCGCGTCCTGGGCTGTAACCCGGGGCCCATGACCCTGCAGGGCACCAACACCTACTTGGTGGGGACCGGCCCCAGGTAAACGTCCCTCGTCTCTCCCCAATATGCACAGCGGCCCTCGAGACCCACGGGGCTAGGCTGAGCCCATGGGTTGCCGCGGGCCGGGAGGCTGTGCGCCCGCAGCCGGGAGCGCGGCGTCCTGCTCGGGCCGGGCAGCCCCACCCAGGACCTCCCCTAATCACGACCACCCCGGGTGCTAACCTCTCTGACTTAACCATGGCTGTGAGGGAGAAATAATGAAAAAAAAACACTTCCTGTTCTTGAAACCCAGTTTGCTTTGTTTGGTGTTGAATGCGAGGGCGAGCGTGTTTAACCTGTTGAGAATTTAGGATCGCCCAGAGTTGTTAAGAACCCAGGAAGGCGTTTACTTGGCTCACCTTTGACTTTCACTAGCGTTTTGACGGAAGCGTAACTTCCCTTCGCCAAAGCGATTAATTGTGCTGAGGCCTTTTTCTTAACTCACCGGCAGAGGGCAGGGTTTTCTTGCTTCCACATTGCTCGAGTCTGAAACCCGACAGAGCCCCCTAGCCCTTGGGAAAGAGGAGCTGAATAATTTTGGGTTTTGTTACTGTGTGGCCTTATTTAAATTATTTTGCGGATGGAATAACCTATCTGTATTTCTAAGGTTTTTCTCTTGTTCATCTGCATTCTGTTTTAGTGGAATTATGCAGAAATGGGGAGATAAGGTTTACTGCCCAATAAGTGCATTGAGCAATTTTTGTATAGTCTTTAGTATACAAAAGATATAGTTCCCCCTGAGCATAGAGTTTAATTGTGCAGTCACAACGTGTTACAATTAATAAAATATAGCTAATCACTAAATACAGATTAATAAGTATGGTTTATTGAGTTTTCATTTGAAGCATCTACTGTATTTGCCTTTTTCCAGTAAATCAGAATTTTAGAAGCAGCAGAGTGGAAAAAGTGAAAGTATTGCAACTCAGGCAGGCAAAAGATTAAGTCCAGAGTAAACAAGAATGAGTTAGGTAGGTACAAGAGCATTAGGCTGCCTCCAGAACCTAGGAGGATAGAGAATTAAGCAGAAAAAATACCTTATGTCTAGGCTAGAGTCAGTGTTGACTGGGACTCCGCCCCAGGCAGTCCCTAGGCATTCTCTTCTCTTCAGGGTGTCATCTTAAACTAGCTCTTAAGTCGATACCCAACATGAAAATAGCAGATAGTCAGAATTATCCTAGAAAGTCTCTTAGGAGAACACTGTGTTGGAGATCAATGTACTGTTTCTCAGTAAGTCCCGTGCTTACTCCTTTTCCTCCCAACATGAACAGATGGCTGGTTTCATTTGAAAACCAGAAGAAGTTGTGTTTAGAGGCCATGTTGTGTGAAAAGTACATTCTGTATCTTTAAACACTAGAATCACACTCAGTGTAGCAAAGTGCCTATGCTAAAAGAGACGGAAAGAACCTGCAACTGACTAAAGGAAGAGCAGATTCATGGTCTCCCATCTTATACTGCGTACACTACAGCTCACATAAACTCATAGTGGAATGTGGCAGTGGAGTGACGGGTAGAATCACTCATATATGAGAGAGAGAGAAATGATGAGTCCATATAGTTGGGCTAGAATAAGTTAATGTACAAGTGATGCCTTTCTCCTGTGCAAAGTAGAAGTCGAGTGGCTAGAAATGAGTATTAATTGGGTCCAAGTAAGAGTTTGTGATATTGGTATTCACCTATTCTGCAGTAAACCGTTAAAGATCACAGGTGGCTCTTATATCACTAAACCCTATGGCATTTTTCCATTCCCATCTTATTCAAACTTACAGTATCTTTGTTTTGACCTGTTGACCACCCTCCTTGATTTGCTAACACCACGTTCTCCTCATTTCCTCTTAGCTTTCTAGCTGCTCTTTCCCAGTCTCTTTTCTAGAATCATCCTCTTTACCAGATCTTTTAAGTGTTTGAGTTCCTCAAGATGCAGTACAGTCTTTTTTCTGTTCTCATGCTGTATTCTCTACCTAGGTAATCTTGTCTATTTCCTTCACTTCACCTATTATCTATTTATTAATAACTCCCAAATTTATAGCTCCAGTTTAGACAAAATCCAAACTTGATCTTCAGACTAGGGTAGCCAACTGCTTTCTTAAACCTGTTCTTAGATGACTCACAGCCGCTTGAAACTCAGTATTTCCCAAACATGAACTCATGGGGTTGAGTGGGAAACTAAATCTGGTCCTTTTCCAGTTGTGTATATCTTGGCAAACAAAACCAGCTCTACTTTTTTTTTTTTTTTGAGGAAGATTAGCCCTGAGCTAACATCCACTGCCAATCCTCCTCTTTTTGCTGAGGAAGACTGGCCCTGAGCTAACATCCATGCCCATCTTCCTCTACTTTATTGTGGGACACCTGCCACAGCATGGCTTGACAAGTGGTGCCATGTCCGCAACTGGGATCCAAACTGGCAAACCCCAGGCTGCCGAAGCGGAACATGTGCACTTGACCGCTGCAACACCTGGCCGGCACCCCATCTCTACATTTGATCAAGGCAAATATTTAAGTACATACTTAACATTTTTCTTTGCGTCCTGCACACACATCAAGCCATTACGAACATCTCTCCATTTCCACTGCTGTCGCCCAGTCCAAGCCAGTGCAACTCTTGCTTAGGCTTCTAAAATATCCTCTGTGTTCTCTGCGTGTACTTTTGTCCCTCTTCGATCCATTCTCTTCCATGTAGCCAAAGTAGTAGTTTTTTTTTTTAATGAAAATTAGAAGACCTTGCATGTTCTGGTCTCCATGCATCTCGTCAGCCTGATCTCAAGCCTCTCTCCCCTCCCAGCCAGGTGAATTGTATCCATTCTGCCTCAGGGCTTTCATGCATGCTTTCCTCCCTGAATCCCTCTTATCGCTATCCTCCTCACCCAGCTAACCTCACTCGTCCTTTAGAGCTTAGTGAAAATATCATTTCCTCAAGGAAGCCTTCCCTGACCCCTTAGGCTACGTTAGGTTTATGTAATACACTGCCTTAGCACTCCATGTTTTTTGTGGCCCTTATCTCAATGATAATAAAACGATTATTTTGTGTAAGAAAAAGCTTAGTGTCTTTCCCCACCTCCACTCCCCACTGAAGGCTTATTCATTACTCTATCCCCAGCAGCCAGCACAGAGCCTTGTATGTAGTACAGGTAGGATGGTAAATATTTGCTGAATAAATGAGCCTTCTCTACATTGTCTCTGTTATGATTTTAGGACTGCTGGATAACTGCAGTTTAAGCTGGTCTTCCTTCCTCATTCTGATCAACCCGTGAATACCAAATGAATTTCCCTAAAGCACTGCTAGACCTACTGTGATGCCCGCCTAGTACATAGGTACTTAACAAACATTGAGTGGACAAATAATAGTCACATCTTCCAAAGAGTATTTCCACATTCCTCCCCTGCCTAAGAACCTCTAAAGACTGCAATTTTAACCTTTACCATAAAATTGTAAATATCTTGAGGGCAAATATACTATTTCCTATTGATAGGAAAAGTGCAGTAGAGTTAAGACTCTGGACTCTGATTACGTAGCTCCTAACCCTGGCTTGTGACTGGAGAAGACAGTTGACTCTCTAAGCTTCAGATTCCTTATCTATACAATGAGGGTCGTATGGTACCTATGTCATAAGGATGGTATAAAGATTCATTGAAATTTAAGTGAAAAGTCATATCAAAAGCACTTAAATTGCAGCATGTGGAAAGCATACAATAATGTTAGCTGTTATTTTTGTCACTTCTTCCCTCATAGCAGCCAGACAATTCTGGGTTCATAGTAGGTGCCCAGAAAATAGTTAATGATTTTGTAAGAGTGATAGGACATTGACAGAGGCTATTTAATAGGTTTCTTGATATAAAATACCTAAAAGAGGAAGTTGATTCCACTAACTTCTAGCAATTGAAGAATTTTTTTCTCCATTCACGTAGCAGATTGTTACTGTGTGCCAGGCGCTGTGGTCTAGTGATTAAATTTGTTACAGACCTGTACAGATTGTTCTGCACTCTTCTCTTGCCCCCTTTATTAGCATAACTTGCATTTGCAAAATGACCTCCTGAGATGGGATATTGTCTGTGGCCATGAACAGCAAAGTCAGCCAGCCCACATAGAGATGACACTGTCTAATCCTTTGCGATAACTACTCCCAAACGTCATTGATGGAACTGCTATTTGTTAAGGAGGAAACTGAGAACATTTTTTTCTAATTTACAGCTGAAGTTTTCTTTATGCACATGAAGGATGATCTAGGTGCTTGCCTGAGCAGTCCCTTCCACCAGAGAGGCAGTGTGTCTTGAATAGAGAAGTCACTAGACCTTGTATCTGAATATCTGGTGCTTCCTAGCACTGCCTTTTCCTGGAGCTTGGAGCAAATCTGTTAGCCTTTCCCAAGACTAGTTTCCTCTTCCATAAAATAAAATAATAAAAAGTAATAATACCTCCCTAGAGTTGCTCTGAGGGTCAAAGAGATAAGAAATACGAAAGCGCCAAGTGTTACTTTAAATTGCTATGTCAGTCAATGTAAGATGTTATCAGTGTGACTGTTTTTTCCCTAATGCTTGATAAAAACTTAATTTTTAAGTTTTATAGCATCTAGACACTCCTCCTCTGTTCTGAATAGATTGTGTTTATTCCAGGACTTGTGAAAGTCCTATTTTCCTTACTTTGCCAATCCCAATTTTGTTAGACCAGATCGGCACCCTTAGGAGACCTAAGAAGGAAGGACCATGAACCACATTCTGTAGGGCCAGAGGTCTGTCACTCACACTTTCACTTGCAAACAGAAAGCATGGTCATTCTAAAAGAATTGTTTTCTTTACTACTAGATTTTATCAAATCTATGTATTAACCCCATTAATTTTGTCATGACTTTTGATCAACTTGATATAATCTGGCCTTTAATTTAAAATAAGGACATTATTACTTAAACTCATTTTTAGATTACAAGACATTTCAAAACAGAGTTCCTTGAGAGAAGGAGGAGGCAAGGATTGAAAAAGGGTAGGGCGTTGGTGGTTCGAAAAAATTTGAGAAGTCTTGTGCTGACACATGGAAGGATTCTTCTCAAGGGCCAGAAGACCTCCAAAATAGTCTTTAAGTGATGCTAATTAAAGGGCAACAAGAATTTGTGGTTAATAAATGCCAGATATCCCCAAATGCATGGAGGCAGCCAAAATGTAAGATAGTAGGCTAGAGAGTATTGTTGAGAGTATTATAATATTATAGTTTGTGTTTTTTTGTTTGTTTGTGTTTTGTGAGGAAGATTGTCACTGAGCTAACATTTGTGCCAATTTTCCTGTATTTTCTGTGGGACGCCACCACATCGTGGCTTGACAAGTGGTGCTAAGTCCCCACCCAGGATCCAGATCTGTGAACCCCAGGCCACCAAAGCAGAGCATGTGAACATAATGACTACGGCACTGGGCCAGACCCATAGTTTGTGTATTTTTAATTTTGTATGACTAAATGTGCACAGTGCCAAGCATGGCACAATGTATTGTAGATATAGAAATAAACCGTAAATTCCTAGACTGTACAGTCCGTCTTGCTCAGCTTTTCATCTCATAAGGTATATAGCACAATATCTTGTACCTAGTAGTCATTCATTAGAATTTGAACTAAGTTTATTCAGTATACATTTATTGAGTACCTATTTTATGCCAGAACTGCTCTAGACAACTGGAGGTTCATCAACAAACAATTAATAGTTAATTCAATTCAAGTAGCTCAGACTTGATTTTATTATCTTCTCTTCTCCTTCCTCCTCTACCAGAATCAGGGGTTCTTAACCTGGGATCTTCTCTGGTCCTCCAAAGGGTATAATTCAGAGAATGTAACCTTAGCTGGAGGAAAAAAAATGACACCTTTATTAACCTCAAACTGAAAATTAACCTTTTGTTCAAGTGTGAACATAAGCAACAAACCATAGTAGTAATTGGCCGTGCTGGAGATTTTTTTTGTCTAATATTTTCATAGCATATTACAGTCATGACAGGTATCTCAAAATAGTATGTATATTCACCACTGTTTAGAAATTAGAGTCGTTATAAGATTTGGTGCTGGTCTTGTTACTTCATATGATAATAGGGAAGCACATGTAATACTATATCATAATTTTTTTATTTTGATAACTGTATTTCAATATAATTGGTTTATTTTGTAATCCTATATATTTTATTTTAGGCACTCTAAAACATTGTGCTGAGACTGGCCCATAGGTTTCACCACACTGCCAAAATGGCCCAAGACATAAGAACAGTTAAGAACTCATTACCTAAAGGTGTCCATCAGAGCCAGTCCTGATGGCCTAGTGGTTAAAGTTTGACACGCTCTGCTTCAGCAGCCCGGGTTCAATTTCTGGGCATGGTACCATACCACTTGTCTGTCGGTAGCCATGCTGTGGCGGCATCCCACATAGAAGAACTAGAAGGACTTACAACTAGGATATACAACTATGTACTGGGGCTTTGGGGAGAAAAAAAAAGAGGAAGATTGGCAACAGACGTTAGCTGAGGGTGAGTCTTCCCCAGCAAAAAAAATGAAAAATGAAAAAAAGTAAAGTTGTTCATCAAAACCTGCTGAAGTAATTCTCACATCCAAAGAAAATGGGCATTGGAGTTAGAGAGGTGTGGATTCAAATATATCCTCTGCTAGAGTTTGTGACATAGAGCAAGTTAATGTATTAGATGTGTGTCAACTTGTAAGGCCTCAGCTTCCTCCTCTGTACAATGAGAGTAAACTCATAGAATTGTTTTAATAATTAAATAAGATAAAAATAAAGCTACTGCCTTATTTATTCATTCAACAAATACTTATTACCTAGTACCTGTCAGTGTGTAGGCTCTGGCAGAACCAGACAAACAAGATTCCTACACTCGTGGGGCTTAAATTTGTGGGATGGGGGAGGGTGTGGAAATAGGCAACAAATAAATAAACATGTAAATACATTATATCTCACATGGTAATAAGTACTACGGAGAAAAAGCCAGGGAAGATGGCAGGCAGAGTACTCAAAATTCACCCTGACCCAAACCAAACCCATCTCAAATTTGCTGCCTCCGGTGTTTACAATCTTGATTGACACACCAGTCATCCCACCTAGAAACCTCAGAATCATCAATTCTTTCCTTTCCCTTCCACATCCAGTTGTTAAAAAAAAATCCTTTTGATCACACCTCCTAAGTGTTCTTTAAACCATCTCCTCCTCACATTTCCACGGCCATAGGACTTTATAACTTACCCTTTGGCCTGGTTTCCCTATCTCCAGAGAGGACAGTTGTAACACTGTGTACTTGTGAAATAGAGCCACTACTCTAGGGAACTTAAGATGTAGATAGAAGCCAGTGAATCCTAAGGCCACTGCCCTCCCCTTGTGGCTGAAGGTCTTGGGAAAACAAACCACCCAACATAAAAGAACCATCCAGTTACTTCCTGTCATATTTACCTCATTTTATGTTCTGCAAAATGCTGTCTGTTATCTGTCACTGTTACTGTTATTGTTTGTTTTTACAGCTCCCCTTCCCATCCTCCACTAGAATGTAAACAGGGTTTTTTGTCTTGCAAGAAAGGCACGGCATGTAGCAGATAATTCATAAACAGTTACTGATAAATTAACAAATGAACGAGTGACTCAGACTTTTCATCAGACTAATCTCCCCCCTGCCTGCATTAGAGAGGAGTTACTGTGAAACCACCTGAAGTCAGACGTTTCTGAAGTGGTCCTTGAGGATGAAAACGTCACCCTTCATTTCTTTAGTTCAGGAAAACGTCATAGAGAAAGACCATCGTCCCATAAGATGTTGAGGAAGGGCAGACAAAGTATAAGGAAGGTTCAGAAGTGCAAGCAGAGAAATATAACTAACAGGGTTGTCTCAGTCAAGGAAGCAAGCCCCTCAGACATTGCCCCGTGCCTCCCTGCTGCCCTCATTTCCGTGTGTAAAGGGCAGTGGAAGACTTCAGTGGGAGGTGGTGTATGTAGTGCAGAAGACTGGGTTTCTTTAGGGATGCCCGTGAATTAAATCTTTCATATCTATGAGACCTTTGAGGGTGTTGTAAAAGATCTCAAAGGCAGAGTGAATAAAAGGACATATTCTGGCACCAGAATACCTGGGTTTGAATGCTGGTTCTGCCACTTATTTGCAGAGTAAGCTGGGGCAAGTTACTTAATTTCTGGATATAGTAATGAAATACCTACCTTAAATAGTTATTAGGGGGGATACGATTGTCTAAATATCTAAGATCCTTGAAACAGTGCCATATTTAAGTGCTATATAAGGGTGCAGTATTAATTTTATTCCTTGTTCAGACTTACACTTAGCCATAAATTTTTTCAAAGAACTTTCTTAAGGAGATGACTCTGGTTAAGCTGAAGTAACATATAGCTGGTTGTCAAGCATGTTAAAAGCAAAGCAATATATGCAGTTTCTTAAATGTAATGTAAATTATCTATGTGAGAAATATGCTAATATTAACTCTGTGTTCCAATTGTGTGATTATCTTCCATTTACTTTACAGGAGAATCCTCATTGACACTGGAGAACCTGCAGTTCCAGAATATATCAGCTGTTTAAAGCAGGCTCTGACTGAATTTAACACAGCAATCCAGGAAATCATAGTGACTCATTGGCACCGTGATCATACTGGAGGCATAAGAGATATCTGTAAAAGCATCAGTAATGGTAAAGAGAAAACTGCCATTAATCTCATTGAGGAAAACTATGTTTTCAGAATAATTTATTTCAGTTACAGAGCTAAGTAAGCTAGTAAACCATTTACTGAATGAATACCTTATATTTAAATTGTACTTTTTGCAATTAATATAACTTGAATACTGTTCCCAATTTTAACAAAGGAGGAAAGGAAAAGTTCTGTTTTCTATTTCAAATCTTTTTCCTCTTATTTTTCCCCTTTGCCCAGTGATAAAGGTCAGTTTTAATTTAGTCTGTGTGACAATTACTACTTCAGATTTAATAGTAACTAACTAATGTTGAGCATTTACATGGGCCAGTTACCGTGCTGAACACCTTATGCGTGGGTACTGTGAGGTAGGTGCTAACGTCCACATTCTAAACATGATCTCAGGTCTTCCATAACTTTAAGGCAATTACTGTGATGGACTGAAATACTGGTGAAAGATCATCGTGGTGATACTTTTCTGTCCCTGAAACCTATTCAGTACCAACACTTGACCATTCTCTCCTTATTCCCTTATCCTACCATCACATGGATTCATTCCTTCCTTCCTTCCTTCCTTCCTTCCTTTAACAAATACTCAAATGACCACTATATCCAGGCACTGTTCTTGACACAAGTGATATATAGTGAGCAAAACAAAGACTCTGCTCTCATGGAGCTTTCATTCTATTAGGGAAGGTAAATGGTAAATAAATAATAGATCAGGTGGTGATTGGTTCTTTGAAGAAAAATGAAGCTAAGGGAAGAAAAGGAAGAGAGAATAAAGTAGAGGAGGGCAGTGTCTGTTATATCTAAGGTGGACAGGGAGAGGGAATAAGCTATATGGGTATCTGAGAGGAGGGCACACAGGGCAGAGGGCATTGCAGGACCCATTACTGGAATGGGGGTATGCTTGGCATGCTCAAGGCACGTGAAAGACAAGGAGGTCAAGAATGTTCATTCAGAGGGCCGGCCCCGTGCCCGAGTGCTCCACTTCAGCGGCCCAGGTTTTCTCCGGTTGGGATCCTGGGTGCAGACATGGCACCGCTCATCAGGCCACACTGAGGCAGCGTCCCACATGCCACAACAAGAAGGACCCACAACTAAAATATACAACTATGTACTCGGGGGGATTTGGGGAGAAAAAGCAGGGAAAAAAAAGAAATTGGCAACAGTTGTCAGGTGCCAGTCTTTAAAAAAAAATGAATGTTCATTCACAAAAGGAATGCACATATGCATTCAACAAATATTTTTAAGTATTTCTTTTTAGGCCTTGAGACTACAATTGGGACACCCAGATATTCTCAGCTATAGCACTCAATGTCGCCAGGCTGTCCATTGTAAAAAGCATCTAACCTAACTTTCTTACCCTCTGACCTCCTTTCTTCCAACCGAGGGGACTGTGCAAGTCATTGTCTCCCAGTCTCACTTCTCATCATTCTTTCTCTTGTCTATCTACTCATTAAATTTTGTGAAAAAACTATGCTGAGGGTTATAATTAGCTTTGGTCAACTCTTTTAACATAAGGGTCAGTTTGAAAAAGTTACATGTTTATGGCCCACTTTTTCTCCTTCATAAATCAACTTTATTGAGCTTGAATTTACATACATAAAATGTACCCATTTTAAGTGTATAGTTTGGTAAACACCTATGTGAGCACTCCAATCAAGATAAAGAGGGGCCAGCCCGGTGGCTGAGTGGTTAAAGTTCTGCACTCCAGTGGGTTGGGATCCTGGGTGCGGACCTACCACTCATCAGCCAGGCTGTGGTGGCATCCCACATACAAACAGAGGAAGACTGGCACAGATGTTAGCTCAGGGCTAATCTTCCTCAAGCAAAAAAAGAGGAGGATTGGCAACGGATGTTAGCTCAGACTGAATCTTCCTCACCAAAAAAAAATCACAAAAAGCAAAAAAGATAGAGAACACTCCCACTGCCCCAAAAAGAAGTCTGGTCATGCCACTCTACAGTGACTCCTCCTCCACCTCCAGCAACCACTGGTCTGCTTTATTTCACTGTAGATTAGTTTTGCCTGTTCTAAAATTTTACATAATGGAAGCATACAGAATCACTTTCTGTGTGGCTTCTTTCATACTGGATGTTTTTGAGATTCACTCGTGTTTCGTGTGTCAGTAGTTTGTTCCTTTTTATTGCCAAGTAGTAATCCGTGGTAGGAATATACCACAATTTGTTTATCCATTCACCAATTAATGGACATTTGACCCACTTTCTTTAAATTAAAAATCAAAATAGTTTTGAATACTATATAAAATAATATTTGCATCATAGATTACCTATTAAGTTGATTTAAAGAAAATCAAGGAGAAATTTGACACTGCTTTATAGCCGCTAAAATTTTAATATTTTGTTTGAGAAGTGGCTTGTTGTCTGTCTTTCTGAACTGAATTGAAGCTAGACAAGTGCATGCAGACCTTGAGTGGCTCTGCACTAAAATTGTACAGAGGTACCTTTCAGATTCATCTCCCAAAAGCTCTATGTATTTCTTCACTCTCTAAATCCTTAATCACTAGCATTCTTGTTCCATTTTGTTATATTATTGTTTTCTTTTGTTCCACATTGCTTTACTATTCTGTTCAATCATTAGTATGGAGAAGTTTTTCAACTGCTTTTCAACGCTAAACAACCTGTGTTTTTACAGGCCACATCGACATTATGAATGCCATTTGTAAGGTTTCTATGGAAATATACGGTAACTCTGAAACAACTTGCTTACAGAATTTTAAAATGCAATCATTGTATAATTTGGGAACTCCTGGTTGCTTACAGGGAGCCACAATTTTACTAGACATAAGAACTATGTAGCTCCAGGCTGCTTAAGTGTTTTGTTCTGGTTTGTTTTTGAGTAAATCTTATAAAATATATTTTATCTCGTAATTATTATTTTGCACCTGAAGTTGGTTCTTGACCACATATCTCACATTCAAATCCTAGAAGTCAAATGTTTGTTTCTGTGCTATTCAATTAGAATGTGTTTTTATTGGAAAGTATTATACATGAACAATATCACGTTTGTATCAGCTTAAATAATTAGCATTGGCAATGATGTTATAATCCAATATTCAAACCTTAGCAAATGACTGAGGGTTTCCTCCTGTTAAGATAATTATATGATAGAGAGGGCCTGCCCAGCGGCATAGCAGTAAGTTCTCACGCCCCTCTTCAGCACTCCAGGGTTCGCAGGTTCGGATCCTGGGCACAGACCTACGCACTGCTTATCAAGCCATGCTGTAGCAGGCGTCCCACATGTAAATTAGAGGAAGATGGGCACAGATGTTAGCTCAGGGCCAGTCTTCCTCAGCAAAAAGAGGAGGATTGGCAGTGGATGTTAGCTCAGGGCTAATATTCCTCGGGAAACAAAAATAATGATAATCATATGTCACAGACACAAAGTAGCTAAGTGGTTGCCAGGGACTGAGAGAAGAGAATAGGGAGTGACTACCTTGGGTACACGGTTTCTTTAAGGGGTTTTGAAAATATTTTGAAATTAGGTAGTGGTGATGGTTGTACAATTCTTTGCTGACTAGAGAAACATTGAATTGTACACTTTAAAAGGGTAAATTTTATAGTATGTGAATTATATCTCAATAAGCTTTTATTAAAAGTAGTAATAATTATTATATGATTGCTTTCAACATGCCCTTCTCCATCCTGCCTGTATAGATTGCTATTATGAATAGGATATGTGTTTTCTTATTTCCACATAATTTTTAAAACTGACACGAGCTTATTTTATATTATAACATTTGCTTTGTAATTTTGAGATGATCGAGAGTTTTTGGAAGGATTGTCTGCCGAAGGTCTCATAACTAGAAATATAGTACCTTCATTTCTTTACTGAAAGACAAAATTATGCAGGTTAAAAATAAAAACAGGCAAGAAAACCTCACCATCTTACTCTATAGTGAAGACAGCCTTGTTATGTCATGTCATTTCCCAGACTAGCATATTATTTTTTTCTTCAGCCTCTAGGGTACAAAATAATGGAGTTTGGGGCTAGAGAGGGAAGGTCCAGTTGCTGTTGTTTTGTTTTATTTTTATTATATTTGCAATATTTCTGTCTTCTTTGTCCTCCGTACTAGCCAGATTTCTATGCCTTGTCAGTTTTTCTCTGAAGGTCTTTTTCTCCCTCCTTATTTCCATTGCTGCCACCCTAGCCCTAATATTCATTACCTTCCAGCTGAGTTATTATAGTCATCCCCTCCTGGTCTTTCTGATCTCTCCCCCTCCAGTCTCTGCATCTATAGCGCCATATTGATCGACCTGTTAACACTGGTTCATTTTCTTACTGAAGAGTGGCCACGTATGGTAAAGTTTAAATTCCTTTATTCTGTGAAAGGCACTTTAAGGCCCTCCATGATCTGAGCTCATCTTACCTATCCCACTTTATCTCCACTCTTACTAGCCAGGGTTTGGTGTTAGACAAGTTGGTAGCATTACATTGTTGCACATATGCCATCTCATTCTCCTTTCTTTGCCTTTACTAATGCTACTCTTACCTATAACTCTCCCTATACCTTTTCCCATCCTATTCATCCTGTAAGTCATACCTCAAGTTCTATAATATTTATGAATCCTTTCCTAATTTTCTCCTGTCTCTAAACTCCTGTTGCTTTTCTTAGCTAAATTGTTTGTTTAATATTCATTAAATGGTACTGAATATAGTTCTTTAATTATCTCCTGTTTGGAAGTTTTATCTTCCTAACTATTACAGTTTTTTTAAGCACTTCACTGTCATGGTGCTTGTATTCACTATACATAGTATACTGATTACGTAATTGGCACTCAGCTGTTGATTAGTTTTAATTGATTTTCTTTCTGTCAGTGGTAGTGTGGGTTAAATTTATTTTAATGGTTTAATTTCTTAGCCCTGGGTTTGGGGCTTCCTTTCAGCTTTCACAGAAGGAACTTTATGCTGTCATCCTTTTATTGTTAACTACTGCCATGGCGCCATGACTTCTTTTACTCTCTGTTAGGCACCTAGATAGAGAAGAGTTCCCTGGTTCTGTATTACTGCCCTTCAACACCCATCTTGATATCAAAGCTAGCTAGATTATGAAGAACTGCTTTCAAATTTTTGTATAAAATAGGAGTAACTAGAAAAACATAAGGGCTTTTATATAGATTTAGAGGGGCATGAGAGAGTAAAAAGCCCTTTTGTTGAGATAGAAGAAATAGTTACCATCCCAGAGATAAGCTGCTGTAATTCATGCCATTTTCTATTGTCTCTTAACGTTAATATTTTTTGCAGCCATTCACAAGTGTTAGCTTTATGAAAGTTGATCTCTTAAAAGGCTGAATTCTCATTTAAAGGGTGACTTAATATATTTTACATGTTTTGTGCCTAGACACTGTATATTGCATTAAAAAACTGCCACGGAATCCTCATAAAGAAGAAATTATAGGAGATGGAGAGCAGCAATATGTTTATCTGAAAGATGGAGATGTGATTAAGACTGAGGGTGCCACTCTAAGGTAGGTGAATGGCCTTTAGCCAGAGAGGGCAGCGGTGAGGGGAGGGGTCTGTGTACATGTGTTATAAAAGGGGGGAAAGGAAGATCTCTGCATATTTGCTTGTTCGAGTGAAGAATGTCCCAGGAAGCATACAAAAGATCTGCTAACATTGGTTACTCTGGGAAGAGAAAATCAGTTGCTTGAGAAATGGTAAAAGAAAGGCTTTTCACTCTATCCACCCTTTTTTAATTATTTGTTTGAATTATATGATTTTCTTTTTTTAATAAATGTAATTTAAATTTAAAAAAATAGATTAGTATTTCCTGCTGAAGTGGTTTAGGGATCTACCCATCAATTAAATTTAGAGCTTTCTCCTGTTCTCACTTCCAAAAGACGAGCCATACCTAAAATAAATACACTTTAGGCCAGACCCATGGTCCCCCGTGACCTGTTTGAGGGATTCAGAAAGGTGTTTCAAACGCAGTAATTTTAAAACTGAACTAATTGTGGTTCTCCTCTCTCTCCCACAATCTGTGCTTGCTTTCTGATTTCAGAGCGTCTACTGCTCTCAGTACTTAGGATTTTATTTTTCCTTCCTAGACAGAAGCTGATTCCTCCTCACCTTTATCACCGTCCCTCCCCCACCCACTGCATCTAGCCAGGTTAGTTTTTACCTCAGAAATATTTGTCAGTGCTGTCCCTTTTTCTTCATGTCTGCTACCACTACTTCTTGCTTAATATTCCTGTCTCCCAGCTCTGCCCTTTCTAGTGTACCCTTTGTACCCCATCTCACTTGAAACCCATACCCCCTTGAAAGCTTGAACAACTCTCAGTGCATTAAAGATCATGTTTACTCTCCTTACACAGTCCAGCCCCAAGCCACTGTTCTGGCCTTAGATCCTCCCACTCCCCTCACAGCCACCATGAGCCATATCCAGATATTCCTGGGCACCTTACGTGTGTTCGTGCCTGTCCTTATACCTTCCCCTTAGGTTTCTCCTTAAAAGGCAATCAGCTCCTTAGGTTCACAATATTAGTTAATGCAAGTTGTTATAGCAAACCAACCCAGAAATGTATAATGGCTCAAACATGAACTATGTTTATTTCTCAGTAACATAAAAGCCAAAAAGTTTCCTGATTTGCACTTGGCCCTCCTGCAAGTCGTGTTTCAGACTCCTTCCATCTTGTGATTCCACCGTCTCAATACTTGGCTTTCAGGGGTGCCGTGCTCACTTCAGTCAGTCCAACAAGTGGATAAAGCATGGAAGGGACTTTGCATGGGAGGTGTTCATGGACCAGGTCTTCTGTTGCATTGGCTGTAAATTCAATCACATGCCATCCTTGGCTGTGGGGAGGCTAGGAAATGTAGTTTAACTTCATGCCCAGGAAAAAGAGGAAACAGATTTGATGATAAGCACAGGCAGATACCAGATTGATCTTCATATCCCCAGTCCCTGGCACATAGAAGGCACTGAATATTTATCCTACATATAGTGAATATCTACAGAGAGGCAAGCAGATGAACAGATGAATGAGAAAAAGAAAGCGAAATAATGGGTTTCTATGCCACCTTTCAGTGTTCCCTTTTGTCCACTCTGCCAGTGATTTACAAAATTTAATTTATAAACCAACTAATTTCTGAGCAACTTTTTTAGGATACTCTTATTGAAAATATGATAGTATCTCATATAATTTGCTCATGATACCAAAGGAAAACAAACATTACTACTTCTTCAGAAAGTATTCTCGACAATGATGAATTTCCCCCATTGCACACCAGCCCTAGGCCAAGTGAATGAAAGGGGTGGTTCGTTGGGTCTTCTCTCTCAAAAGTTTGGGAATCCCATTACTGGTTTATCAGTTTATCAGTTATCACAGAATCATGGATATTAGACCTATACCTAATTTGTAGATTAAGAATATTTAGCCCTTGGACACCCATCTGCCATGAACAGACCACATATTTTAAGCTTTTTATTGAAGTATGCAAGCAGAAAAGTATGCATACCATCACTGTACGACGTGGTGAATTGTTACACGTGTAGCCAGCAGTCAGATCCCAAAACAACAATATCGGTGCCCCGAGGCCTCCCCGGGTGCATCCTGTCACTGGCCCCACCTTGGCTGAATGCTCTCTTAGATTCAGGGAGTGAATTGACGCCCAGGATCTCAGCCTTATCTGAATTCTGTCTAATTTTTGTTTTACTGCATTCTGATTAAGATAAATTAAGTATGAGAATCTATCTATTTTAAGATTCAGGGGGAAAACTAACACAAAGAATCAAAAACAGACAAACATTTTAAAAATGACAGTAAATCTTTTCTTAAAATAGAAATTCTAGTTATATTTTATTAAATTGTATTATATTTACATTTTATTAAAATATTTATATTTTGTTAAAATATATTTTAATAAATCTGAATAAAACATTTAATTTAGTGATGACCATGGTTTCCAATTTCCATTTTTATAAAGTGGGTAAAACCCTATTGTTTTAAATATTAAGAAGAGACTCATTGTTAAGCATAAGTTCCATGACAGAAGGTTAAAATCTACTTCAGTCCCCAAGTATTTGATGTCCAGTTGATCTTGTCTACTTGCCAATTTTGAAAAAAACAAAATACAATAGAGAGAGAGATAATACCCACCTAGAACCCTTTGCTAAAAAGTAGAAATTAGCAAGGTTTTTCAGTAAGGATTTGATTCTGTACATAACTTTCAGGACTTTTCTAGTGAACCAAGTTTCTGGAAGAAAAGTCAGTCTGACAGCTTTTGTTGACTATTCTGAATTTTCTAAGACAGCCATCCTTAAAAAGTCTCCTCTATTAAGAGGTGGCAGAGCTCAATAAATGCTCTACCTGATGAATGGGAAGGCCACAGCAACAGGTCCTCACATCTTTAGCGAAGCACCTCTGATGTCGTTTCCTGTTCTCCTCCTGCCTATGTGAAGTGAATTTTAACACAGTTTTTATGAAAATTAAAGCATTAGCCACCCAGGTGACTGGAGAATTAGAATTTCTGATCCCCTCATTTAAGAAATCTTATTCCCTTTAGCCTAGAAAATATCAAAGAAAACCGTTACTGAGTTCTGGCATGGGGAGTGGGAGGGGAATGATAAAGGAGACATTGTGAGCAAAGGGACGGATAAGACAGCTTGCAGACTCTGAAAAAGAATGGTTCTCCAAATGAGTTTCTGTAGGTTAAGAAAAAAGACGTTCTGTTTTGTAATGCATTTGTAAAGTGGTTCTGTTTGTAAATGATTCTGTGTGTGACCCTTCATAAGACTGTCCATAAGATAAGATAAATCCCCACATCCGTGTGTTCTTATAGTTGCTGGAAATAGACCTCCTGGAATTATTTTCATATAACATTGAATACTTTGATTAACAGGTCACAGCGTGTTTAATCAAACAAAAGAGATGATTTCTAACATTAGCATCTCACTGTTGGTGCAACCATAATATAGTGAGTGTTTGCAGTATATAAAGCGTACACTTGGAAACCATAAAAGCATAATAGTTCTTAATGTCAGGTCTTTTTTTTTTTTTTTTAAAGATTTTATTTTTTTTCCCTTTTTCTCCCCAAAGCCCCCAAGTACATAGTTGTATATTCTTTGTTGTGGGTCCTTCTAGTTGTGGCATGTGGAACGCTGCATCAGTGTGGTTTGATGAGCAGTGCCATGTCCGTGCCCAGGATTCGAACCAACAAAACACTGGGCCGCCTGCAGCAGAGTGCATGAACTTAACCACTCGGCCACGGGGCCAGCCCCATTAATGTCAGTTCTTAATGCTTCTCAAAAATAGTTGCTCCTGTTACACTAGTATCTTATCTTTTTGTACCTTATATCTATTACATTTTTAGCAGATTTTTTAAAAAGGCTTTATAGTTTCAATATTCAGTGTTAAGGATTTGATTGGTTTTTATTTCTTTTGACAAAGGAGAAACTCTTCTAAGTTATAGTCATTTCAGTCGTCTTAAACAGTGTTATTTAAGAGTTGAATTTCGTCAAATATCTTTGCAGTGTCTAGAGAGATGATCTTACTAGTTCTCTCCATAGCCTTATTATTATTTTCAGGGATCTTATAATATTGAATCACACTTTCATTTTTTGAATAAACTTTATTTGGTCATGATATTATTATTTTGAAATATGCTCCTGGATTCTATTTGTTAATATTTTAGTTAAGATTCTTATAACAGTATTCATTAGTGAAATTAGGTAGTAGTTTTCATTCTGTGCAACCTTTGTTAGGTTTGAGATTCATAAATTTTCCTTCTTTTTCTAGGCTCTGGGATAGGTTGAGGAGTAGTGAAATTACCTGACCTTTAAATGTTTGGTAGAATTGTCTTGTGAAAATACTGAGCCCTTAGTTGCTAATGACAATTACACATCTTTTTCGTGGAGCTCCATTGTTGCATATTAGTAATATAGTCCTGTGAGTTAAGCTTAATGCAAATAACTTTAAGCTTATTTCTGTGTACTTGTTTTTGTGGTTTTAGCATCAGTTGATGATACTTGCTTTAATCAATTAATATATTAAAGGTGCCAAATTGTGCTATTTTCCTTCTATTATGTCTTCCACTTTCTTTTTTTTCTTTATTTGCTGACACTCTTCTTAAGAGATTTCCCCCATCCTTCTTTTCTGAGACTTAGGATTTTTTGTGCTTCAGTGCGTCTTTGTCCTTTTGACATAGCCCCATTAATCTTGATCATTTCCTTGCTATCTGATACGGGGTGTCTCAATACCGCATTTTACCTCCCCTGCCTCAGGCCTGGAGCCAGCCACATCTGAAAGAAGCCCTGGTTTCTTTGAGTGGGAATCAATATTTAGAAAGAAAGAACTGAGTGTGAAGTACGCTCACAGGATACTCTGGGTGTGAGTATCATTATTCCTGGGCCTTTTTATAGACGGAGCCAGAAAAAAAATAAAATGATGAGTTAGTAATGATTCCTCGATTCAGTTAACAAACAACCCAAAACCATAATTCCCTTATTCCATATATATTTTTTCCTTATCCCACAGTGAAAACCTTGGTTAGTGACATCAGTTTATTTACTTGTTTATACTGTTGAACAGCAAACACAAGATAGTTTCAGAAACACAATAGCCAATAACACTGCCAACAATAAACCTCTTAAAGTTCAGGATATCTTTGCAATTCTTTTGATCTTAAGATATATTCTGTTAAGGATGAACAGTCTTGTACTATATTTAAAAGTTACTTCAATTAGTTCATTTTTTACTATGGCTATGTTATCTGTCTAATGTACGGTAAGATTCACTGCATTCTGTTTTCAAGGTTAAGGTTTTCTTTCATCTTTTTATTTAATTTTAGGTTTAGAATATATAAAATATTTATATAGCTTAAAAGTTAAAACTAGTCGAAAAGTTCTAATCAGGGAAGTCTTGCTTGCACCTCTGTTCCCTACACCCCGTCTGCCTACCCCCTGTAGGCAGCTATATTTGTTTGTTTTTGATTTAGTCTTCATGACTTGCTTTGTGCAAAAATAAGGAAATATATACATATAGGTTTTATTTTCTCATATTTCTATACCAAAGAGCATACTATAAACACTCTTTTGTGCTTTGCTTTTTATCACTTGACAAGATATCCTGCAAATTACTCCATATCAGTTCATGGAGATCTTCCTCATTCTTTTTAATGACTGCATAGTATTCCATGTGGGATATACTGTAACTTATCCATAGTACCCTATGGATGGGCATCTGGGTTGTTCCTAATATTTTGTTATTACAAATAATGTAATGAATAATTTGTACATAATTTTTGTATTTGTGAAGGTGTATTTTCAGGGTAAATTTCTAGCAGTGGGATTGATAGGCAAAAGGGTTTAATGCATATGTAATTTTTCTAGAAAATTCCAAATTCATCTCCATATAGACTGTACCAGTTTGTTCTCCCACCAGCAACATATATAAGTGCTTTTTCCTCATAATCTTGCCATAAAGTATATTGTAAATATATATATATGCAAATAAAAATGGAAAATGTATATTTTTAAATAATAAAAACACTACCTCTGTGTAGTGGAATGATTCGTGATTTTTATCTCCTTTAAGTACTTTCCTTTTCTGCTTTCCAAATTTGTAATCAGTGCTTATTACTTACTAAATAATAAAAAAGATGGGAAAAGTATTGAGTTTGTACTTCAGCATGAGTAATTTGATTTAGTTAAAGGAGAGAGTTTTCTGATTATAATATTCAGTGGGCCACAAGAAAAAGAGGAGCTTTTTAACTCGTTGACATCATTTATTTGTGTCTTGTCCAGAGATACGGAGAGAGAATAATTAACTTCTCATAGTTTCTTCTAAGCCTAAGAGTTCATAGTTGTCACTATTTCTTCTTTCAACCAGAGTTATATACACACCTGGCCACACTGATGATCACATGGCTTTACTTTTAGAAGAGGAAAATGCTGTCTTTTCTGGAGATTGCATCCTAGGGGAAGGAACAACTGTATTTGAAGACCTCTATGATTATATGAACTCCCTAAGAGAGTTATTGAAAATCAAAGCTGATATTATATATCCAGGTGGGTAATTTTTTACTAGCAAAAACCATTTGTGTCACATAATGAGGAAGATTCATTTTGGTTTGTCTGTGTGTGAGTTCTTTCTGTTTTCAGTTTTGAAGAGATACATATGAACAGCTTCTTTAAATTATACTGGTAAGTCTTGTCCAGCCATGCAATTAAAAAGAAGGCCAAGAGTTATATTAATAACCTTTATAAAGATATGAGGGTTATTTTTTAACATCTACATAGGTATCAATGGAACTGTTAAACAAAGGAAATAAAGTTATATTAGAACAAGAAAATTTTTTCATTCCATAAGCTATCTTCAGTTTTGTTAACTTGATTTACATTGTGGACCACATTTTAGCCCTGTAACCTTGGGTAACTTTTGACCTGTGAGCTTTAGTTTTTTAACTCACACTATTGAACTATCAGTAGCTTCCATATCAACTGTAAAACCATATATTTATTTTGATTCTCTAGAAAAAGAAACCTGTTGTTATCACTGCACTGCTCTACAATGTGAATCTACCCTCCATCTTAAAAGCCAAGAAAGACACAGGACCCAGCAAGAGGGCCCAGAAGGAAAAAGAGACTGGGTTACCTAATGTTTTAAGTCCTTCTAACTCGTTCCTAACCAAAGAGCCATGAAAAGATCTGTAAATACAGTGTGTTCAATACCCTTATATTCTCTCATGAGTTTCTCCTGCTGAGGAGACAGGAAACATACCGTGGAGCTGGGCATTCGGATTAATATTATGACATAAAAGGACTGGAAGCTGACAGCTATTTTTAAAGAGGAGAGAGTAGACGTTTGATGCACTCACATTCAAGCAAAGCTAATGAGAGGCTTCCTAGGAAAGGCTCTGAGAGTCTTTGCTTTAATGAATCGGTGTACTAGCTTATTAGCACAGCAGGAGTTTATATGTAAATTATGTTCTGTAGTCATAGCTACCGTCCATTAAAGCCTGCTACCTGCCAAGCTCTGTGCAGGGACCTTTGCAGCTGTCGCCCTCCCAAAAACCCGGTGAAGTAGGTAGCGGTGTCCTCATTGCACAGCTGAAGAAACAAGCTCAGAGATTGAGAGACTTCCATAGCCACATAGCTAGTAAGTCAGAGTGGATATTCTAACCAAAGCCCATGTTCTTTACGTGATAATAGGTCAGCCTGCTTCTGGCTATTTTAAACATCCCTCTTGCAGACTTGTGTACTATATTAATTTGCACTGTCTTAAAGAGCAAGTAAATTTCAGTACAACTTTAGGTTGGCAACATTTCTGAATTCCTGGCCTATATACATAAGATTCTTCAAGTTCTACTGTGGTTCTTATGGACTTTTAATAGCTCTTGGTCACTTGCATGAAGCTACTTTTTACATTCCCCTTTTCCATCTTTTATAAGTGTAGTATAGTGGTGAAGAGCATAGACTAGTTAGAAGCTCCTGAGTCAGAACTCCAGCTCCCCCCCCTTTAGCTGCGTAACTGTGGGCGGACTGTTTACCTCCCTGCGCCTCAACTGCTGCTATAGAAAGAAATAATAAGAGTACCTACCTCACAGGATTCTTGTAAGAATGATGTGTATTAAGCATTTAGAGCAGTGCCTGGCAAATAATGAGCACTGTGTAAATATTACCTATCGTTACTGTTTTCATTGCTATATTTTTGTTGTTAAATTTTTATGTTATATTTTGTAATGTACCCAATAACCTTTTATATAGGTTTTATTTTACATAATTCTCTAATGTTGGCATTGTACATAATTTTTCAATCTTTTATACCTGTATAGTAATCAAATAATTCATATTGGTTGTGTATTTATTATGCTTTTTCAATATAACGTATGAATTATTTTTAAATAGAGTAAATTAACTTCATTTGTGCTTAGTATGTTTTATCTAGTTGAAATAATTTTCATAATTTTTCTAATTCAGGACATGGCCCAGTAATCCATAATGCTGAAGCTAAAATTCTACAATACATTTCTCACAGAAATATGCGAGAACAGCAAATTCTTACAATATTTAGTGAGAACTTTCAAGAATCATTTACAGCAATGGAGCTTGTAAAAATTATTTACAAGGTAATTTTTGTCTTATTTGTACATAGCCACAATTTTATTAGAATAATCTTTTAATAGACTATAGATATGGTAAACTTATCACATCCCAGAACAGAATAACTCTGTTAATTTTATAGGTAATGCCACTTGTACAGATTTCAGACCAGGAATCTCCACTTTCTAGAACACAGAAGTTAGACAAACAAAAACTGTCCTGGAGAACAAAAATAACCATTCTGAGCCATGACTGAACCTTATATACTTCATTCTGTAGTCGAGACTGTTATGAACAGCCTGGTGATTGTTTTGCAATGATCTACGTATTATTCCAACCATCTTGATTATCAGATGTCCTAGCCTGTAGCAAATGAGAAGGGGTAATCTGCTAGAGACAGAAGTTGGGATACAAGCAGTGAAAAGCAGCGGCAGTGCCTAACGATGGAGGAAGAGGAGAGGGTACCAGTAAAAGAACGTGAGGAGACTGACTTGATAGATGAAGAACCCCTCACCTTCAACAGATACTTGTAATCCTGACTCTGTCATCAGAGCTTCCATTTGTTGAGCATGCTGTTGTGTACTAAATGCTTTACATTTACAAATATAATTTGAGGTACTTAATACAAATACCTCAAATTTTCATTGCATAAAGATACTCTTATTCCAATTTAATAGATTGAAAAACAGACTCAGAATGTATGAGCTAAGTAACTTTTCCAAAGGCATGCAACTAGCAGATGTCATATACTCAAATGTCAGGTGTCAGATATTCAGATCTTGTTTTTTTCAATCACACCAAGCTTCCTCCAAGGCCTATACACAGTATGTCAGGGCATAAAGGAAAGAGGAATAAATTCTACCTGATGAAGATGCAGGGAAATGAGGTTTGTCTGGAAAAGCTTCAGAAACTTAATCATTTAATTGAATCTGGAAGAAGGAGCCAGCATTTCCCAGGCCAGAGAACAGGAGAAAGGAAGTCGCTCATATGGAGGGAAAGATGTGTTCAAACGCTGAGAGTGATGAAAGAGCATTGTTTGTGTTTGGACACCCACAAAGAAACTGCATGTGACTGGAGCACAAGATGCATATGTGCATGGGCAGGAAGGGCAGGCATGGTCAGATCGTGGGAAGCCTTCACTGCCATTCTACAAAACTTGGGAATAAGCCAATAATCTGGGAGTGACCACTCAAGGATCTTAGGCAGGGGAGTCACAGAATGCGATCTAGAAGATCACACTGATCGATAGAATGTATGGTTCTGAAGCTTAAGGGAGAGTTTAGGGCTGGAGGCTTATATTTGGGAACCATTAATGCGTGACATTGCTATGGCAAGTTGGTTAACTAGAAAGAGGAGAGTCAGTGCTACAACTCACTGTAAACATCAATGTTTAAGAGAAGTCCAAGGAAGACTATCCAGGATGAAAACCAAATGATAAGAGAGGTGAGATAACCAAGAGAAGTGTGCAGAGATATCATCGTGTAACCTAATAAATAAACCACAGAGCCAGCTGTCTGTAGCATCATCAAAAGTATCTAGATTAATTTTTGCATTTATTTATTCATTCATAAAATACTGAGTTTCTACTGTGTGATGTTATGCTAAGCACTGGGTATTCAGTAGTGAACAAAAGATACTTCTGCTATCTTTATGGAGCTTACAGTCTGTTTTATCCATAGGAATGTGTATAAGAATATAGTGGCCTAAAGCAACACATGTACACAGTGAATTTGTTTTGGTTATTACTATGTAAAAATGTATTTAAGCTAAAATTTTCTCTTCTGTTGCATTTTTTCTTTAAAAGTTTCAAAAGGATTAACTGTTCTTTTTTAAAAAGAAATGTTTTTTTCACTCTGGTGTTTCTTTTAGAATACTCCTGAGCATTTATATAAAATGGCTGAACGTAATCTCTTGCTTCATTTGAAAAAATTAGAAAAAGAAGGCAAGATATGTAAGTATACTTCCAAATTTTAATTCTTTTATTACCAGCATTTACAATATGTTTTTTACAAACAAACTAGTTTCCTTTTAGGAAAAATAACACCCATCAGAGTTCTCCTTTGAATATCACCATAAGTTGGAGAGACAGGCACTAAGAACGGTTAGTAGCAAAAGGCAGGTGGACCACAAATTGGAACCAAAAGCTCCCACAGGAATTAGAATCTTGTTTAGGGTTCCAGTCCTCACCCTCCAAAATGACGGTCAAAGGCAGGAGGATAGCTTCTCTTCTCCCAGACCACAAGGCCACGAAGAATTTTACACGTAGAAGATTCGAGAACAGCCAAAGGTTTTAGCAGTAGTAAAAGTAGTAAACGCAAAGATATTCCAGCAGGAATTCTATAATTGTTTACTAGTGTTAGATTAATTCATCAAATTAATAATCCTTGTAGAAGTTTGATCCTTAAAATTGAGAGGTTCAAAGATTGAATTTTGTGTAGAAGCTTCAGCAATGTTTTTATATGTACAAAAAAAATACCAACTCTGAATTGAGCAACAAAATTATTTTAGGAATGAATGCCTTTTCTAGGCACAAGATAGCTTAAAATCCAGGGAATTTGATTATCAGTTGTTAAATTTTTACTCTCTAATTTTCTTTCCACAGTTAGCAACATGGATCCTGACAAGAAATGGAAAGCTAATCTTTAGTGTCAGATTAATGGATGATTTTGTTGTTTTGTTTTTAGAGAATGGTATGTTTTCTTAACTATTAATTATTTACAGAGAATATAGAGTATAAAGCATTGAAAATAACCCTAGATAGACTTTAAAATGATGTATATTTATTATAAAATATATAAATCACATTTCACATTTATCATACAGGTTATTTATTTAACCTAGGTCTTACAACATTTTACCAAAAATTCAGAATCCAGCATTGTATCCAGTTTCAATAGATTATGTAAAATGGTTACATTAAAAATAGTAAAATTTATGTAATTTAAAGTGGATATTATTCTTGGGGATTAGTTATCTATTACCATTGGCCCGTGTACTGTTTTCTCTAGCTGCTTCAGTTAGCAGCACAGACTTCTGTGTAATCCTTCCTTTTCTACAACCTTTGTCTACATCTGTAGATAAGAGCTTTGTTTTCATGTTTCTATCAATTATGTCATGATTATGTATTAATTCTAAAGCTCTGTATCACGTGTATTTTCTTATAATGATATCCCACATCAATTTTTGCTAATCAAAAAGTATTAAATTCCCAGTTAAAGGCATTATAAAATAAATAATTATTTCTGTAATCCATTAGTATAACCAACTTACTTTCCAAGTGTAGGCTTTACTATATAGATAGTCATCAGCATATATATGAATTATGTACTAAAAGTCAGGTATATAACTCAAGCGAGGTCAGCTTTCTTTGAGATCCTCACCTCTTTCTGGCCCTTTTCCCAAAGTCCCTACCCCTTTCAGATTATTCTAAACACTTATTCTCATGCCCTGGAAACCTGTTATATTCCTGAAACCATTCCACGTTACAAAATAACTGTGAACTCAACAACAAGAAAACAAAACAAACAACCCAATCCAAAAATGGGCAAGGGACTCTAATAGACAGTTCTCCAGAGAAGATATATAAATGGCCAATAAGCACATGAAAAGATGTTCAACATCACTAATCTTTAGAGACATGCAAATTAAGATCACAATGAGATACTACTTCACACCAGTTAGGATAGCTAGTATCAAAAAAAAGCAAAAACAGAAAAGTGTTGGAGGAGAATATGGAGAAATTGGAACCCTTGTACATTACTGATGAGAATGTAAAATGGTGCAGCTGCTATGGAAAACAGTATAGTGGTTCCTCAAAAAATTAAACATAGAATTACCATATGATCCAGCAATTCCACTTCTGGGTATATACCCAAAAGAATTAAAAGCAAGGACTTGAACAGATATTTGTACACCAAGGTTCATGGCCGCATTATTCACAATAGCCAAAAAGGTGGAAACAACCTAAGAGTACATTGAAGGATGAATGGATAAATAAAATGTTGTATAGACGTACAATGGAAAATTATTCAGCCTTGAAAAGGAAGGAAATTCTAATATGTACTACAGTATGGGTGAAATTTGAAGACATTATGCTAAGTGATTTAAGCCAGTCACCAAAGGACAAATACTATATCATTCCACTTTTATGACATACCTAAAGTAGTCAAATTCATAGAAACAGAAAGTAGAATAGTAGATGCCAAGGACTTGGGGGAGGGAGAAATGGAGAGTTATTGTTTAGTGGGTAAGGAATTTCAGTTTGAGAAGATGAAAAAAGTTCTGGAGATGGGTGGTGGTCATGACTGTATAGAACAGTGTAAATGTACTTAATGCCACTGAATAGTACACTTAAAAATGGTTAAAGTGGTAAATTAAAAAATAATAACAACTGTAAGTGTCTTCCCCAACACCACCACCAATAAAGAAAAAATCTGTACTCCCATTCCCTAAGTACAACACACAGCAGCGAAATTCAGACAAGAAGAAATCTGATTATATGATATGTGAATGTTTAGTTAACCTCTTAACTTGCTTCTCCTCCATTCTTTCCTCCCTCTTTGAATAAAAGCACCATTCAGTTGACTAAGCCAGAAAACCCAGTAGTCATCTTTGATATCCCCCCTCCGTCATCCCACATCCAATTCTTCACCAAGTAGTTAACTATTTTACCTCTAGAATTGATCACTACCTCTTACTGCGCCAGTACTTCTTAGTCCAGGCCATCATCCTCTCTTACTGGGACAACTGCAATAACCCTTAACTCTGGTCTTCGTACTTCCCTTCTTGGAGGGAGTTGGGGGACAGGGATGCGGATTCTGAACTGAATTCCTGAACTGAGGAAATATGCACAAAGCCATGATTACATATCATAGTCTTTTTAAATACCCTGGCACACTTCAAGCTGCAAGTGGGTCTATTGGAAGAGGGGTAAAGATGGAAGACTGTTAAACTTACTGGTTCTTGAAAGAGTCGAGGCAACTGAGCTTTAACAAAAACCATGGCATTCACTAAGTATCTGCTGGGGTCAGGCGCTGAGGATACAAAGGAGAGCAAAATAGCATCTCTGCTCTCAGAAGAAGCTCATATTCTAGTTGTGGAGACACAGAATTCCAATGTGCAGTACCATTAAATTTGTTTGGAGTAAAGGAAGAGTATCTAACCTGGTTGGGTTATAGAAAGCTGCTTAGAGGAGCCTGAGCTCAATCATAAAAGATGAGTAAGTGGTAGCCAGGTGAAGAAGTTAGGGATATTTGGGAGATGAGAAGAATTGTTTCAGTTGGAAGAAATAGTGTATGCACATAAACAAGATATGGCAGAGCATCACATGGTTGGGGGAACTAATTAATAAGGCTAAACTATATAGTGTTTGTGGTTAAGGTAATAGGGATAAGAACACAGAAATCTCACAGGAACAAATGGACTCTCATCCACCCATGCTTCATACAGGCTGGAGTAGACATAACTTAGGAATTGGAAAGCAGGCCTGGTCCAGGGCAGTTGTAGTAGGAGTTTGTTGCCTCCTCAACAGCAAGAGTTTGTCTCCAGCCATTATGGTGATTTCATTCCTCTTTTTGTTTCTATCACTCCGGACAATTACTTTACCCTCCATTCAATATGCCCAGTAGTTTTGAGTTACTCATAGCTTCTGCTTACCCATTTTCTGTTTACTCAAGAGTTTGTGCATTCCCCTTGTCATCACCTCTGCCTTTATAGCTTCAGCTTCTGGTGGTCCCTGAGATTTGGCCTTTTCAGTACAGTGGGGGAAGGAGAAAAAAGCAGCAGAGGGGTCTCAAAGGTAGCAGAAGATAGGGTAACGGATATGAGAAATATTTAAGGAAAGGAATAGGACTTAGAAACCAATTAGATCTTGAGAGCTGGAAATTAAGTAGGAAGGGAGGCTAGTAGAAGCTATAGATCTCTGGCTTAGGCAGCTGGGTAGATATTAACTTCATAATCAGGATGAGAGAATACAGGAAATGGGGTAGGCAGAGTGGGAAAAGGAGGAAAGATGCATTGTACTAGAGATATGAGTTTGAAGTACCGAGGAACATCCAGAGGGAGATACCTAGTATGCGCTTAGATATATGGAGCTGGGGCTACATAGGATATATTTTGTTGCAGACTTATTTTCAGCTAGCTTAAGCAAATGGGAAGTCGGTCAGGGCATGTAACCAACCTGAGAAGGATGTGAGTGGAGCCAGGCTTATGAACACGAATGAAGATTTGGATCCCATCAATACAACCCCAAACCCTTCGCCTCTCTTTCTTGCGGGTCAGAGGCCCCACAGCAGATTGGCGACTCACGTAGCAGGGGACATGGCTATGGGCCGCTCTGGGCACGTATCCTAACCTCTCCATAACCAGCAGGAAATGCTGGTTCTTCCAGCTTGAGTTTGGGAAATCCTAGGGGAAGGACTCAGTGGCCAATTACCCATTCCTTAGGCTGCTCCCAGTGGTCTGGTCCAACTTTGGTCATGTGCCTACCCCTGTGCCAGAGTGGGTGAGGTCTGTTCTCAGATGAAGTGTGTCACAGGAAGATTCTGAACCAATATTGATTCCTCACTGAATAGCTTTCGTTTCTTTCCAACGTGTGTAAAACAGAGCTCTCTGTAGTAGCTCACAGCATGCCTGGGCCAACTGCGTGCAACTTGAATCTTTTTCTCTCTGTTTCTGTGAGACTTTTTGAGTATTTAAGTTATTTGGGAATATTTTCATATCTCCAGATTGTCACTTCAAGAAAAAGTCAGTAAAGTTGGCTAGTAGCAAGGAAGCTGGAATCCTGGAGAAAGTGAGAAAAGATTCAAGTGCAGATATTTCTTAAGTTCTGCCAGCACTATCCATCAGTATCCCCTCCCTTGTGAGTCTCTCTGTGCCTACCAGAGCAATGGATCAGCATGAAACTTGCTACTGATTCCCAGGCATTGTTGGCGCAGGAAAACTCATCATTATCAGTCTTTTCCCCTTATTCCATGTTTGGGAATGCCTAAAGGATGTTTTGATAGAAAAAAAAAGTTCAATATTTGAAATATTGATGGTGAAAGTCTTAGTTCCAGCCATACTCATGCTAGGCCTTTTGAAACATTTGAAATTAAAGTGGAGAATGGAGGAGGGGCATATATAACTGTATTAACTTGTGTATGCATAAAATATCTCTAGAAAGATACCAGAAACATAGGAAACCAATAACATTGATTACTTCCCAGGAGGGGGACTTACAGGTAGCCGAGGGACAGGAGATGGGGTGGAAATGTCACAATATACCCTTTTATATCTTTTGAATTTGGAGTTGAGTGTATTGCCTATTCAAAATATACATAATAAAATATTTTAATCAAAATAAAAGGCCTGAGCCAGTCTCATAGGATCTCCCATGCTAGTCCCCCAAAACAGTGAGGAGGCACGTGACCACTGGGAAAATAGAAGGTACAGAGAAGCTTAGGAAAGAGATCTGCGTTAGAGGTATTTGGAAGTCCTCAGCACTGAGGTTGCAATTAAAGCAATGGAGAGGCGTGTGTAGAAGACCTTGGGGTGGGTATACAGGAAGGGAAGTTAGCAAGGAAGATTAAGAAAGCTTGCTCAAGGATAGGACAATCCCTGGGAGAGTGGTGGTACAGCACCCAGGAGAGTATCCCAAAAAAGAGCAAGAGCGTTAAATGAAGACTCTTGTTTTATGTACTGTTTATGCTTATTTTATCCATTGTACAACATTAAATTCTCAACCAAGTGACTGCTTATTGCCAATTTTATCCTGAAGGATTGCTCATAAATGCTGAAATTTTGAATCACCAACAAATCCACATTAAAAGCCATTAACATTATAGGCAGTTTTTAAAAACATATTAAACATTATTCTTTGAAAATGTAATTCTTAGTGCTGATTATTTATGGCGGATTGACCATATGTTCATTGCTATTCCTTTCCAAGACCCAGTAAAAAAAAAATACATATTAAGTAAAACGACAGACAGGTAAAAAATAGTAGTAAAAGGTATAAACCTGAGAGGACAGAGGGCAAAAGGAGAATGCAAAGATTTAAATAAAATTTTGAAAGACAGCAGATCGAGCTAGGGCAGTGACAAAACTCTAGCCTAAAATGTTTGCAGGAGCGGGGAGAGCCCCTTCACCCTGACAGCCCTCTGAGATTAGGCCTTGCAGGCACCAGGCCCTGCTGAAGCTGGGGATACCGCTCTGTTCTAAAAGTTGGATTGTTGAAAGCTTATATGTGCACTGGTGCTACACAGCCAGGTAGCCACCACCCCAAAAAAGAAACCAAAGTTTATTCTTGGAGGTGAAAAGCAGAAAAAAAAGTTAAGTGAAAGTCACAACAGTAGACCTCCATTCCCCTTTCCTCACCTGTCCACAGAACAGCGGCTTCCAAGTCGATGAATGCCAGGTAGAAGATTGGAAATTTCGTCTCGACAGACAGTGAATGATCTAGAGGAAAAAACCACATACAGTTGTATGTGGTTCTCCAACAGAATGGCCACATCTCTCACCAGTGAAACCTACAATTTGTCAGATCCTCCCATACACCCACCCACACACAGATACAGTTTCCAATCAGTATCTCTTAATATAAACAGAAATCCAAAGATCATCAGAAATGAAAGAGCAAAACAAGCAGGAGTAATGAAAAAAGAAAATGTAGAGAAAAAATTTTTAATTATTAGTATCCTTGGATAAGGGAAGCTATTATAATTTGTGAAGCAAGAACAGGATACTATGAAAAGTAGCTTTATGAAAAAGCCTTGGAAAGTAAAAATATGTAACCAAAATAAATAGAAAGGTTGGAAAACAAAATTGATCAAGTGTTTGGAAAACAACAACGAAAAACAAAGATGGAAAATAGAAAAGAGAGAAGAACTGAAAATAGGCAGAAATTATCAAAGAAGAAATACAGGGAAATTTCCCAGAACTGAAGGACATGAGTCTCAATTGAAATGGTCTACTTAGTGCCCAACAATGTGAAAAAGAGAAAACAGTCCACACCAAGTCATACCATTACAGAATTTCAGAACATCCCGGATAAAGAGAAGCTCTTAAAAGCTTCCAAGTTGTGGGTATGGTGGTAGGATTGGGGATTTGGAATCCCTTAGAAGGGGACATGAATCGAAATGGCACTGGCTTTTTCAATGAATATTAGGACACACTGCCTTCAAAAATCTGAGGGAGACATTATTTGTATCCTAGAAGTTTATAACCAGCCAAACTATCAATCACATGTGAATGTAAGAACTCAAAAAGTCTATCTGCCATGCGCCTCCCTTTAGGGAATTGCTCAATAATGTACTCCAGAAAAACAAGAAGGAAGGCATACAACTGAAATAGTAAATACAACAAGGAAAATGTCAAAAGGAAGTTCTAAGACAAAGGGGTGCCGAAGCCTGCTCCAGATTGCACCCATGGGAGGTGGGGGCTTCAGAGAGCTCTCCCAGGGGGGATGTGGAACTGAGAAATCATCTGTAGGTTTGAATTTTGGGGGCGAACCACTGCTGGTGGTCATGCAACAGCTCTAATTGGGCAGTTGAAACAAGGACCAGTTACTAGAACGCTACACTGGTGGAAAAAAATGAGGCAGTTCTTGATTCCAAAAAACAAAAGCTACACGAGGAAGGAACTAATTATGAAATACTCCCTGACTCTGCGATTTTACATAGGCAATAATGTAAACACTGACTAAAAAATGTGTCAAAGGATAATAAAGGAAAGGAAGTGGGAGATTGAGAATGCTAAATCATCTCATCATCTAGGATGATAGAAAGTCAATAGGCAAATTGACAAATCAAGAAATAGAAGTCTAAGCGTTTTATTGGTTAATACCAGAAGAAATATCTTAAAAAGAGAAAGAGAGTGAGAAAATGGTTTTCCTGTTGGTACTATTTAATTTTTAAGTTAGGTACATTTATTAGTTTGATACGAATGAAACATTTTTTTTTTTTTAAAGATTTTATTTTTCCTTTTTCTCCCCAAAGCTCCCCGGTACATAGTTGTATATTCTTCGTTGTGGCTCCTTCTAGTTGTGGCATGTGGGACGCCGCCTCAGCGTGGTTTGATGAGCAGTGCCATGTCCGCGCCCAGGATTCGAACCAACAAAACACTGGGCCGCCTGCAGCAGAGCGTGCAAACTTAACCACTCAGCCACGGGGCCAGCCCCACAAATGAAACATTTTAATGTCAAAATACTGACAATATGCAATGGTTGAGTTTCAACTCTTTAGTCCAGTGGAGGAGAAACTTTTGTCCTAGAATTTTCTCCTGCAAAAATTATCAGGAATTGGGGGGCCAGCCTCGTGGCTAAGTGGTTAAGTTCACGCGCTCCGCTTCCACGGCCCAGGGTTCCCTGGTTCGAATCCTGGGCAGGGACATGGCACCGCTCATTGGGCCATGCTGGGGTGGCATCCCACATGCCACAACTGGAAGGACCCACAACTAAAAATACACAACTATCTGCCAGGGGGCTTTGGGGAGATAAAGGAAAAATAAAATCTTTAAAAAAATTATCAGGAATCAGAAACGATGAGAGGTACAAGCTTATTTAATGTTGCCTTAGGCCTAAGGATAGGGATTTTTAAGTTCATGTTCCTTAATGGATACAATCCTCAAGCGTATAGTTTTCCCTAAGAGGAAATTCTGTACCTAGTATCTAAACTGAAGGACCTGGAGAATTCAGGTGAACTGGAGTCAGAGACCTCTGTGACATTTAATGTTTCACTGTGGTATGAAAACCATCTGAAGAGAACTAGACCCCAGGCTACCTGAATCCAGCAGAGTGCTATTCATATCTCTATGGAGATCCCAGCTGTGTTTTCCAGTCACAGCATGGTAGAGTAGTAAAGACCTATCATAGTTCAAGTTTCTCATATTGGGTCTAAATTGAATTAGGATTTAGTAACTAGCCAATGTAAAGACAAGAGGACTCTGCCTGTATGTCTCAGAGTCTGCAGCCAACACCACCTTTTCTCTATGGCTGGCCAAGTTACCCACTACAAAATCTGCAGGAAAGCTAACACTTACATGACAGATGCCCTCACTTATTTTTACTAGTGCTTTAAAGTTTGAGATGGCTAATGACCACAAAGAAGCCCTCCTCTGAAAAAAAGAATATTTTTTCCTGATGTATTTGAAGAAGAAGACTACTGTGGAGAAGCATGTGTTGCTACAAATCAGAGGTTTCCAACCATGTTAGGTTGCAGCAATTCAAGATACGTGTCTATGACCTTATTTTGTGCACGATTATATTAATACTGTGATATCTTTGGTACTTAAGTGTTTTGAGTAAAGTGGATCTCTACCAAAAGACTAGTCAGTCAGTTTTCCCATATGTTTTTTCCCATGATTCTATAAGATTTTAATATTTTCCCAAGGGTTGAAGAAAAATTTTCACTAGAAGCAGCTCTCTGGTTTTATACCCCAAAAGTCTTCCCAGCCTACTTTGTGGAAGTCGGTTCATCCTGCTTCCTTTCCCTGCCTCGATTTTCAAAAATGGCAAAAATATCTATCACAAATGGTGTATCTCAGGATTTTATATCTAAATCTGAAACTTGTAAGGAATATTGTTAACCATCCATTCTCTCGAGGCACAAATGTGGTCTTGGACCACTTGCTCCACTATCAGCTGGGGCGCTGATTACAAATGCAAATTTCTGCTCCCTGCCCAAATTTACTGAATCAGAATTTCTGAAGAGGACCAACAATATAATTTTTTCCATCAACCCAGATGGTTCTTTTCCACATCAACAGAATTATAATTTAGTATTATCTTATTGGTTTTTGTTTTATCAAAGGCCAGTGTGAGATACACACGTATAAAATCTGGGGTTTTTTTAAATGCTGTTGAGAACAGTGTCTGTTTTATTAGTCAGTGTTCCTCGGTGTCCGTGGAACAAAATCTCTTTCAGATTTCAGAGCTAGGAAAAAGGTTTTCTCTCCTGTGAACTGATATGTTTCCTTTATTAGACGAGTTCTTGTCAAATCTTACTAATCCTCAAAATCCCCTGGGGAACTTTTTAAAAATACACGGCTTCCCAGTCCCCATTGTAAGACCCATTCATCAGAATCCCCAGGTGAGGGAGGATCCATGTGACACTGCTAATCACCCATGTTTCAAAAAATCTGCATGGAACAATATCTAGTTAATTCACCATGTTCACTTTTTGCCTTGGCTGCCTGGAAGCTAGTCTCACATTGATTTTTCTTGGAATTCAGTTATTTGATATAATTATTCTCCTTCCCCCCCCCCCCCCATTGGATTACTTGTCTTGTGTAGTATGTTTTGAATGAATTTCAACTTCAGAGGAAATAACGGATAATAATACTATCCTTTAGACCAGCATATTCCTTGCAATAGCATGTAAGCCTAAAATAAATCAGTTTTTAGGATTATAGACTGAAAGAATATTGTGAGCTCAAAAGTTTCATCATTCAGATTTGGTGGAGACTTTGTGGGAAATGATTGTTTGAAAAGCACTCTGAAAATCATTGCTGTTCAATGCCATATATATAATTAAGCTCCTAATCCCCCTTCAGCCTCTTCGCTGTGAGCACCCCCAAGACTAAATACGTCACCCTTCTTTCTTTTTATTCACCACCTCAAAGATCTGATCCATTTTAGTGGTGTAACCATTACCACCATGCTGAAGAATTCCAGATAGATGCTTGAGCTTGAATCATTCACCAAAGCCCCAGGCCTAAGTCTTTTGCTATCTCTAGAAATTCCTCGTTTGGTTTTCTCCCAAAGTCCAAGCATCAACTTGAAGAAACTCAGTACATCTAAAAGTGAACTTTTCTTCTTTTTTTTTGAGGAAGATCAGCGCTGAGCTAACATCTGCTGCCAATCCTCCTCTTTTTGCTAAGGAAGACTGGCCCTGAGCTAACATCCGTGCCCATCTTCCTCTACTTTACATGTGGGACGCCTACCACAGCATGGCGTGCCAAATGGTGCCACATCTGCACCTGGGATCTGAACCAGCGAGCCCTGGGCCGCCCAAAGCGGAACATGTGCACTTAACCACTGAGCCACCAAGCCAGCTCCTTTTCTTCTTACTGCATGATTTCATATTCCTGATGACCTCCCTTTCCCAACTCACCGTCTGGGTAAATAGCATCACCATTCTCCCATGTCCCGAGCTGAATCAGTCCTTTCAATCCCCACTTCGCTTTGCAGGGCAATATTTGTGCTATCATTTGAGGATGTAGATGCAATTTGAAGACCAAAGAAAAGGCCGGTAAATATGAGGGATGCTCAGAAGGAGTGATAAATTGCCTAGGAAATGAAAGTGGCTTGCTTCACAGGGACAAAACCTATTATTTATCTTAGACAGTCTCGGGGATGAATCCTTTTCTCTTTTCTTCTCCAGCCTAGTGCTCATTTCCCAAATTAAAGTAAACTACTACTAATTGATTTCCCTGTATGTGGCCATTTCCTGTTTCCATCCATCTTGGTGACGGTGATGGTGGTGGTAACAGCAGTAACAGTTTAGTAATAGTATCTGTCCAATCAATTCCTCATCTGTAGAAAAGGAATGGTAATAGTACCTAACTCAATAAGTTGTCGAGTATTAAATGTTCATAGTGTTTAGCACAGTCATTGGCACCCAGTAGATATTACTTACTATTACGTTGTTGTTGTTGTTGTTATTGCTAACAGAATGCATTCACATATTCCCTCGTGATTATTTCACTTTGACTTATACCAATTGAGTTTCACAAAATACCATATTTACGCTTTAGCACAATCCTACCATAACTTTATAAGATAAAATTCACATTCTTCCATCCTGGGAGTTAAAATTTAATAGTTGTAAAATCTTAAGTTCTTTTACTGAGCCTCTGTTTCCTCATTTGAAACAGGGATAACATTATGTTCTAGGTTGCTATGAGGTTAAAATTAGTCATGTATTTTGACAATGCTTGGAGGACTGCAAAGAATTGTCTACATTTTAGTTGTCTTCATTTGTGCTGTAAGCTTTGTCTTAGAGCACGGCAGCTGATGCAAACAAGGAAACAGTTCCAAAGAATGCTTGGCCACCACTCCAAGACCTTGGTTCTACCAGGCACTGAGCCATATGCCATTTTTTGATGGCTGTGTGATATCAACTCAGTTCAAGCAGTCACAAATTCCCTGAAGCATAAGACCATCTAATTTTAGAAGCAGTTCAGGAGAGCGTTTTGCACAGAATCATACTCTAGTTATTTCATTCTCCTCAAGTGAAAGTGATCTCGTGGGGGACCTCCCTGACAGATGTAAGTGCCCAATTACCTTTGACGCATCCCCCAATTCTGCGGTTGTGTCCAGCTTGTGCCAGCCTCCCCAGGAACCAGTTACCTACCACCATTTTCCTGTCTGTTCATGAGAACTAGGACGCTCTTGAAAGCGCAACAAATTCAAACTAAGACCTCTCCTCTGTCTGTGTCTGCTGAGATTATTTCAGAAATCCACCCTACTACACATCTCCATAGCCCCTGGCCGTTGCTTCAAATACAGGTGATGGTATTCATCTATTCTTCTCATTCACTCACATTCATACTACTATTGGATTTTTCTTTCCTGATCCAACCACCTCCTGCTGTTCCTCTACCTCCAGAATCTTTCCACCATGCTCTCTGGGACCCCTGTAGCAGTCTATGTGCTTATTTGCCCAACACTCCTTCCTCCACACCTTCTGGTGCTAGACTCACTTACCTTACCCACAGGGAAAAGCATGTGACCTAGGTGGGTCACAAAAATTGACCCAGAAATAATCATGCAACCAAGCCAGCTTAGTCTAGGTCTTTCCTTGGGATTGTTCTGATAGAACTTGCAAGTGACCATGTTCTCTGCCATGTAAAGAAAGTCCATTTACACCCGGGAAAAATGAAGCCAAGCTGAAACAAAAGACAGGAATAAGAGGTTGAGAGAGAGAGAGTCCTGTTGAGGTCAAATGCCTGTTCTAATTCCTAAGATCCACGATGCACCCTGGTTCCCAAAGCTTTTCTTTTGAATCTTTTAACTTTCAGTCCAATATATCCTCTTTCAGTCACTTGCGACCAGAAGAGTTATAACTAATATTACTCATTCCATTATAAATAAACTCCCCACATCTTCCACCACTGCACCAAACCTTCCCTTGACCAGTTGCTTTAACTATATCATGGCCATCCTCTCAAACCATTAGAGTGCCACCCTTCTCCTGAAAACCCCTGCTCCTGCGGCCGTCTTCCCCTCCACCCTTATTGCTGTTACTCCCCGCTCATTCACTCAAAACAGGAATCTGGCTCACAGTCTTCCTCGCATCGCCCTTCCTGATCTCAGCACCCATGTGGAAGAACCTCCACTCTCAGATCCATGATTGCCTCGTCTCTCCTGACCTTTCCTCCTCCCTCCTTCCTTTCAGTATGAAAAGAGGTGTCTCTTCCTATGATCCTCTACCTATAGTCTGGGGGATCCCAAACCTTAGAGACCTCAGTCCACCAATTTTCCCCTTCTCCCCATCTCCCCAATATCTTCAACCTCTCCCTCTCTGATGAGGATCAAGACTGCCCCAGGGAGAAAAGCCCAAGGCGTCCTGCCCTACATACTGATCTATATCATCCTCCAGGAAATATAGGACGTCCTGACCTGATCTGACCTGACTTGTATCCAAAGTTATACGAATACCCGATAACCAGACCCCACCTGCACTGATACAATTTTAAGAACTTTTTTACATGATCTTTCCTTTGTCTTATAAAGAAATAACTTACATACCTATGCCTTATAAATTTAGCCCTGACCCTCAAACCCTTGCAGCTCCACACTATCCATGGGTCCTGTCCCTATGCTATTCTCTGAATAAAGAGCACTACTACTAGAACTTGAGAGTGCAAGAAATCTTTCTTTTGACTCCTCAGCTCACCGAGCCCGCATCATCTCCTCCTCGTCATCTAAACAGGCTCAATTGTCACATCATTCAAAAGCAAACACAAAATCTGCCTTAACTTCCTCGTTCCCCTTTAGTGAACACTCTGCTCTCTCCTCCCCTTCAAAGCTAAACTTCTTGAAAGCATTTACACTTGTTTCCATTTCTTCACTTTGCGTTCTCCACTTTCTGAAACTGATGTCTCTTCTTCTATCACAGAAACATGAACTCAGGCCCCTGATGTGCTAAAGTGAGATTAAAGAAAGTGAAGTATGTTATAGGTTAAATAAGGAGAGAAACTCCCCCTGGGGCTCCTTGAGCTTCTACAGGCCAGAAGATCACAGTCTTACCCCCAGAGAGACACAGGGGTGGTCTGGGTAAGTCACAGACTTTTCATAACCGTTACCAGCTAGCTCTCCCTTAGCTGCCAGACCAAGCTTCAAGTGTGATGTCATCTCCTACCAGTCTTACCTACTAGTAGCAACACTGCATTATAAATTTGATTTATAGTTTCCATAGAAGTAAAATTTATACTCAAGAAAATTATACAATTTCCAACTATTAATGGAGTGGTTTTGCCTCCTCATAGAAATACAATGTCCTCCTCACAATATGAGTGCAAGTTTCTATTTTTAAAATTTACTGTAAATGATATAACAATAGCATGTAAAAAAGTAAATGTCTTGCTTTTTTTTTAAAAAAAAAGGGGGGGGAGGGGCTTTGTGTTTCTTTCAGAACAGGAACCAGTGTTTTAAACGGGTTAGGTTGAAAATCATTGCTCTCTGGAAGTTCAGGGTCTTCCTGGCAAGTGAAGTTCCTGAAGGACTATTTACATGAAACAAGAATGGCCAGACAAACAGATTACTAGTCCTGTGACTTTGGGCAAATTGCTTAACCTCTCTGCCTCAGTTTCCCCATTTTTAAATTTAAAAAATAACATCTATTCCGTAGGGTTTCTGCAAAGACTAAATGACTTCTGTGAAAGCACAATACCCAGAACATAGTAAGCATGCAACAAATACCAGTTCCTTCTTCATCCTTTTGTCCCCTAGGAGAGGTTAAATCCCAACGTCCCATTTTAGCTTTTACTCACTTCTATTAGACACTTTCTTGCACTTACTTTCACACCATCTCAGAACTAGTTTTTCATTCTTAAATATGTCTTGTGTGGCCAACTAGAGATAACCTCTTTGAGGAGAAAGATCATCTGTTTCTTTATATTTCTCATAATTATTGCAACCCTGTGCCTGAGATTTTCCTGGATAGACCCAATTCCAAATCATCTGCCATGTGCCCTTTTTTAAATCATTAAAAGTGTCCTGAGAGTCCCAACTCAGGGTCCAAGCTCCATTCGCCAAAACATCGCTTACTCAGAATACGGTTACGGTAGACACGGTAGCCAGCACCATGCAGGACAGACAATGGCCTTTAGAGCTGGGCTCACCTGAGCAATCAATCTACTTAAGAGAAGCCTCCAGAGCCCCAAGGGCCTTAGTGAGACTGCCTTCCCCACCACCATGACCCACCCTCAGAGGATTCAATGGCAGTCACCCCTCCCTGTAAACTTCTTATGAGGCCAGTCCTAAAAAGGAAGCTAAAATTAGAATTGATCCCCAACTTTCCCCTAAAAGATCACGAGGATAATTCCACCATGCGTCAGAACCCCCCAGAGGCAAACCGCCAGTGTCATCCATCATCATCACATTCTTTTCCCCACACGGCTCTGTTCATCCCCTATTTGACTTAAGCTAAAAGCCCCCCCCAGCCCCCAAAACCTTCCACTAGATCCCCTAGAACCCCAGTGGGTTATCTGCCAAATCTTCCACACCCTCCACCTCTTTCTGAATATTTTCTTCGCCCTCTTATGCAGAAACCTGGCTGCAGCTCTAACTGAAAACTGAAACCAGCCTGCCCCAGAGCCTTCTCAAGAGGCAGCTGTTTTTCCCTCCCACGCCCCGCATACCACACGGCCTGGGGTGGAGTGGGTGTTTTTCATGATCCTCACTGCTGCTGACAGATGGTTCTCCTCCTTCGCTCAAAAACCCCAGATTTTCTGGAAGCCCATGCCATCCAACTATAGCCCCCACCAGCCCCCTGCAGCAATCATCTGCTGACCTCTTTGAGTCCTCTTGAGTCATCCCAGATGTTAGTGCCTGGCTCACTCACTGGCCCCCTCTGCATTCTAGTCCTCTGGTCATTCTTGGTGACTGAACATCCAGGGAGAGCGTGTGTCGAGCACCCTAGCCTCCTAGTGCCTCGACTCCTCACTTCCAATGTGCTCCTCCTCCATCCACCTCAGCCCCCCACTCCCTTCACCATACCTTTCCCGTGTTCATTGCTGGAGACTGCACGACCTCGGAACTCATCCCAGAATCCCAGTCTCTGAGCACCTCCTCCTCAGCCAACTAGCCCCCCTCCAACAATCTTCAACCCCATGTGTACCCTCCAATTCAGAGGCCTTGGCACCGTTTCTCTGTCCTCTGTATCTGTCAGAGAAGTAACAAGGAACAGACGGCACACTCAGAAGGGTTTAACTGAAGAGAGTTAATGAAGGGCCTATTCACAGAGGAAAGGGCAGGATGAGGGAACCAGCAAGGGATAGGGAAGCTCCCAGGGAGCAGGAATGCAGGAAGCCATTACCATCTACAGCCTGAAGAGACAGGGGAGAGAATGAGGTCACCGAGCCCAGTGAGAGCTGGAACAGTGCGAGAAAGGCTCCCTGACAAGGGCTGTGGCCAAAGGAGAACACAACCACTGCCAGAACCGTAGTAAAGCAAAGAGGGATTGAGGGAGAATAAATCCCCAAACTCTCCTCTGATTTTTGGCCAGTGCCTTCCATGGGCCAAACTCAACTAGAAGTCAGAAGGCAAGAGAGCCTCAGGAATACAGTCTGGAGACCTTTGACAGCAGAAAATGGTGGACTGTCAGGGTGGAAGGTGACAGAGTATAAGGTGCACAACCACCTCCTCACAGCTTCCCTGCCTCACCCTCCCCTCACCTGCATACATCCTCAGCATCCTTGCCCCTCTGTCCTACCAGCCTGGGAAAACCCAACTCCCTGCCTTCTCCATACCTGTATTCAAGCAGCGGACGTGCCTAGAGACAATTATGTGACTCTGCTTACTAGTCCCACTTTAAATTTCTGTCCACAAGTCTCCAGTAGGTTCTGCAGTCTGATCACATTTCCCTAATCCATTCACCTCCCACAAATTGACCTCATTTTCTCCTCAAACTCCATCACACTATCCCCCCTCCTGATTATTTCATTTCATATTTTACTGAGAAAATAGAAGCAATCAGAAGACAACTTCATCTTGCCATTGTCAGCCTATCCATAAACTCTGCTCTCCCACCGGTTACTGTGAATACTGCATCCTTTTTACTATGGGTGCTCCGCTTGTGCACTAGATGCCATCACCTCTTACCTACCTAATGACTTTGCTCCTGCAAGTATCCCCTGTAGGAGAAATTTCTCTCCCTACTGGGTCATTCCCTCTGCATGGAAACTTGCCATAATAGATTACAGCCAAAAAGAAAATGAAAACCTTCCTTAGACCCCTCTCCAGCTCCTTGCCCGTTTCTCTGCCTCCTCTTACAGGGAAAATAACCCTCAAGTGAGTGGTTTACACTCGTGCCTCCACCTTGCCACTTCCCACTCTCTCTTGAACCCACTCCAGTCAGCCATTTATTTCTACTATTCCAAAGAAAACACTCTCTTCAAGGTCACTAATGACCTTCATAATGAGTCAGAGTCCTCGAAAGATCAAATGGCACATTCAAGTGGAGTAATTTGGGGAAATTTTCAGAAAAGCACTCTTCAAAGATACGGTCAGGGTGTAAGGAAACCCCAAGGGGCAGTGCAGTACCCTGGGGTTATTAACAGTGGGGTGCTTCAAGGGGCCAGAGGAAGGAGTGGTTACCAGAGTTCAAGAGAGAGCGGTGGGGAGGGGTCCTCCTGACAGAAGCTGGGACCTTCCGTGGAAGATGACAAGAGTGCAGAGTGGGAGCCCCCAGACCCTGACTGAGCAAGGACTCACCATTTCTACCCAGTGTGCTGGAGCTCCCCACTGGGCTGGTCGAAACTTTCTCAGCCTACACCTCAGTCTGTGGCTCTTCCTGCTCAGTCCTCCTTCCTTCCTTTCACGGGCATCAGACCTGTATTGTGGTCTGGCGGCTTTCCCTACTGACTTCTCTCCTTTATTTTTTACAAATGCTATTGCTAATCTCTTATGCTTCTGACTCTGTCTTGGCATCTGTTTCCTGGATAACCCAAACTGACCCCACCACCCAATCTCTGTCTTGCCAAATCCAATGGTCATCTCGAGTCCTATGTCTGACCAGAGTATGGTAGGTTTATGCAACTGAAAGAAGACGAGTGGGGCTATTTTCTCATAAAAGAGCGAAAAATAATTAAATTTTAATGTTTAAAGAGGCAATTTCAGTTAAATTCACTTTAGTGGAAAAATTAATTTCCAAATAACCTAGAAAACCTTCATTGCACCCTCCACCAAGCAAGTCTTGAAAATACCCCATCACATTGGTAAGTACTTGATTATTGCCTGTCTTCTATTCCAGGTATGTGAGTTTCAAGAACAAAGACTAAGTCCGTCTTATTCACAGTTATATCCCTAATACTCAGGACTTGCTTAACGCATTGCTAGTTGTCTTTAAACACCTTTAAAATGAGCAAATTTGTACAGCCATATTTTAATTCACTTCTATATTTGTTTATTGAGTAAACTGTTTTAAAGTTTTATTCTAGTCCATGTGAAACCTTTTCCTTTTCATTCACTCAGTAAATATTGAACGCTAAAAATCTGACAGCATAGAGCCAAGCAATAGGAGACACAAAGATGAAAAGATTCCCAGTTGCTGAGCAGCACTGGTCTAGTGTGAAGACAGACTTACAAGTAGAATACAGCACAGTAACTGTTAAAATGAAAGGATGCACAAAATACAAATGCATTATCATAGACCTAAGTGTGAGAGTGAAAACTGCAAAACTCTTAGGAAAAAAACACAGGAGCAAATCTTTGTGATCTTGGGTTAGGCAATGATTTCTTAGATGGGACATTAAAAGCAAGTGATAAAAGACAGATAAGTGAGTTGGACTTCATCAAATTAAAAACATTTGTGCTTCAAAGGACACCATCAAGAAAACAGACCATCCACAAAATGGGAGAAAATATTTTCAAATTATCTGATAAGGAACTTGTGTCTGGAATGTATTTTTAAAACTCATAACTTAATGATTTTTTAAAAAAATAACCCAATATAGAAAATAGCAAAGGATTTGAATAGACATTTCTGCAAAGATAAGCAAATGGCTAGTAACCACATGAAATGGCCAGTAGTCAACATCATTGGTCACTAGGGAAATGTAAATCCAAATCACAGTGAGATACCACTTCTCACCCACTAGGATGGATAGAATTAAAAGACAGAAAATAACAAGTGTTGGCAAGGATGTGGAGAAATTGGGACCCTCATACGTTGCTGGTGGGACTGGAAAATGGTGTGGCCACTTCGGAAATGTCTGGCAGTTCCTCAAAAGGTTGACCATTATAAACTAAAGTTGCCCAACGACCAGCGATTCTGATCCTAGGTATGCTCCCCCCAAAACTGAAAATGGATATTCATTCAAAAACTTGTACACAAATTCTCATAGCAGCATTACTCACAATAACCAAAAGGTGGAAACAAACCAAATGTTCATCGACCAATGAATGGACAAATAAGATGTGATAGATCTGTACAGTGAATATTATTTTGCCGTAAAAAGGAATGAGGTACTGACACATGCTACAACATGGATGAACCTCAAACACGTTATCCTAAGTGAAAGAAGCAGTCATAAAAGATCGCAATTCTATTTACATGAAAAGTCCAGAGTAGGCAAATCTAGAGAGGCAGAAAGTAAATTAGAGGTTGCCAACGGCTGCCAAGACTATGAGGGGGAACGGAGAGTGACTGGTAATGTGTATGTGGTTTCTGTTCAGGATGATAAAAATGTTCTTAACTTAGATTATGGTGACAGTTGCACAACTTTGTAAATATACTAAAAACCATTGAATTTTACACTTGAAATAGGTGAACTATGCGATGTAAATTATAGCGCAATAAAGCTTTTGTGAAAAATACAATTGAATCATAAGAGACAGATTGCCTAGGTCAGTCTTGGAAGTCAGTGAAGCTTTCAGAGATCACACGTGAAGGAGACTTGAAGGAACAGTAGGAGCGCTCTGGGTTTATGAGGGGAGAGGAGAAAACTTTACAGAGATAAATAGCAGCGGGCACAAAGCCGGGGAGAGGCTGGGAAGAGAGTTTGTTAGACTGTGTATAGCAATGTGAAGTCAGTCATGCTGGTACTAAGAGCATGGGGATTATAGAGGCAGGCTTTGAGCCTGTTTGGGTAGGCAGGGGCCAAATCATAAAGCGCTATTTAGTCATGCTAGCTTTCCACGAAGGAAAAAGGAAACCACCAAAAATTTTGAGCCTGTAAGAAGCATCATTCAAACGTAAAAATTGAAAGGCAATTTGGAGGTAAGTGAAACTAGTAATTGTTTGACTAGAAAGGAGGCAAACAATAACAGCTACCATTTAGAGAGCCCTCACTCTCTGCTAAACATTTTTCTTGACTCATCTCATTCCATTGCTGAAGTAGGTACTACAATTATCTCCTTTCTACAGATGATATCAGCATGGCTTGCCCCCTCACCTCCTTCAGGTCTTCAGGCAAATGCAACTTCCTCATGCTTTCCCTAGTCCCCTTGCTTTATTTTTCTTTTGGACCTCATCTCAATTGAATATATGTTTCACTTTTAAAATCTCCTGTGAAGAGTCTCTCCCACCCCCACTAGAATGAAAGCCCATAAGAACAGGTTAATTTGGGGCTGGCCCTGTGGCCGAGTGGTTAAGTTCGCCCGCTCAGCGGCCCAGGGTTTTGCCAGTTCAAATCCTGGGTGCAGACATGGCAGCACCGCTCATCAGGCCTTGCTGAGGCAGCGTCCCACATGCCACAACTAGAAGGACCCACAACTAAAAATACACAACTATGTACGGGGTGCGGGGAGCGGCTTTGGGAGAAAAAGGAAAAATAAAATCTTTAAGAACAGGTTAATTTGTATTTTTCATTCAGTTCTTTATCCTCAGCACATAGTAGACATCCAATAAATGAATACATGAATAAATGAGAAAATCAAGTCTCGTGGAGATTTAGTAACTTGTCCATGATCATACAGTTAATAAGTGACAGAATTCTGATTTTAAAACCCATGTTTTTAAACCACTAAGTGATTCACCAGAGTTGTAACGTTGTAGGCAAGAGTTAAGTCCCCTCCTGAGGCTACGGCAGTGGGAAAGGGCAAGGGGACAGAATTGCCTGGGCTTGATAATAGTTTAGATGTGGAAGGATGCCGAGAGGAATCAGTCCAGGCTGACTTTCCTTTCCAGTTTTGGCAAATGGGTAAACAGCCGTGCACTTTTCATCAGGAGAAAGAATACAAGGAAGTCTTAGTTTGGGCAAAGATGAAAGAAGAGGACCTGTGTAATCCACAAACCTTTTTTTTTACGATCTCTCTAGATTACCAAGAAGTGTTGTTAGTGAAAGTATGAAGGAAGTAAACCCAAACTGATCCCATTATCTTCACTTGGAGGCCCCGTGGGGGATGGGGATAGAAATAGGGATGGGTAGGCGTGACCGAATAGAAATTGTTCCTTTTGAAAAAACTAGTTCGAGCCTACAAAGAATAAGAAAAAGCCCCCAGGCGTGTTTAAAATAACTCTGATGTTAATTTCTAAGGCAGATGCTAAAACTGAAGAACGCACTGTACCCTGTGTAGTGAGGCTGTAGTCGTAAGTTTAAATTATCTTGATGGTGGCAGTGGCTTTCAAAAAAGTGACAATCCATATGGAAGCAGGCACTGACACCAAGTCCCGGGTCGCCAAGAGGACGGGAAGGCGTGTGTGGGCGGGACACGCCCCAGCACGTGGCAACCCGCGGACCCCGAGGTGGACTCAGCCTGTGAACCAGGCGCAGGAAGCTCGCAACTCAAACGACTCGCAACCCCGTCCCCCCGGCGCCCAGGGGCCGCGCGCCGTTCGGGTCCCTTACACACGCCGGCCCCTCCCGACGGCCTCCAGTCCCCAGGGGGCGCTGTGGGCTCGCCGGGGCGGCCGCTGCGCGAGCGAGCGCCGTCTCCCGGCTGCGCATGCTCGCCCCCGCAGTGGGCTCGCTGGTTTTTTTTTCCGGGCGGCCCCGGCGGTTGCGTACTGGTGTGGGATGGGAAGTGAAGCCCCAGCGAGCGGCGGCGGCGGGGCAGTGAGGAGCGGCCGGGGGGAGGAGGCGGAGGCGGCGGCTAGGCGCTGAGCATTTGGGCAGCCGGGCGGAGCACCTGCGGGCACGGGCGGCGGCCTCGCCATGGCGATTCGCAAGAAGAGCAGCAAGAGCCCCCCGGTCCTGAGCCACGAATTCATCCTGCAGAATCACGCGGACATCGTCTCCTGCGTGGCCATGGTCTTCCTGCTGGGGCTCATGTTCGAGGTGAGCCCGCCCCGCGCCCCAACCGCCCGCCCCGCCGCCGCTCCCGGCCCCGCGGCCAGCCTCGGCCCCTCGGCCCCTCGGCCGGGCCGGCGGGAGGTCGCGTCTGCCCTTCCCGTGCCGCCGGGCAGGGGGGCCCGCGGGCCTGGCCGCCGGCCGCGGGCGCTGGGCCGCCGCGCACGCCTCCCGCCGCGCCCCCTCCCGCCGGCGGCCCGGCCGGCCGCGCAGTTCCTGCTTCCCGCGAAGGCGTACGTGGCAGCCGGCGAGGGGCCGCCGGCGCGGGGGTGGCCGCGGCGCTGCCGGGCTGGCCCCGGGCGGGCGCGCCGGCGAGGCCGGGGGTGGAGGCCAGGCCGCGGGGCCCCGGCCGACCGGCGACGGCGGTGGACGAGAAGCCGACAGGCCGCGCGCATCTGCCGCCACCTGGCAGGGCGGCGGCCGCGGCTCGGGCGCACCCGGTCGTTTGAGGTCTGGTCTCCCAAACCGGTGTCCTTACAGTCGGTTCCCGAACTTTTGGCCCCGACGCTTGCCGTTTCCTTAAAGCCACAAGGTCTGGTGCAGAAATCGGGGCTCTGAACCGCAGTGCCAAGGAGGGGAGTAGTTTTCTTTTTGTTTCTTGAAGCCTGAGAGGCTGCAGATGTCAGGAGTGTGTAAATTCTCTTCCCACGTATCTGGTATTTTGATGACTTATTTAACAGCTGTTGAATGTGAGTAATAAACTTCGCAAGGTGAACGTGTAACATCCCACGGTTTCCTTTCCCTCGCTCCCCGAGACACACGCCCGTTCCTTATCTGCCTTCCCTTTTTAATTTTGCTTTATAGCCCCCGTACCCCATCAAATATGCTGATCTTTTTACTTATTTATTGTTGGTCTCGCCCCGTGCTGGAATGTCAACTCAGAGAGGGCTGAAATTTTGGGGTTTTACTAGTCTATTTCCAGTGCCTAGAATAGTGCCTGGGACATAGGAGGTGCTTGAAAAAAATGTTTGTTGAATGAGTGACACTAAGAATTCTTAGAGGAAGAACTATGGAATGAGGCTGCCAGTGACCGAAAGGTGAATGGACTTATTGAATAGAGTCCATGTGGGTTTTTTTAATGTTATTATTAGGTAGCTTAATATTTTATTTATGCTTCTTTTCAAACGGACTTTTCTGGATCTAGATAATAGATTTTTTTATTCCTGATAGTGTCATTTATGTCTACTTAGTCCACTGCTGAGGAGGTTGGAGGTACCTTGGAAGGAAAGGTAAAGGAAGCAAACATGTTGCTGCTTCGCCGTAGGCTGGGCCTGTGCTACTTAGCTACTGAGTGACCCAAGACTAAGCCTCAATTTTTCTGCTCTATATAAGGAAATAGTGTCACCTGTGCTGTTCTCACAGCCATTGTTGCAAGGATCACGTAATATGGTGTGAAGGCATCTGATGGTTTATGAATACTATATGAATGTATATTATTAAAAATGCAATGCTAAACCTTTTCGCTCACTTTCAGAATTTTATATTTACATATACTTTTTGCTTTGATATTAGAAGTAGTAATACTTTGTATATACAGTATATTCAGCAGTTTTGTAAAACTTGCCACAACCTGTCTCCATATCGGAAGAATTCCTGCCTTTAAAAATATAATTTAGAAGTAATATTACCTGCAAGATATATTTGCAATGCTTCTAATGAAATGGAATGTAGATCAAAATTCCTGACACTTAGAAATGGTATACTTTGCTTTTATGTAAAATATTTCACATTCTCTTATCACATTTCTAGGGAAGTTCACCACCTATACTTTGCCTCACATGTTAATAATTTTTTAACAGTGAGTAGATTTTTCGCCTTTATGTAAATCTGTAAAATTTGTAAATCTAAATAGACACAAGAAAGATCTAAATAGAAGTTTTTAAAGTCACTTCAAAAGAGAACATTCAAGAGGTATACAGAAGAGGGGAGTTTGTGCAAGCTGCACATTTTCCTTACCATATGTTAAAGTTTTAGGATTTGAAATAGTGTTATCTGTATATAGGAAAAAAATTGACTAGGTTAGTTTTGCTGTTTGACTTTTAAAATGATTACTGCTGCCTCTCAAAGTTAGTATAATTATAGAATGACAGTGTGCTAGAATAATAGAGAAATTGATGTGTTTGCAGTAGAACTGTTAAGCCTTTTGTGTAAATATATTGAGGAAATGTCAGAGGATTTATGGTGAAATTGACAAAGCAATAATAGATACTATATTACTAGCCCAAATAAGGAATCAATATAGATATACAGTCGAAGCACAGATGCTGGAGCTGAAGGGTTCCCTGGTAAGTTAGGGCTCTACAGCTTGCTGACAGCGTAAGCTAGGGCATGTCATTTAACTTTTCAGAACTTGCTTCCTCTTCTGTAAAGTGGGGCTCATTGAGAATTAAAGTAATTAATGTGTATAATGCCTAGTTCAGTGCTTGGCTTACAGGAGGCATGCCATAAATGGTAGCTCTTATTAAAAGAGGAGACAGAATTTTTATGTGAGAGAAGCATCCAACAGTGAGCATCTTAAGAGATTACATATACTGAAAAGGTTGGTAAAGTAGTCGTCTGGGGAAATGTAAGAGTTTAATTTCCCGGAAACTTCGTGTTATCAAAACTTGCTTGTGAGTTTTGAACTCGTGTTTTTGGTGCAGTCAGTATCTGTCCCCCCACTGCAGATCAGGGTCTGTAATTAATGGCTTCATGTTTCAGTTAGGAAAATTTGAACGGTCAAAGAGTGTGAGGAGACTTGGGAAGCTTTTTGAAGCGAGGATACAGAAAAGTGAGGCATTTCCAAGAGGAATATTTTTCTCGGGAAGGGAGTTCTTTTCCAGATATGCAGGGGTTTAGGTTGTGCCATGCGGTTTGAGGGGACATTTACAATGACAGCTGTCTTGGAACAGTTTTAGAGGTTTGCTCTGTTTTAAAGCATGACATGTCTTAATGCCAACATTTTCTTACCTTCTTTTTTTTTTTAAGAACTTTATATAAGCTGGTGGCGAAGTGGAATTTGATATTCAGAAATTATCTTTACCGTTCAGGCACCCAGTCAGTGTAGATGTCACACCTTTCTCTGACAAGGACAAAATAGTTAACATCTCTGTATAACAAGAAAAGATACCATGCTCCAACTGCAGACTACTTAATTAAAGAAAAATTATGATCTTCATGATATTGCATACAACCTAGAATTAGATAATGATTAGAGATTGTGATAACCTGTTTAAGATGTATTTGAATGTCTCATTTTCTTCCTGTAAATGGAGAGCAGTGCTATAAATGTCCAAAACTGTCATAAACTCAGGTTTTTTTTTTACTTTTGAGTGCATTATCTATTTCTGTAGCGTATTTTATCCCAAACTAATTTGTCTTACTGTTAATTGATTGTAACGTTAGTTTAAGTAAAGCATTGCTTGGCTGGGATATGAGGTTTAGGAAGCCTAGAAATGTCTGGGAGCATGGTTTAATTTTTCTGTAAACTTCTTTGGGGTGTGTAGTTTGTATTTTTTCCTCTCCTTTTTCTACTTAATTTCACATGCTAAACTAGCTGGAAGCCAGGTTTTAATTTTATTTGGAAGCTTGGCGTAAAAGGATAATCTGATTTTTGTTGCTTTTGGGATTTGGTGTTGATTTTTATCTTTGAAAAATTTCACTTGTCGTTTGTAAAGAACTCTTTAATTTTCTTCGCTGCGGTAGTGGTGACCTCATTCTAAAGTAGAAATAGGGATGTAGAGAGAGTGTGTACATGTATGTTTTTATATATATGAAGTGTAAACCAAGATATTAAAAATGAAATTTAGTAATCAGTCAACCTTTTTAAAAATAATGGCGTGAAAGCAGTGTCACCCTGAAATCCCATGCGATCATTCTGCTCTAATGCATCTGTGTGAATGACACAATTGTAATACAGAGGCCTTACTGGCCTTTTCTAGTCAAGTGACCTTTGTCTATCTACCGAGTTAAGCAACTTGCTTTGGTGGCCGTACCCTGGACTTTATCAGGCAGACCTGCCTTATTTCCAGATCCTGAGTTCCAGTGTAGCAGAGCTCAGCCGCAAGCTCCAAGTTGTTCACCTCCCTCATTCTACTGCTCATATGCCAGCTCTCCCCCCAGTCCAAGCTATTATGATGCGTTGGCCCCCTCTCCTTTTCTCCATTATATTGGCCCCCTCGTTGCTTTGCCTTTTTCCTAAGGACTTGACTTGTCCACAGTCTCCTCAGGCCCTCAGCTCCCTTTCCCTCGTAGTCTTTCTTCCTCTTTGCCCTGCAGCTATGCAACCATGGATCCAGCCTACCGTCTGCCTTTTCTGGTGCCTCCCCGTTCGTGCATTGCTAAGGGTTGCCGGAGAGAATCATACACTCATGCTGAGAGGTAATAGTACAAACCAAAGTTTCTAACCTTAGACATCAGTAACACCCGCTGATCTTTTTACTGTTCCCTGGCCAGTTCCTTTCCCTAAAGGAACTATATAAATGCTGATCATTCAAGTCCCCAACTATACTTAACAGGTGACATTGCTTTTTTTGTCCATTGGGGAGATAAGAGTTTATGAGACGTACATTTCTTCAGTTTCCTGCCTTTTGAACCCACCTGTCTCATCCATTATTACCTTCTTCCCGGTCTAAGAGAAAGACTATTCAAGATTAACTTCTAGCTCTATCCTTACATTTCATTCCCTACCACGTCTTCCCATCCATTATCCTCTTAGATGTTTAACTACCTTTTCCCTGGCACCTTTCCGATTGTCCCCACATGGGCCCAATCTGTCCCATCATAAAAACAGCATAAATCTTGACCTGGCATCTGTCCCTAGATACCACTCTGTTCCTCTTGTGTTCTTCAGTCCACTGGGATGTGGCTTTTGCTCTCACTCCTTCGTCGGAATCACTCGAGCCGTGACCACTGAGGACTTCTTAAGTTGTCCAGTCCGTTGCACTCCTTTCCTGCCAGTCTCTTTGGAAACTTTGACTTTGTTAACCACACCTTTCTGAAATGTCCCCCTGGCTTTTGGGCCTCAAGCTGTCTTTATTCTCTTTCGTCTCTTTGATCATTCCTTCTTACTTTGCTACCAGCTTTTCTCTGCCTTCTCCACGGTTCTCAGGTTGTCCTGCTCTCTCCGAGTACTGCACACTCTCCATAGATGATTGATGTACTTGCACAGCTTCAGCTCCTGTCTGTGAATAGAGACTCCCGAGTCTTTAAGCTCGGTTCTCCCTCAGAGAGCCACACTTGGGCTTTAGCTGCCCGTTGGTCTTTCTACTTGTATAGCTCACCAGAATCTAAGTTCATCTAAAACTCACGTTCTTCGCTTTCCCTAAAACCTGCTGTTCCTCCTGTAGTCCACGTTTTTATTAATAGTATTGCTTGTTGCCTCATTGTTCAGGCTGTGAGTATCAATACATAATCTTCGACTCTTCCCTTTTTCTTACCCAGTAGCACCTCTGTCCCACTGCCACTGTCTTAGTGCAGGCCTTAGTATCTTTCACGCAGTCTCTTGCAGAAGTCTTTTACTTACATGCTTACCCCGATGTATATTTTATCTAGTATTTGTTTAATAATATTGATCAGGCGCCTAATAATGTGCCAGGCCCCATGCTGGGCTCTAAGCAGATAGGGATGAGCACAAACAGGCATGGTCTGAGCTCTTACGGACCTTACTTTCCAACAGTTGAGACAGAAATTACTAATATAATCATACCAGAGTATGTGTTTTCAAAGAAAGGAACACAGTTCTCTAAGACAGTCTAACAAAGGAAATGACCTACTCTAAGAGACAGGGAAGGCCTCCTTGAAAAGGTGTGATTGGACTGAGATTGTGGGGAGAAGGTTTTCCACCAGTGTTTTAGATGGAACTGCATGTGCACAGCTCCTGTGGTGCAGGAATGCAAGAGGCAAGGGAGCGGAAGGAAATGGTCTGAGATGAGGCTGGAGAAGCAGAGGGGAGGGTCAGGCCAGGCATTGTTGTATGGGCCACATTAAAGATTTTGTTCTTTATCCTAGAACGAATGGGGCTCAGTGAAGTATTTGGGGGTGGGCAGGGTGGACATGGGGAGAGGCGCTAACATGATCAGAAGACGCTTCTGGTCACAGTGTGGAGGATGGACCTGAGGGGACTTGAGGAACCACCGAGTGGGGCACACCCAGCGATCGTTCTGAAAAGCACAAGTGAACTTCTACCTCCTCAAATTCTCTGGTCGTGCTAAAATCAAATCTAAACTAGTTAGCTCAACAAACAAGAGCCTTTCTAGCACTTGGTAACTTTCCTAGGCTTTCCTGCCACTTCCTGATGTGTGCCTGTGGCAGCCCTCAAGTTTACTGCTGCTTGGCCGTTGCACTTTCTGGTTCTTCTACCTGTGCTGCCCTCTCATCCCCCTTCGTGAGCCTAGGGAACTTCTGTTTTCCAGCAAGAGACAGCTCCACACCACATCTCTGAGAAGCCTTTCCAGAATGTGCCTCATTCCCCACCCCAGGGAAAGAATAAAAACCAGAGAAGTGTGTTTATCCTGAGTGGCCATTGGCACTGATTCTCCAGTGCTGTAACAGTTTATGTACCTGTCTTCCTGACCCGACTGAGCACAAGTCGTCAGGGATTTTGTCATTCATCTTTGTCGTCCTTTCTTGTCCAGCACATTGCCTGGTGCCTGTAAATATTGAGTAAGCATGCCATTTTTCTGTTCTGACCACTTTACTTTTACTAATAGTCAGGTCAGTTAAATGTTTATTGATTGCTTAACTGTGACAGATGTGTGGGAGATTAACGCACACCCCCCTCCGCAGAACCTACCTTTGATCCATTTTTGTCATGGTAACTGCTTCCTTTTCTTTTATTCATTTACATTTACATTTTTCTTGATAGGAACTTTGTGTTCATCGCGTACAGGTCTGGAGTAGAGAATCATAATTTGTTCAATGTTCGGTGGAACTGCAGAGTGTCTGTTTTGAAATCTTAGAGTTAGGAATGAACTACACAATTGCATCTAAACTGCAGAACTGGGGAGTTTTGTTAACTCCCAAGCTCAACTCCCTGGTGATCAGGAATTCCGGTTGTGCCTTCAGGGTGCCACAGGAATGGGGTGCCCTTGGTTCTTAGATTTGGGGACAGAACTTATAATGTTTCTCCCCCATGCTACTGTTTGGGAGAAAGTCACAAATTGACTTGATCTTTTTTTTTCTTCCTAGATAACAGCAAAAGCTTCTATCATTTTTGTTACTCTTCAGTATAATGTCACCCTCCCTGCAACAGGTGGGTAGTTTTCTTTTAGAATTTTCTATTTAAATAGAAGAGTTCAGTTGGACAGACTAGGAAATTTTCGTGAACACTAGGTTCTTCATTAATTTTCATAGATCTCATTCATGATTAGACAGCATTATTTTGATGATTTTGTGATGCAAGATCTGATGTTTTTGGTTGACTTTACCCTATATGTTATATGAAAATCAGTTTTTATGTGTCTAATGTTTATTGTATATTTTTGTAAATGGGCTTGAAATTCCATCAAAGAACTTTTTTTTGCCTCTTCTTCCCTCTGGTCTTTTCATTAAAAAATTCTAAGGATAGTTTACTTTTGTTTAAAGTGTCATTGTTCAGTCAAGGTTTATAAAGGCACAGTATTCAGGTTCAGTTTTTCTGACCTGTGAGTTATGCTTTAGACCTGTGATAACAATCCTTTCAAGCCTATTTTATTTCCACTTTTTTGTTGTGCTTTGCTTCTAATGGTTGTGTTGATTAGAGAGAATGTCAGTCAGTAAGCTCTGAGAGTTATCTGGTAATAGCATCCAAACTGCACTTTTAACATTTCAAAAAGTTTTATTTCTAAATTATGCTATGTGAAAATAAAGTTGTTATTGGAAATTGATCGTAGTTGAATACAGTAATATAATTAAGCAGCACAGGTGAGGGATGGGGTATTTGTTTAATAAAATGTTAACATATTCAAGCAGTAAACTTGGCTAGAGGCACTCTATTTAGAATGTGAGATCAGTTATATAACATCGAGTTGAGTTTTTGTTTAGTTATATATCTCGTTTTGTAAATATTTGATTTAGTGACTTGGATATCAGATTACTCAAAACCACAAAGTTGTTTTGAAATTTGAGCATGCCAGAGAATATTTTACCCAGATGGTCCCCAGAAAGGGAAAACGTGAGAACAACAAGCAACAGCAATTAACAAATATTTGATTAAGATTTGTTCTGAGAAATTATAGCAATTTCACGGATTAAAAATCAATTTAAACGGCTTACAGATCAAAACTAAATCAAACATAGGTTAAATGAGTTTTTCCATCAGAATCATAATGTGTCTAGTTTGAAAGTAGAAAATTTCAAAAGTTCTTTGAAAAGACAGACTAAGTATAATTTTAATGTAAGCTAAGTATAACCTAATCTCAACCCCGGGATGGTATCAGTCTTACAATCTTCCCATGGATAAGTGTGGCCTCCCCGCCCCTGTTTTTTGGTCTTTGATGGCTGTAACTAACATGTGTCAAGTCTTTGTAAGTAATTTCTAAAGCTTTAGATTTCCAGGTAGTCTCTTCATTTTTTATTGCTCCTAAGACTCAAAATGTCCAAAAGCTAATTACCAAGATGTTTCTTTTGAGCTTATTTTTTAGGTTAGTCTTCTTTTGTTTGTTTCCATAACTATGTTGTACTTAGTACTGTTTTTATAACCTTATGTATATTTTTGTGTATGTGTGTCCTGTCCTTTTCGGCCCTCAGAAGAACAAGCTACTGAATCAGCATCCCTTTATTACTATGGTATCAAAGATTTGGCTACAGTTTTCTTCTACATGCTAGTGGCGATAATTATTCATGCCATAATTCAAGAGTATGTGTTGGATGTAAGTATACAATCTTAGCAATCTATACTTCGTAAAATACTAGTTCTCTGTACTATGATAGTCGTATATTAAATATACTTTACAATATATTCTTAATTACTAATGATTGTTTTTATTTTTAGAAAATTAACAGGCGAATGCACTTCTCCAAAACGAAACACAGCAAGTTTAATGAATCTGGTCAGCTTAGTGCTTTCTACCTTTTTTCTTGTATTTGGGGCACATTCATTCTAATATCTGTAAGTATGTATTATGCTTAAATTTTCATCTCAAAGTATTTACATTATATACCCGGAATAGAAAATGATGTCCTGTTTTTAATGCTTGTAAGCAAATCCTGAACCTTAGAAAATCCTTCTTTATTATTATTGTTCTTATCAAAGATTAGGAATTCTGCTTTTGGACTAGTATAAATCAAGTTTCAGCAATAAGTCTCTCTTTTAGTTAGTTTTTATACAGCAGAAATTCTAAGCTGTGTTTAATGTTTCAGAAAGCCTTACTCATTTTTAGTCAATCTGAAAGTTATTTTTATATCTTGTAGTCATTTGCAGATATCTCTATATAAGCAAAAAGGGTAAGATGTTGGTGATACTTTTACTAGGTTACATGAGTTGTAATGTTTTTAGTCATTTCCCCCTTTAAAAACAGTCCACATATTTTCCAAACAACTTAAAATATTATATAACTTTTCAGCTAAGGCTGTCAAAACCTTTAAGTGTATCATTCTAACTAATGAGAGGGGCAGTATCTGCTTTAGGGTTAGTAATAACAATCCCTTAAATTTACATGGACTTCAGGTTTACGTACTTTTTAGTTTATCAGAACACATAATTTTTTTTTAAGTCACGATGTTAGAGATGAATAAACAGGCAGAGGGAATTTTCCGAGCTGTGACGCTTAATGTTGGAGATAGACTCAACTCAGCCTTAAATCCCTTGCTCGTTCCAGTGTGTGCTGCTGCTTTAATGATCCTTCAGCGATAGATGTAAATTTCAGCTTAAAATCTATCATAGAATTTTTTTAAAAAACGTGTTACATTTCAGTAGTAATTAACATAAGTCACTTGAGGTTTTTTTCTGCATATGCATTAATTCTCACTGAATAGATCTGATTATCTAAGAAAAAGATTTGGTTACTATGTGGACGTAATCCTATAAAACTTAGCAGCACCTTGATGCTCTGTGTCCTGTCAGGTGCTAGTCTTTCCTGAAACCTTCCTCTGATTACCCAAGATAAAATTCCTCTCTCCCATCGCTATTGTACCTCTGTTCTGTGCCGTTACTGTTCTGGGTCGTTTTATGTTTGTTTGTATACGTGTATTTTTTACTCTGCTGGACTGAAAAAATTTCAAAAGCCAGGAATTATGTCTTAATTTCACTTGTATTTCTCATATTGATTTTCGCTTCCCTAGAGTAAACAATTCAACTGAATTGAAAATAACTACAACCACTGAACAGTTTGACTTCTGTGAGCTCTTTGGAACCTGATATGGGGAATTGTGAATGTGCAAAAGTGAAAATATTGTCTTATTTTCCAAGAACCTTGTGTTGTAATCATAGGCTAATTTTTGCATCTTCTTTCTTAGGAAAACTACATCTCAGATCCAACTATCTTGTGGAGGGCTTATCCCCATAACCTGATGACGTAAGTCATTTCCTGCAGGCTTTTTTTAGTTAAGGACCATGGTCATGTCACTTTCAAGCAGAATTCATTCTTGTTACTCTTAGTAGGACCTTAGGCAAATTCATACAATGGGTATGTCTTCAACAGTCCCACTGTCCTAAGTAAAAGATTCCTGTGTGCTTTTTTCTTGTATATAATCTTTCAACGTGTTTGTTAGCTTGAGAAAACTGATTTTAACAACAGTCTTAATTTAGTGCTCTGTTTTCCCTTTCTTCTCCCTCAGCCTTTCTCCTCTTTGCTGCTCCGTCTTCTCCCCACTTTTGCTCCTTTTCTTTGTCCCAGTCCCTTTTCACTCCTTCCATTTCTTATTCTCTTATGCTATAAACTTGAGGGTTGGGAGTGTTTCTTTTTTTAGCTTTCTAGCCCCCAAGGTTTCTGTACAGTGCTGAAGAAGCTCAGTAATGGCAGAGACATTCAGCAAAATTGTTCACTCTTCAAACCCATCTCTAGTATAACCACGGAATCTGTATTTTCCTTGCTGCTTTAGCCCATGTTGTCTTTTGCTTTCCTGAATTTATCATTTTCGTGTATAATATTTTATGTAGTATCTATACATTGTCTTGACTGTTCTATAATTGTCTCATTTATGTAAGTCTCACATTGTGCCCATGCCCACCAAGACTGTATGTGCCTGGACCACAATAGAAACTCTCTTTTTTTATTTTATATCCTTCGTTGTGCCAGGCTGTAGGTGCTTATCACCTCGACACTATTCAGTAAATGGATTGTGATGTGAGAATTGGAGAAAAAGATACAGAGGGAATAACATGACCGTGCATATCTTTGTTTTAATACCCACTCTGTGATACTCACTCTGCTGAGTTCTGACTTTTAAAAATTGTATGAATTCAACGAACATTTATAGAATGGGATTATAAACATCATCTTGATGTAGGACTGTATCTTCCCCCTCCCACCACCTTCCCCCGAAATTCTATCAGATCAGCTTTGTGTTTCCTGTGTGAGACTTCTGGAGGAGAGGGAGAAGAGAATAAAGAGAAAGCAGAAGGACTGGAGGCTGTGATGTAAAGAGGAGACCTAATTCTAGACTGATTAGGGTCACTCTCCCAGGGAGCCCTTCCACGCCACGTTCCTCTCTTTAATCCTGGTTTGCCTCCATTTATTTGGGACCCTCAGTGTTCCAACCAGGTAGAGTTACCATATTTCCCTAAGGAAAAAGCCAGGCGATATTTGAATTTGGGATTATCCCAGTTTCAGGTCGCTGTTCATCTGTGTGCCTTCGCTTCTGCATCAGTCTCCTTGGCTTTCTTGCTTCCTCTTGATAAAACCTTACAGGTCTGTGCTTCGGTTCCCTCAGAGTCCTGTTCCTTATGTTTTCAGTAGCTAAAGTGACATACTGATCAGTGTTAATTAATAGACAGGGGACTCTGGTTCCTGCCCACCAGCTTGCATGTTAACAGGCTTCTGCAGATAATGCCTTTGCTTCTGCTGCTGAATCCAGAGGAACGAACTGGCGGTGGGAATGTCCTAGGGAGACAGGGACACGGCTGTCGGAGAGTTGTTTAAAGGTACAGAGTGTCATAAGGGGACCTGGAGTTGATAACACAAAGGTAGTTCCTTAGTGTCTCCTAATTCCCAATGTTTGTTTTTACTTTATTCTTTAAAAATATTATACTTTAAAGATATTTTTTGCTTTCTTGTGTTGTGCAGATTTCAAATGAAGTTTTTCTACGTATCTCAATTGGCTTACTGGTTTCATGCTTTTCCTGAACTCTACTTCCAGAAAACCAAAAAAGTAAGCTGGAATTTTGTAATTTTAAAAATTGTCTTGTCATTTTTTCCTGTTTTTGAAGTCTTTCTAAAATTGAGTATTTCCTCACATCTTACCCCCTCTCCTCCTGCCTCAGCTCTTCCCCCAGGATTCTCCCACCTCCACTCATTCCACAGAGACCAAGCGTCCTTACGTGTTTCTTTACAATATTCTTGTCATTATTTTAACTAGGGACCTTTTACGTTTGACAGCTAATTGCTAGTTTTACAATTATATTAGGGGTAATTTAAAATAGGCTAAAATTTAGACAAATTTTGAAATGTAATATTAGTCTCATGTTACTGACATTCTTAACAATTTCACAAGTGAGACCAAAAGGATTAATCAGATTATTCCACATCTAATAGTTCTGTGTGTAAGTCCCAAAGGAAAATTCAGTATTGAAAAAAGTAAACCGTAGTTAAATATTCACCAGTGAAATCTTTCCTGAAATGGGTGGAGCATTCCTGTTTCAGCATGTGAGAAAGATGTTTGTTTGTTTGTTTGATTTGAACGAGTAAGTGAGCCGCCAGAGCAGTGCAATATCCTCCTTTCTCGCTTTACCATCAGTACTTCTGAAATCTGACTTCCCTGATATCACAGACTCAACTTTAGTTCTAATTTAACTCGTTCTCCTCAAAAACCTGTACCAGCTTCCTAGTGCCTTGAACTAGGAGAAAGCTGCCGCCCTCTGGTCTGAGGGCTCCTCCCTTCTGTGCCACCTCTTCCCTGCCCCTTGTTCTTCTGCTCACTTCTGCTTCATTCACGGTGATACTCGCTAGTTTTATGATCCTACCACATCAGGTTTTTTCCTGGAATACCTTTTCCTTCTGGTAAAGTAATCAAGCACTTTTATTGCCTTTTTTGTTGTTGTTGAGAAAGATTAGCCCTGAGCTAACATCTGCCTCTAATGCTCCTCTTTTTGCTGAGGAAGACTGGCCCTGAGCTAAGATCCGTGCCCATCTTCCTCTACTTTATACATGGGACACCTGCCACAGCATGGCTTGCCAAGCGATGCATAGGTCTGCCCCCAGGATCTGAACCGGATCTAAACCGGTACACCCCAGGCCACCAAAGCAGAACATGCGAACCTAACCACTGAGCCACCAGACTGGCCCCCTTTATTGCCTTTTATGAAGGGGAGATTATAAAAAAAGCCCCCTATGTGAAATGACTTGTGGGTGGGGATATGGATGAAATAAGTTTGGTCATGAGTTAACTATTGAAGCTGGTTTATGGGTACATGAGGATACATTACACCCTCTCTTTGTTCTGTATATTTACATTTTTCCACATGTAAAACATTTTTTCAATAAATCCTCTTTGAGGAGCTTTCTAAAATGCAAGTGTACAGCCACCCTTCCAGTGACCAGTTTCTCCACCTTCTCAAAAGCCATGAATGCTTGCTTCTATATGTACTGCAAATTGGTTAATTCACAAGTATAGATTCTTGATTTACTGCTGTTTCGTGTTCATGTTTTTTTGTGTCCTATGTATCTCCTCATTGATGTCTGCTATGATTAGATAAATAGCACTAAATTAAAGTCCATGTACTATGACTCAAAAGTTGTTTTTATGTTGATTTCTTTTATAAAGTAGAATGTTTTCTGGTTAAGTTGATTGTAAAGAGTAGGATGAAGATCCATAAAACCTTTGACTTGAAACAGTCTTCAGATAAAATTCTTAGGCTCGCAATTTCCAGCAGCCCTTCCATCTTCAGTAAGTACATGATGTGAACCATGCATGTCCTAGGGCTGCACTTTCCAAAACAGGAGCCACTAGCCACATTTAAATTAATTAAAATAAAATAAAAACAAAATTCACTTTCTTGGTCACACCAGCCCTATTGAAAGTGCTTGCTAGCCACATGTGGCTGCTGTCTACCGTTTTGGATAGCAGAGATAGAGAACATTTCCATCCTTGCAGAAAGTTCTCTTGGACAGCGCTGCTGGGAATATCATAGTTTCGTTTCGTTTCTTTTTTTTTTTTGAGGTATAGTTTACATATAACATGTTAGTTTCAGGTGTACAACGTAATGATTCAATATTTGTATATATTGCGAAATGATCACAAGTCTAGTTAAGATCCGTCACCATACAGAGTTACAGAATTTCTTTTTCTTGTGATGATAACTTTTGAGATTTACTCTCTTGGCAACTTTGAGATATGCAGTACAGTATTATTAACTGTAGTCACCATGCTGTGCATCACATCCCCATGACTTATTTATTTTATAACTGGAAGTTTGTGCCTTTTGACTTCCTTCACCTATTTCACCCACTCCCCACCCCTCCTTAGTGTCTTGATTTTTAAGTACCATGGGTCAAATGTTTAAAACTTTCTTCATGTATTTGTATACCATGGACATAATACCTCCGGGTTTCGTTATTAATACATGTGTCTATATCTTCTTCACTGACCATGTAAGTAAAGATGGACATTTCAAAGTAATTGTTCATTTTAATTCTCGAAGCTCTTTTCTTATAAATTCCTGCCAGATGGCATTTCTCCAGAAATGCAGTCTAATTTTTGTGGAATAATTTGCATAACTTAGAACTCACTGAAACTATTTTTAACACCTACATATGACAGTCGAAAGTAACTGTTTCAAGTAATTAACATAATTTGAAAGTAACAGCTGCATATGTGTTAAACAGTTTCTTAAAATTTACTCTCTGAAAATTATTTTTGAAAGAACTTTTTACTGGAAGCAACTAGTATAGTGATTGTTTTGAACCAGTCCTACAGAGAAATGAAAGAAACGAACACTGTTAGTAGCAGTTCAAGAGGTGTGTTAGTCACAAATAACTCACTCTCTTTTAAGGAGAATATTTTAATTACATATAATACATATGCTTCAATATAAATACTCCTCCATTTTACCCATGAGAAAATTCAAAATGTAATTTCTTTGCTGACTCGAATATATGAGGTTTCAGCAAGTGGATGAAATAGCCGAATGTTTTATTTCTAATATTCACTTAAGTTTCATTATAGGTACATATAATTGCATATCATATAAAGTATATTAAATAAGAAATAATACTTCTTCCCCACTCCTACTTCATGAAAGTTATATTCATGCTTTTCATGTGCAACTTTGTTGTTAATATCTGTCATTCATTACTGAAGCCAATTTTTGAATCATCTAGCTCAGTTTTTCCAGAGTGCATCATCTTTATTTCTGTCTCACTGATTCTTCCACTAGACCTCAGCAAACGTTTGGAAATGACGTTATTGAGGTTTTTCTGGCTATGTATCTTACCCATTTATTTGTTGTCCTAAAGTAATTGATATAGATCCCTGTAATATGGGGGCTTTTAAGAGATTTTGATATAAGATGGCTCCATCCGTGATTTAGGGAAAAGTCTTAGCCTTCTATTTGGTCATATATGTGATATTCAGTTTAAAGTAAAGTTTGTTTTTTAGTACAGTGTAGTTAAGAAAAGCATTTTCTTTTTTTCTTTAAGATTTTATTTTTTCCTTTTTCTCCCCAAAGTCCCCCGGTACATAGTTGTGTATTTTTAGTTGTGGGTCCTTCCACTTGTGGCACATGGGACACCGCCTCAGCATGGCCTGCTGAGCAGTGCCATATCCTCACCCACGATTCAAACTGGCAAAACCTTGGGCCGCCGAAGCGGAGTGAGTGAACTTAACCACTCGGCCACAGGGCCGGCCCCAAGAAAAGCATTTTCTTATAAATGTAGAAATTTACTAAAGAATATGGCTGACATTTTTAGTAAAAAGATGTTGGAATAACAACCAAAAATATCACTTGAGGTTATTTATAATTTTAGAATTTGTTTTGATTTAAGTGTACTATATTTGATTTTCCATGAAAAATGAGACGTCAGAAATTTGTCATTATTCCATGATTTCATCCTTGTATAAACTACTTGAAAATTAGCATTAAGAATATATAAGAACTTGGCAAAAGTTTTCTAAAATCTCATTTTCATTATGTATTTTTTCCATTCAAGTATAGAAAACATTTGTTAATCTTAAACTATCAGGAGGCGGCCCAGTGGCTGGGTCTTTAAGTTAGTGCGCTCCGCTTTGGATCCTGGGCATGGACACAGCACCATTCATCAGGCCATGCTGAGGCAGTGTCCCACATAGCAGAACTAGAAGGACCTACAACTAGAATACACAACTATGTGCCAGGGGGCTTTGGGGAGAAGAAGAGAAAAAAAAAAAAATACTGTCAGTATTTTGCAAACATTTTTTACTATAACCCAAGATGAAAAACTAGATTTTATAACATAATCCAGTGTGTGTGTCTGAAATCTGGAATAGAATTTTCATGAAACAATACAATATGCTGTACATGCTAGCATTTTCTAATCTATTTCGTATTTTAAAAGATATTGGTGCAACCCCCTAAATTGATCTCATGATCCACTAGTAGGTCTCAACGTTTTTTAAAAACACGATTTCTAAGATAACCAGGTTGCTAGGGACTGTGGACATAAAAAAGAGAAGCAAAAGTAAAATCTAGATACTTGGCATACGGGGTTATTAGGAGGAGAAAACATACGATTAGATGTATCTGAAGTGAGAAGATAAAATTTTAACCTTCAATTTTAATGACTGTAACTGACAGTGAAAGGGACTAGAAGCAAGATCTGACACGTGAATACTATTTTAGGTAATATAGCATCCCTACTGCCGTAAACATAGCACTTTCATTATTAGAAGGACATGATTATGGTTATTAAATATTGTGTCATTTAATAAACGTTTATTATTAAAAAAAAACATAGATCTTAGCGCTGAAAGGGATTTTGATTCATCTGATTCCAGGAGACCCAAGTCTTCACGTTTTACAGATGAGGAGCTGAGGCCAAGAGAGGAAATGAATGGCTGAAGCCGTTAGTTCAGTGGGGTGGGCAGTTGGGGTGGGGTGGGGTGGGGGCAGCAGCGCCTCAGGTCTTTGCTCTAGCCCTACACTTTCCGCTCTGCCGCACTGCCCTAAGGGCAGAAGTGTTCCGGCGTGTTTTAATCTATACTGTGCTGTCCATTTGCAGGAGGATATTCCTCGTCAGCTTGTCTACATTGGTCTTTACCTCTTTCACATTGCTGGAGCTTATCTTCTGAAGTGAGTCAGGATTTCCTTGGGGGTGTATATGGGCTGGGCAGAGAGAATGCTAATCTGTCTTAATTGATAATTTTTACATTTTAAATTTGTTCTTTTAACAGCTTGAATCATCTGGGACTTGTTCTTTTGGTGCTGCATTATTTTGTTGAATTTCTTTTCCACATTTCCCGCCTGTTTTATTTTAGTGATGAAAAGTATCAGAAAGGGTAAGTTGTTCAGCTATTCTGTTTTCCGTGTAATTAAAATTAGTGCTGTGTTGCCAAGGACCATGCTATTGCCAAGGTCCATGCTGTGGGCAGTTATATTGCTCTATAAACTGTTAGTAGCAGCTTTAAATAAAATGAAACTATTTAGCAATTCAGGTTGGTCTTCAGTTCTCTAAAATGGAGTCTTTCTTGGCTAGAGAGATATTATATTGGAACTTGTAATTTCGAAGGCTTTTTGGGTTTACTTTTCTGTTACAACGTCTCTTGTTTAATGCATGTTTTTCTTTTGGAGAAAGAATAACAGGGAGGTGATAATAGTGATAGGGAAGAAGAAAGTGAAACAATAGATTATATAGTCTTAAAGATTGTAAAATATTTTGATGGGAAAACTGGACTGAAAACAGAATAGGAGCAGTATGACTTGTAAAGAGTGTTAAAACTTAAAAAATAAATAAATAAAACTAGGACTCTTAAATGGGAATTGGGTATCCTGTTTACAGCACCGCTTTGGTTCTATTTTGTCCAGCATTTTTCAGAATGATTCTGTGTACCAGTCGTTCTGAGGATCATTAACAGTAGTTATATAAAAAATAAAGAGATCAGCTAAATAAAAAGTCAAACATTTCTTTATTGGACTTCCTAGACCCTTGAATATGCTGTGTTATGTTTCTCGAAGAGTGTAATAGAATACGTAGCGTTTCCCAAACGTTTTACTTCAGAATCCTTTTTGCAGAACAACAAGAAGTGCTGTTTTAATGTGCATTTACTTAGCAGGAATCTGACTTCTACTGGAATCTTTTCTTATCTTTTCAGTTTTATGAATGTGACTCATGTCGTTTTTCTTCCAGGTTCTCTCTGTGGGCAGTCCTGTTTGTTTTGGGAAGACTTCTGACTTTAATTCTTTCAGTGCTCACTGTTGGCTTTGGCCTTGCAAGAGCAGAGAATCAGAAGCTGGATTTCAGTACTGGAAACTTCAATGTGTTGGCTGTTAGGTACAGTCAATTTAACATTTTTCTTACTTTGAACTACTGTGTAGTGTACAGTATCAGTTTATAATGTGAGTCATCTAAAAACTAAAGGGATAAATATAGGGGTTAGGTAAAATATTAGTGTGGTTTGATTTCATACCTGTTGCAGTTTCATATGTCTAAATTGAAGTACTAAAGTATTCATTTAACTTATGGGATTAATTAGTAATGGGATAATTATTTATTAACATAATCTTGTCAACAGAGGAGAATTTAGCACTAAGCTAATACTGTCAAAGCAGGGTAGAATACTTACTCAGTGGCATTGTTTTGAGGCACTCTGACTTTTAATTTCTTACTATTCTCAGAATCGCAGTTCTGGCATCCATTTGCATCACCCAAGCGTTCATGATGTGGAAGTTCATTAATTTTCAGCTTCGGAGGTGGAGGGAACATTCTGCTTTTCAGGCACCAGCTGTGAAGAAGAAACCAACGGTGACTAAAGGCAGGTCTTCTAGAAAAGGAACAGGTTTGTATTCAGGAAGCAATGAAAAACCCAAGTAGAAAACATTAAAAAAAGTGTTGTGGGGTCTTATTTGTAGTCTTATTAAGATGTAAAATCTTATAAAGAAAATTTTATTCTACTTTTTAGCAAAATTAGAGGCAAAGTAGTCTTACCCTGTTCTAGAGTTTGGTGATTGCCTAGGGTCAGTTATTTCTCCCAAAGCTGTCCACTGCATTTCTCTCTCACAAGTTTTCCACGCTTGGTTACCCTGAGCCATTATTCAGCAGTGTATGTGGGCATATTAGTGAATAACTAACCTAGAGGGTGATAGTTTGTGCTCTCAAGCATTTTATTCTTGTTTAAAAAACAAAACCTCTCTACAGCCGCTTCCCATCTGCCTCTTAGTCCTAAGCTTTTTTGGTAACTTCTGATCTCTCGATCCTTCATCTTTGAACCTGCGTCTAACCTCCTTTCTCCTCTGGCTTTTGATTGGAAATGCATTGACATTGTTGTAAATTTTTTCTCCCATATTAAGCTTTATTTTATATGGCTATCTCCTTGTTTCAGCACCATATATTGGAAAGCCATGGCAATAATTTTTTCAATTTCTATTTAGTGTTAAACTTGGAACTGTGGCACAAGGAGTTCCCGTTATAAAAATCTGTCTACTCTGGTTTGCTCCTTGTAAGTCTTCATGTCTGATAGTTTGTGTCCTCCAGCCCTGTCCTCATTCAAGCTTGTCTCAGTAATTCTTGCATTTCATATGAATTTTAGTACATCTTGGTCAATTTCCACACGTGAAAAGAAACCTTGCTGGAATGTTGGGTTGAAATTACGTTGACTCTATAGCTCAGTTCAGGGAGAATTGAGTATTTCCACCCAGGAACATGATATGTACCTTTATTTATCTGATTATCTTTAATTTCTCTCTGTAATGTTTTTTTAATAACCGAGTTATTAGAATCTAGTTCACGTATCATAAAATTCACCCCTTAAAGTGTACATTTCAGTGGTTTTTAAATGTATTCACAAAATGACGTGAAGCATTATCTAATTCCAGAACATTTTTATCACCCCAAAAAGAAACCCCATACCCATTAGCAGTCATTTCCTATTCTCCCCCTCCCCCTGGTAACCACATATCTATTTTCTACCTCTGTGGATTGGCCTTTGCAGGACATTTCATATAAATGAAATCATACAGTATGTGATCTTTTGCAGATGGTTTCTTTCACTTGCGTGCTTTTCAGGTTCGTACATGTTGTACCATATACTGATACTTCATTCCTTTTCATGGCAAAATAATAGTCCATTGTGTGGATATACAGGCACACCTCGAAGACATTGCAGGATCCGTTCCAGGTCACCGCAATAAAGCAAATGGTGCAATAAAGCGAGTCATGTGCATCTTTTTGGTTTCCCAGTGCATATAAAAGTTGTGTTTACACTATGCTGTAGTCTATTAAGTGTGCAACAGCATTATGTCTTAAAAAATAATGTACCTACCTTAAGTAAGAAATACTTTATTGCTAAAGAAAGCTAGGCATCGTCTGAACCTCCACCGAATTGTAGTCTTTTTGCTGGTGGCGGCTCTTGCCTCTGTGTTGATGGCTGCTGACTGATCACGGGGTGGTTGCTGAAGGCTGGGGTGGCTGTGGCAATTTCTGAAAAGAAGACAACAGTACAACAGTGAAGTTTGGCACATTGATTGACTCTTCCCTTCATGGACAGTTTCGCTGTAATATGTGATGCTGTTTATCAACATTTTACCCACGGTAGAACTCCTCTCAAAATTGAAGTTCGTCCTCTCAAACTCTGCCACTGCTTTACCAACTAAGATTGTCATATCCTGAATCCTTTCTTGTCATTTCAACAGTCTTCACAGCATCTTCTCCAGGAACAGATTCCATCTCAAGAAATCACTTTCTTTGCTCATCCATAAGGAGCAACTCCTCATCCATTAAAGTTGGATCGTGAGATTGTAGCAATTCAGTCACGTCTTCAGCCTCCACTTGTAATTCTAGTTCTCTTGCTCTTTCCACCACATCTCATCTGAAGTTACTTCCTCCATTGAAGTCTTGAACCCCTCAAAGTCATTCATGAAGGCTAGAATCAGCTTCTTCCAAACTCCTGTTAATGTTGTTTTGGACCTCTTCCCATGAATCACAAATCTTAATGGCGTCTAGAATGGTGAATCCTTTTCAGAAGGTTTTCAGTTGACTTTACCCAGATCCATCAGAGGAACATGGCAGCTATAGCCTTAAAAAACGTATTTCTTTAATAAGACATGAAAGTCGAAATGATTCCTTGATCCATGGGCTGCAGAATGGATGTTTGTGTTAGCAGGCATGAAAACATTAATCTCATTGTACATCTCTATCCGAGCTCCAGATGCTTTGTCAATGAGCAGTAATTTTCAAAGAGATCTTTTTTTCTAAGTGGTGGTTCTCAACAGTGGGCTTAAAATATTCAGTAAACCGTGTTGTAAACAGATGTGCTGTCATCCAGGCTTTGTTCCATTTATAGAGCACAGACAGAGTAGCTTTAGCATCATTCTTAAGGGCCCTAGGATTTTCAGAATGGTAAATGAGCATTGGCTTCAACTTAAACTCACCAGCTGCTAATGCATTGACCTTTCCTCTCTAGCTGTGAAAGTCCTAGATGGCATCTTCTTCCAATAGAAGGCTGTTTTTCATCTACATTGAAAAATCCATTGTTTAGTGTAACCCCCTTCATTAATGATCTCAGCTAGATCTTCTGGATAACTTGCTGCAGCTTCTGCATCAGCCCTTGCTGCTTCCGCTTGTTCTTTTATGTTATGGAGATGGCTTCTCTCCTTAAACCTCATGGACCAACCTCTGCTGGCGTCAGACTTTTCTTCTGCAGCTTCCTCACCTCTCTCAGCCTTAACAGAGTTGAAGAGAGTTAGGGTCTTGCTCTGGATTAGGCTTTGGCCTAAGGGAATGTTGTGGCTTATTGATCCTCTATCCAGACCACTAAAACTTTCTGCAGAGGCTCGCCCCGTGGCCAAGTGGTTAAGTTCGTGCGCTCCACTTCAGTTGCCTAGAGTTTCTCAGGTTCGGATCCTGGGCGTGAACGTGACACCACTCATCAGGCCATGCTGCAGCGGCGTCCCACATAGCACAACCAGAGGCACTCACAACTAGAATATACAACTGTATGCTGGGGGGCTTTGAGAAGAAGAAAACAAAAAAAAGATTGCCAACAGATGTTAGCTCAGGTGCCAATCTTTAAAAAAAAAATAAAACTTTCTGCATATCAGCAATAAAGCTTATCATTCATGTGTTCGCTGGAGTAGCACTTTTAGTATCTTGCACGAACTTTTCCTTTGCATTCACAGTTTGCCTGTTTGGCACAACAAACTAGTTTTTGGCCTGTCTAGGCTTTCAACATGCCTTCCTCACTCAACTTAATCATTTCTAGCTTTTGATTTAAAGTGAGGCGTGCAACTCTTCCTTTCACTTAAACACTTCCTTTCACTTCAAGGCTGTTGTAGGGTTACTGATTGGCATAATTTCAATGTTGTTATGTCTCAGGGAAGAGGGCGGCCTGAGGAGCGGAGCGGAGAGGAGAGGGAGAGACGAGGTAACTGCCAGTCTGGAGCAGTCAGAACACACACAACATTTATCGATTAAGTTCACTATCTTACATGAGTGTGGCTTGTGGCACCCCAAAACAATTACAATAGCACATCAAAGATCACAAATCACCATAACAAATACAATAATAATGAAGGCGTTTGAAATATTGTGAGAATTTGAGCAAATGCTGTTGGAGAAATGGTGCCGATAGACTTGCTTGACACAGAGTTGGCACAACCCGTCAGTTTGTTTTAAAAAAGTGCAATATCTGCCAAGTGCAATGTAAGGTATGCCTGTGCCATATTTTGTTTCTCCGTATATTAGTTGATGGACATTTGAGTTGTTTCCACTATTTGGCTATTTTGAATAATGCTGTAAACATTCGTATGCAAGTTTTTGTTTGAACACCTATTGTGTGTTCCCAAGAGGGTCTTCAGCTAGGACTGGAATTGCTGAGTAATGTGGTAACTTGGGGGAGCTGCTAAACTGTTTTCGAAGTGACTGTACCTTTTTACGGCCACTGTTTTTGTATATTGATATCCAGTTGTGAAAAAAATCAGTCTTTCTCTTTCGAGTTATCTTGATATTCTTGTTGAAAATCGTTTAATCATAAAAGTAATAATTTATTTTTGGGCTCTGAATTCTATTCTGTTAATCTGTACGTCTTTTCTTAGCCAGTGCCACAGTCTTGATAACTAAGTCGTAAGTTTGGAAATCAGGAAATCTGAGTCCTCCAGTTGTGTTCTTTTCTTCTTTTGGTTATTCTGGGTCTCTTGCATTTTTATATGAATTTTAGGATCAGTTTGTCAATTTCTGCAAAAAAACCAACTGGGCTTTTGATATGGATTGCCTCAGATCTGTAGATTGCCTTGGGAAGTATGAACATGGGTGTCTTTCCATTTATTTGGGTCATCTTTAATTTCTTTCAATTAAATTTTGTAGTTGTCAATGTAGAAATCTTACACTTCTTCTGTTAAGTTTATTCCTAAGTATTTTATTCTTTTGGATGCTATTGTAAATAGAATTGTCTCCTTAATTTCCTTTTTGGATTGTTCATTGCCAGTATATAGAAATACAGTTGGTTTTTGCATGTTGATCTTGTACCCTGCAACATTGCTAAACTTAGGAAGTTTTTAAAATTTTATTATTTTATAGTCGTTTCGTTTTTGTGAATTCCTTTGCATTTTCAGTATACAGGATCGTGTCATCGGCAAATAGAGACAGTTTTACCTCTTCCTTTCCAACTTGGAATCCTTTTATTTTATTTTCTTGCAAAATTGCCCTGGCTAGGCCCACTAGAAGGATGATGAAGAGAAGTGGCAAGAGCAGACGTCTTGTCTTGGTCCTGATCTTAGGGGGAAAGCATCCACTCTTTCACCGTTAAGTATGATCTTAGCTGTGGGTTTTTCCTAAATGGCCTCTATCAGGTTGAGGAAGTTCCTTTTTCTATTCCTAGTTTGTTTGTATTCTTATCAGGAAAGGAGGTAAGTATTTTGTCACTTGCTTTTTCTGCATCTACCCAGATCATCCGATGGTTTTTGTCCTTTATTCTATTGATATCATTGATTATATTAATTGATTTTTAAATGTTAAGCCAATAACGCATTCCTGGTATAAATCTCATTTGGCCATGGTGTATAATTCTCTTTAGATGTTGCTTGATTTGATTTGTTAGTATTTTTTTGAGGATTTTTACATCTGTATTTATAAGGGATACTGAGGTGTATTTTTTTGTGATGTGTTGCTTTTCACATGTAAAACCGACCTTGCATTCGTGGCATAAGCCCAAGCCGACGGTGATAATAACCACTTTTGCTGGATTCGTTTTTTCAGTGTTTGGTTAGGATGTTTGCGTTTGTGTTCGTGTAATAGATTGGCCTGTAATTAGTCCTTTTTTGTAATATCCTTCTTAGGTTTTGGTGTCAGGATTATGCTGGCCTTATAAAAAGTGTTGGGCAGTTTTGTCTTTTCTGTAATATCAGCATTATTTCTTATTTAAATGTTTGGAAGAATTCACCAGTGAGGCCATCTAACGTAGAGTTGTCTTCATGGGAAGGTTTTTAACTACAGATTCACAGTCTTTAGTAGATAATAGAATTACTCAGATTTTCTGTTTCTTATTGTCTCTTTTGGTAAGATGTGTTTTTCAAGGAATTTGTCTGTGTCCTCTAAATTTGCAAATGGATTGATATAAAATTATTCATAATATCCTCTTGTTATCTTATTAATGCCTGTAGAAGAGCAGTGATTTCCGTTTTTCATTTCCTACGTTGGTAGTTTGTGCCTTTCTCTCTTTTTTCTTTCACCAGCCAAGACACAACATTTGTCTTCTTTTGTTGATTTTCTCTGTCATACCCTTGATTTCTGTTCTTATTGCCCTTGCTTTGGGTTTAATTTGCTGTTAGGATTTCTTCTTGGACCCATGGATTATTTATAAGTGTATTGTTTAATTTACAAATATTTGGGCATTTTCTGGTTTTCTTTTTGTTACTGATTTCGACCTTAATTCCATGTGGTTAAAGAACATCCTCTGGATGATTTCAATTCTTTGGAATTTGTTGAGACTTTCATTATGGCTCAGCCTGTGTTCAGTTTTGGTGAATGTTTGTTTGGACCTCAAAAGGATGTGTGTCTGCCTTTGTTGGTATTATGTTCTCTAGATGTCAGGTCACATTTGTTAATTGTGTCGTTCAGTCTTTCTGTCTTGACTGATTTGGTGGAAGGAGTTCTGCTTGTTCATCTGTTATTGCAAGAGGTATTGACCATTTCTCCTTGTAGCTTATAAGTTTGTGTTTTAAATATTTTGGAGATGTGTTGTAAGTACATTAAAATTTAGAGTCTTTACAAATTCCTGTCGAAGTTGTCCTTCTTTGTTATCAAATGTCCATTTTCATCTCTTGTTTGTCTGAATTTACTGTAGCTACACCAACTTTCTTTTGATAAAATATTATCATGGTGTATCTTTTCCTATATTTTTCTACTTTAACCCTTTGTTTGTCCTTAAATATAAGCTGTGTCTTTTGTAAGCAGCATTTTTTCCCTCCAGTCTGATAGTTCCTGTGTTTGTTTTTTGGCTGTTACAGTGTGATGTTCCTGTGTATGGTTTTCTTTGTGTTTATCCTGTTCTGTCTTGTCTAGAGCTTCTGCATCTTGGCTTGGTTTATTTTATCATTTTTGGAAAGTTCTTGAACGTTATTTCTTCAAATATTGCTGCTTCTCCCTTCTCTTTCTCCTGTCCTTCTGGGACTCCAGCACTTGTGTTAAACCCTTTTACCCCAGCCCTTATATCTTTTCACGCTGTCTGCATTTTCCATCCTTTTTTCCTGTGAGTTTCAATCTGAGTATTTTTTTAGTTCACTAATGTATTCTCTTGCACCTAATCTGCTCTTAAACTCATTTATTAAATTTATATTTTCACTTGCTGTATTTTCCACTTCTGGGATTAAAGATTTCAGTTCTCTGGTGAAGTTCTTCATCTTTTCATTTATTTTTATTAATCATTGTTCTTTTAATGGCCCTATCTGATAACTCCAGATCTGGATGACCTAAGGATCTATTTCTGGTGTTTTTTTTCTGTTAGTTTTTAGTCAGTTGGTCGTGTTTTCTGGTAGGCCTGGTAATTTTTAATTGACTATTAGAATTTTGTGTAAAAACGTGTAGAGGTTCTGGATTGAATATGGCTAGATCATTCTGTCTCGTCAAAGGCAGTCTATTTCCAATTTGTTCTCATTCCTAGGATGTCAACCATTTATAAGGTCCTTTGTCCCTGACAGGCCCTGGATTCAAATTTTTGTTTCCTGTCATTGTGAGACTTCCCCGTTCTCTCTGTAGCTTTGTGCTTTCTCTGACTCTTGCGTGGTGTGTGCACATTTGGCTAATGCCGTAAGGGAGAAATACACATAGCTGCCTTGGTATTTTTCCAGTGCCTTCAGCCATTTTTGTATTCAGCTTTTATGGATATTTTTGAAGGGGGTGAGTCTGACGTTAGTTATTGCATTATAGCTTGAAGAAGAAGGCAGCCATGTGACGTTCTTAAACTAAGAGTTATCATCCCAAACACCAACTTTCTAACATGTTGTAAAGAAACATGTCTCCAAGAACTGCATTTGTTTGCTGTCAGATGTGAAAAGGTTCTTTATTTCTACCAAAGTACTGCTTTCAAGACTACCATTTAAAAATTCTTGTAATTGTTTTTTACAATTTTCTGTTACTTTTTTTCTTCTTTCCATAGTACTTTCTTTTTTAAATTTTTTATTGAGATATAATTGACATTGTAGTTACTTTTAATTTGCTACTTTTTCAGTTCATTGTGTTTAATATGTCATTAGGTTTATGATTGATTAAATACTAGTAAAAATTAATCACTAGTAAATAAGTTTCACCTGAGGGCATAAGAGCATATATTGGATTTTAAAATCTCTTTTCTGAAGGCACCTTTATGTATCAAGGTGATGTTGTTTGCATTTATTTATAAAAGATAGTAATACTGGTTCTTTTCTCTTTTCAGAAAATGGTGTAAATGGAACAGTAACTTCAAATGGAGCAGACTCTCCCCGTAATAGAAAAGAGAAATCTTCATAATGAATTATAATCTGATTGATTACTGTCCCCAAAGAAATCTGCTTTTTACGATATCTTTCAGCACTAGAGATTTTTTTTCCTGTTCTTGAAAATACAGTCTGTGCTCTTTGATTCTCGCTATTGTACTGTTTCATGCATTTTTTTAAAGGGCATTTGAGGGGAGGATGGTTATTATGAGTGAAAAAAACGTTTTAGCTTAGTCGAAGCTACCTGCCTTCAAAATAGTTTAGGGACCACCACCTTATTTTATTTTGTTTTTTATCTTTGAACATTTTTCTAATGATTTGGAGAGATAACTATTTACAAAAATTCTACATATCAGTGATACAATTTCTTGCTCTCACCAATTTTTTATATTAGCAAGATGGCCTATTCCAGCAGGGTCATATTTTTTAAGTTATCTTTCAGGGTAAAATGGAAATACTATAAAGTTGAAAATCAAACTTTAATATGTTTTCAGTGTTCTCTGATTTTTAGGAATTTTTGTAGCCTTTACACCTGGGAAAAAAGATTTGTAAATTCACCAAAATAATCGTGTGCTTTATTTTATAGGTAGTGGTTGTTAGTGTTACACCCCATTTTTTAAAAAAGAAAACTTAAAATTGGTTACGATGTGTGGAGATTTATTGCCATATATATTGAATCAAAATATATTGACATAAAAGTATGTGTGAAGTAAAAATCTTTTTTGTGCATTTTCAACACTTGTAAACTGGAAATCAGAGAAATTAAATATTTAGTATAAAGAAGAAAATCGACTATAGCCCTTTTTGCTATGTTTAGTAATGATTCTTAATGGGGCTTGTCGTAAGTTCAGTATGCACAGCATCTTAGAAAAATATTGTTTAACCTGCAAACCCTTTAAAAATAATGCCTACTTGATTTATATCTAAAAAAAGAATGTCAGGTAATTTTTGGAAAACATTTAATGCACTAACCTTAAAGAAATTGAAAATTCAGGTGGATAAATAGTCTTAACAAAAGACAATGCTTTATGTTATAACTATAGCTTTGGGCCCATCTTTAATTGAGAAGCGTTTATCTGTATAAAACATATTTTTGGATAAATATATATATATATTTGTATCTCTACAGAAAGGCTCTAAAAAAACATTTGAGTAAAGTACTTGGTTCCCTTTTCTATAATTATCCTTTAAAATCCTTATAGCTGTATTTGGGTTTTTGTTGTCTTTACAGTACTATATTGCTCCTTTTGGTATTCACATCTTATTCCCAATTTCCCACTTTTGTCACCAGCTAATGTTTGTGCCATTTTTAGTATAAAAGTGGCAGACCTGTTGGGTCTACAGTTTAATAAGTTGCCATGCTACTAGAAAGTTGTGCTTTCTGTTTCCAGCTGTTTACCTACTTCCTGGAAAAAGTAGCTCTCTGTAGCATCATGGAGTTTCAGTGGAACCAAATTTTTGCCATTAAAAACTGGCATTATATTGAGCTATATATTAAAAAAATCAGTCAAAATAAAAATTTTTACTTTCACAAGCTGTATCCTGGACATTTTCTTCGTTGTTAGCAAGTTTTTATCCCCTTTTAGTATATAATCACATTAAAATGTACCGTGTTTAAAGAATACACTTTTGATAGACGTTTAGAATAATAGTCTTTCCCAAAAAATGTGCTCTGCAAAAAAAGGTGGTTAGTCTTATATATTATTTATGAGGGCTCCTGGGGAAAATGGTTCATAACCAAATAAATTCAGGGACTACTGGGTTAAACAAACTTAAAGGTGTTTCTTTACCACAGGACTGTTCAGTCCTTTATATGCAGATATGCTTCCTGACCCACCAAGAGTGTTGGCACTGGGGGTATAATATGAGTGTTTCCCCGCTCATTTAACTGTAGAAACTACTACTGGAAAGTTCTGTACAACACTTGTGTTCTGCATCATGCGCTATGGGTTTAGGGGGCACAGAAAGCCCTTGGTATGTAGTTAAAACTTTATAAGACACACATATATGCACAAGTATAAATGTAAATTGTAAGCCCCAGACTCCATCATCCCAAATGCTCTGAGGAAAGTGTGTCTTTACTGGCCTCCAGATTGTGCAGAGGCTGTCACTGTCACCTGGCCTCAGATCAAACTTTGAAGCCTGGTGGGAAGCATGACAGTAGGACGGTGAACCAGGATAGCTGTCTTAGCCTCAGTGAGTGACAGCTGGTTTGCCATTCTGGGGCTTAGTCTTTCCCTCTGTAGAATATGGTTGTGAGTGGTCCAGGTGGACTATTCTGAAACAAAATATTAACGACATTTTTCTAAAATTAAGTACAGTAGTCTTCCTTTATCTGTGATTTGGCTTTCCACAGTTTCAGTTACCCATGGTCAACCACGATCTGAAAATATTGAATGGAAAGTTCCAGAAATAAGCAATTCGTAAGTTTTAAGTGTAATGAAATCTTGAGCCATCCCTTTCCATCCTGCCGGGGATGTGAGTCACCCCTTTGTCCAGCGTATTCACACTGTACGCTAACTGCCCGTTAGCCCATTAGGAAAAACTTAGTACATGCAGAGTTTGGTACTATCTGTGGTTTCAGGCGTCCACTGGGCGTCTTGGAATATATCCCTCAAGGATCAGGAGGGGCTACTGCAACCCTGCACAGACCTTAAGTTCAGAACTAATCCTGGGGCGCATCTTGTGTAACTGAGGAAATGGGGGAGAGAAATCCTTTGTTGCACTGATTTTGTTAGCAATAGCCAGTGACGCCCCACATCTCCAAGGTGTTGCCAGACGTTTTCACTGAAAACTAGTTCTGCTGCGTGTCTGCATATGGACAACAATAAAAATGTTTAAAGGAATAACAATGATATTGATCACCTGTTGGCATTTTTAAGAATGGCTTCAAAAGGAACTGTGGGAAAAATTCAAGGGTAATGCTTAAGCAGATGTTTTTCTCCAAAGCCCACCCTAAGTGTGATAGGTAGTTCAGTTAAGAAGAATCATCTACTGGAAAACTTCAACACTAAATCGGTTTGGGAATTTAAAAGTAGACATAACAAGTGTTAGGAGGCAGAATTAAAGACTAGTAACCCGGGGTTTGCAGGAAGTGAATAGGGTTGGACTGAGTCTCTGGGTGCTTCAGAAGCCTGGGTGTATAGCCCAATCCACTAGGATGGAATGAGGCAAGATGACAAGCTCATAATGATAGGGCTTTGATGGGGCCAGCCTGGTGGCGCAGCAGTTAAGTTTGCATGTTCCACTTCGGCAGCCCAGGGTTCACTGGTTCAGATCCCCCGTGTGGACCTACACACTGCTTGTCCAGCCATGCTGTGGCAGGTGTCCCACACAGAAAGGAGAGGAAGATGGGCACGGATGTTAGCTCAGGGCCAGTCTTCCTCAGCAAAAAGAGGATTGATGGCAGATGTTAGCTCAGGGCTAATCTTCCTCAAAAAAAAATTTAAAAAAATAGGTCTTTGTTAATCTCCTTACTGAGCACTTTTAAAAGTTACTAGCCATTTACTGAAGGCAACACAGCCCATGGCTCAGCTCTGTCTTGTGAAGACAGCAGAGATCACAGTATTTACAAAGACAGACCATGATTTGCTAAGCATGATTTGCTTTACAAAAAGCTGCACTAGGCTGTATGTCCCACACATTGACTAGCTTCATCCAATACCATTTGGAAAAAGGCTAAGGCAATTGTCTAGCTTAACTATTTTTAGTGAAAATATTGCTAATGTATTTGCTTAAGGCCGAAATCAAATATTTTAGGTGCCCTGAAAACGAGCAAATCAGAAAAACAGTATAAGAGGCTTAGATCCATCACGTAGTCTAACTCATGGCTACCAGTAACTTAACTTTGACCTTAAGTTGGCCAGAGGAAAAAATCTCTCCTGTTTTGAAGATCCAAACTTCTGCCAATTCAAGTGATGAATGACCTTGCTGACTTGCGTTAATATTAGTAGGTACATAGTGGTAAGACTAGTGGGCCAGAGTTCAAAACTTTTTAAATTATTTTTGAGGAAGATCAGTCCTGAGCTAACATCTGCTGCCAATCCTCCTCTTTTTGCTGAGGAAGACTGGCCCTGAGCTAACATCCACGCCCATCTTCCTCTACTTTATATGTGGGACGCCTACCACAGCACGGCTTGACTAGCGATGCCATGTCTGCACCCAGGATCCGAACTGGCGAACCCAGGGCTGCCAAAGCGGAACGTGCGAGCTTAACCGCTGCCCCACCAGGCCGGCCCCAGAGTTTAAATCTTGACTCCTCCACTAATCAGCTGTGTGTGATCTAATGTCTGTGCCTCAGTTTCCTGAGGTGAGTAATAGCTCCTACCCCACAAGGTAGTTCTGAGAGCTGAGATAGTGCACATAAATTGTGCATAGTTCCATGCCTGATGCTTATTAAATGTTAGTGGTTAGCTCTTAAGGGTTGTGACAAACAGCATAGGGAATGGCTAATAAGAAGTAGTAAATAATCGTAGTTGTTCCTAATTTTCCCCGTGAGACTCCGTTACACAAGGTGGTCGAGTACTCGTGCTCTCCAGTGCAAGATCCGTGCTCCACGGCTGCTGAACTCGAGCATGGGGCCAATGAAGTTGCATGCCATGTTCAAGCCAACATGACAGCCAGTGAATCATTGGAGGACTGCAGGCATGCTGACCCAGCACGAAAGTGCATAAATCAAGCATCCAAGTCTGGACTGAGTCATTTACACTTACGTGGCATGATCGTTACAAAAGCAAAGAGCATGCATAGTTTCTAAAGAATGGTTTTTTAAAATCAGACACCTATGGTTTCTGAAACCATAGTTTCATTTCGATGGTATGTACAACTTCCAGAGTATACACCAGTTGCTTCCCTTCTAGTGGGAAGAATCAGACTCCATCAGGTAACAAGAATATTGACCTGGGACGGGAGAAGGGGTTATCACAGGATAATGTTTATCAAGAAATTTGAACTGATCTCATAAAATCTCTTAGCGATGACAATTCTGCAAGTGGCCTGGAAGGTCTGGATATGCCAGTGTGTGGGGGGTATATACCTAAGTGGGGATAATGCATGAAAAAGGTAAAATCTGAAGACTAAGGTTGTCACTCTCTTTTCACTTAATCCTTTTTACTGTGAGAAACTATAGTAAAGTTCCTTCTGAGAACAATTAGAGATTAATTTTTCAAAAATGCAATTTTACCAAGCTAAGGGTACTAGTGATCTCTTGACTAGAGTGGTCCTTTTCTATTTCTTGCTCATTTCGTTCACAACAAATGAACAAAACAGTAAGACACAGGTTATTTGTAACTTAGGTCAGAAGGGGGAAGTGTCTATACTGTGTATACTAAGCATATGAAAAATGAAAAATCAAATGTGATTTTTAAAAAACTAATTTAATTCTGTAGGATTAAGGCGTAGAAGACTACCGGGAATATGTTAGAAGACTGGTGATTTCTCTAAAACCTAATACACTTAGGAAGCTTTGAGAAATTCCAAAGAAAATAGGCCAGGCTTGGTTCAACTTTATCTTCGAAGAGAACCTCCATTACAGCGCGGTCCTCAGTCACTCTCCGTGACTAGAATACCCACTTCAAACCCAGACGGCTCTTCTCTGTTGCCGTTATGGTACGGTGGGTCAGCTCTGTCTAATGCAGAAGCAGTGGTACAGAGGAGCGAGATGGGAATGGGGAGATAAACATTTAGCAAAAAGAAATCTCCTTCTGAAGCCATACTCTGCAGTGATTGTCACTGAAATTTGCAGAGCACATCTCTCAATAGTGGCCATTATACAGAAAGCTCAGGCTCATCTCTTTATTCTTCTATCATACAGCATCTTAATCTCGCATGGCCTGTGGTTTTGTTTTTTGGGTTTTTTAAGCGAACACTAAAACAATAAAGAATTTCAAAAGCAAAGCCATCTTGTGGAATTTCGCTTCAGGTTGAAGCAATCACTGCTCTCCTTGTTTTCCTGTATTTTGATGAGGGCCAACATTCTGATTACAGTCCAGCCTCTCTTGTTAAGCAGGCAGTGCCAATCATCCCCCATTATACGTGGATGTTGGGGGCTGCTGTGGTCACCACCCTCATTTTCCGCTCCCGCTCCATCCACGTCAGCACTCCAGTCTCTCAAGGTGAGAGCAGCTGTACTCTCTGTACTCATTAACCCGGCCGCCCTTGACATTTGTTCCTTTTTTTTTTTTAACCTAATGTCACAAATTCTCTACTAAAGGAAACACTTTCGGCTTGTGATTTTTTTTTTTTTTTTTGCATTCATTATTTCAGCTGTTTCTTTATGCAGGATCTGCACTTCCTTCTAAAATGGAAGTCTTACGTTTCACACACTGAGCTTCAAAATTTCAAATAGAACACCCCCACATTCTATGATTTGATAGGATAGAATGGCCAACGGGAGGGACCAAATTGAATGTAAGTCCAGAACTTCACCCATTGATCTGAAAGTTTGGTTTTAGAAGTTTTAAAAATTTGTTTCTTTGGGGTATTTCCAGCTTCCTAAAACACTGAAGTTATCAGTGATGTCAGATATTTTATACTTAGTGATTCTCATTTCAGAGACGCTTGGTTTTAATGGGTCCTTCCTGCTCTCACTCTCCTTTAGCTGTGCAAACGTCTGGTCTTGAGAGGACGGCTTGCGTTAGTGACTCTGTATCTTCATCTCTTCCTGCACACACAGGGTTCCGATGTTTAGCTTCTTGCCTCTGAAATGGAAGAAATGGGGAAAGGAAATTTGCATTTTTACATCCTGGTGTAGCAAAGGACCATCCCCTCCTACCTCAGTCCCGAAATATTCTCCCACAGCCCATTCTTTTTCCTTCATTATCTTTATTTCCATAAGACACAATAATACTGTACTTTATTGATTCTAAAATATACTCCACTCCCATACATTAGCATCTCTGAAATAAGAACAAGTCTTTCCATCAATGGTGTGCCAAAATCAACAGCATTTTTTCTTAGTGTACACAAAATAAGCATTTTTAAAAAAAACTGGTGAATTCTTAGATTGTATGAAATTCAGTAAAAAATGCTAGCATGTATTAAAGACATACTAGATCTCAATTATCATTTTAAGTGCTTTTTTTCCCCTTAGTCTTACCCCCCACAGGAATCCTATGAATAGATAGGGACCATTCTTAGCCCTCTTTTACAGAAACTGAATCTCAGAGGGATGAAGTGACTGAGGAGGTGGTAAAGCCAGGCTTGGACAAGGTCTGTCTGATGGAGCCCCTGCTCTTTACGATGTTCCCCCCTCAGCTCTCCTCCCCCCAAGCTTGGCTTCAGAAGAGGATTGTTTGGTTTGATCATCAGTTCTTTCTTCTAAGGAGTTTTGCAAAGATAAGTTCCTCTCACAAATAGCTTACAGAGTATTTTAATTTATTCCATGGACACTAAGAGACTCCTTCTGGATATTATGAGGATACAAACATTACTAAAACAAGTCCCTGGCTTCAAAGGCTCACAGTGTAGTGGGAGAGGGAGACATTCCAGACAATCATTACAACAATGGGGCAAGTTCGAGAGCAAGCATCAGTACGAGGTGCCTCAAGTAGAAGGTGCCTCAGACATAAGGCTGAACTCGAGCTGGGCCCTGTCTGGGAGCTGTGAGAAGCCTTCCCTGAGGAAATGACTTTGAGGCTGAGTTTTGAATCATGAGAATTCACTTCAGGGCTTCATGCACAGGGTCAGATAAGGAATGAGTGAGTGAATGAATGACCGAATCGATCCGTGAAAGAAGGAATCAACTATGGCTTGAAAGAGACTGAGACCATAACTTGGGGGCGTTGAAGAGTAAGGAGCAATCAGTGAAAGAGAAAGCTTTGAGGGAGCCCAAGAGGGGATGGAGAGAGATGGAGAGACACTAGAGGTCATGGAAGCCAAGCAGAAAGGCCTCACGGAGGAAGTGGTCAGCAGGGTCAGAAGTTGCTAAGAAGAACTAAAGACTGAAAAGAGTTCAAGTTGGTCTCCTAGGAAGCCTTTGGTGCCCTCAGGAGAGCAGCGGGGCGTCACCGAGAGCTTCCCTCGGCTGCACTTTCACTTGCGGACCTAAGTCCTAGAAGGATCTGCTGGGATCCCTGTGCCGCCTCAGCAAGTCTTTCTCCCATGAGGACATTGGCGAGAGTGAAATGTCTTGGGACACTCTCAGCCATGCTTGTAAATCTGACTTTGCAGATTTTCTAGCACATGAGATTACTGCTATTTTATTATTTCGTTCCTCCTCCCCTCATTCAGTGAGCACTATTGAATGAGACCTTGCAGGTGAGTAAAAGAGATAAGACGATACACTAAATAGTTCTATGTGAGTGGGCAGAAGGAGTTTGCATCTCAGCTGGGAGGCCAAGAGAGATGGCAAGTGGCTTTTAGGGACGAACATTCTTGACTTCAAATTTTCAAGCTCTGATTTAAGTCAGAACAAAAAGCTACATGGAATCAACTAAAGGGGATCTGCTCCCTAGCTCTCTAACAATGAAAGGCTCCTACTTTGAAAATAATTTACAGCCCTAGCATCTTTTTTTTTTTTTTATTTGGTGAGGAAGATTGGCCCTGAGCTAACATTGGTACCAATCTTCCTCTATTTTGTATGTGGGTCACCCCCATGGCATGGCTTGATGAGCGGTGTGGAGGTCTGTGCCCGGGATCCAAACCCATGAACCCTGGGCCACCAAAGGGGAGCATGAGAACTTAGCTACTACTCCACCAGGCTGGGGCACCCCCATCATCTTTTAAGGCAGTGCTACTCAAATAGTGGTCCAGGGACCAGTTCCTCTTCCATTCTGCAAATTGTTTATAACCATGTCTGCAATGAGATAAGTACAGAAACAGAGTAAACATTCAGAACTTTTATGGCAATTTGACATAATAGTTTTATGTCTGTTGAATCTAAAAGAAAAAGAATTGAGCTTGTGTTTTGTATGCCGTTGGAGGGGTTTTTTTCCCAGCTTTTTTTTTTTAAGATTGGCACCTTTGCTAATATCTGTTGCCAATCTTTTTTTTTTTTCTTCTCTCCAAAGCCCCCCAGTACATAGCTGGATATTCTAGTTGTGAGTGCCTCTGGTTGTGCTATGTGGGACGCCGCCTCAGCATGGCCTGACAAGTGGTGCCATGTCCATGCCCAGGATCCCAACCAGTGAAACTCTGGGTGCCAAAGTGGAGCACACGAGCTTAACCACTTGGCCACAGGGCCGGGCCCCCTTTGGAGTTTTTTTTAATTGAATTTTTCCTGTAATTTTTTTTATTGTTATTTTTTAAAATATTGATCCACGATGGATTTAAGACAAAAATCGGTCTTTCCCCTCAGGTCGTCTGAGGCGCATTCTTATGAGCCACTAAGCGGGCCTCAGAGGCGCTCCACTCACAAAGCACAGGCAGTTAAACCCGACAAGTCCCAAAAGGCCCCGGAAATACTTGCGACAAGTCTGAAGGGAGCTTGGATCCACTCTGTTGACTTTCTCATTCAAAATGGTTCTTAGCTAGATTCCCGGCAGCTGTCTGGATTTCTGCCAGCAGGAAGCACAGATCAGGGGGCTTTGGGAAGGTGAGTACACTCCCCTTGAAAGTCAGATTTATCCAGAGTGGATGCTTAATTTCACGTGAAATCGACAAAACGTGAGTGGGCTAAATGGAGGCACAGAGGGGTTGTGTGTTACCCATGGTGCCTTCAGAGCAAGTGTCATGTCTGCCTCTTCTAACTTTAAGGGAGAGAGAAGTCTGATATAGTCACATAGCCTATGGCATAATCCCCAGATGGTCACGATGGCATCATCAGTTAAATAAAATCAGATATTCGGGGTAAGAACCCAGCCTTTCAATGTCACCACATTTACCTTATGTTTATTCTTGTAGTGACTAAGAAAGGCAAGATCTGCTCTTGGAGTGGTTTTTGCCGGGGAGATGCCACAACATTCCCAAGTGGGATGCTTCTGAGGACATGCTCCTTGAGCCAGCTCTTGAGCACTCAGGGACCATTGAAGCTAATGTGCCCTTAGCGGACATCACCAGGTTCCCATTATTTGTGTTCTTAGCTGTTCTCATATGTCTTTAGTTGATGTCTTCCATGAGACTAAATTAGTTGGATTTTTGCAGGCAGAAAAAAATATCTTCCCATATCTTTTGTAATTTTCCTGCATCTATTACATTCTGTACCCAGCGGGTTCTGAGTAAATGTTGACTAACCCATTAACAAAATGATGTAAATCAAACAGCAGGTTCCTTTTTTCACTTTCAAAGAGCATTTATTTTCCTTGCTGGTGTACTTTTTTTTTTTTTTTTTTTTTGAGGAAGACTAGCCCTGAGCTAACTACTGCCAGTCCTCGTCTTTTTTTTTGCTGAGGAAGACTGGCCCTGAGCTAATATCTGTGCCCATCTTCTTCTACTTTATATGTGGGACGCCTACCACAACATGGCATGCCAAGCGGTGCCATGTCCGCACCCGGGATCTGAACCGACGAACCCTGGGCCGTTGAGAAGTGGAACGTGTGAACTTAACCACTGCGCCACCGGGCCGGCTCCAACTGGTATACTGTTTTATTCAAGGGCCCATGAATTTGATATAAAATTTTAGAAATTAAAGAGCAATAGAAAAAAAAGAATACAAACCTTAGTTAATTTGATCCCGTGTGCTCAGGTATCGTGCTTACACATAGAACTTGGCAAATACATGTCAATACCTAGTTAGTTCAGGCAAAGTCCAAGCTACTCACCTGTTAAAGAAGCCTCAACTGATGACATTTCTTGAAGGGGAATTAAGAAGCGGAGTCCTAAAGCACCTGTTCTCTTGCATTCCCTTTTCTCATTTCTTCTTGAATTTTGAAAATTATCCAGAAAGACTTGGTGTGTTCTTTTTTATAGCAGTGAAACTGAGCCACAACATCCAGTGAGCAAGGGCCCAGCCAGGAGGGGGCCTGGAGGGAGGGAGCGTGGCAAGGCCGAGGGAGAGAGAGCCCAAGAGCGTGAAGCCCAGTCTAGGGAGCAAACCTCAGACCACCGCTGTAGACGCGAGCTCCATTTTGTAGAGAATTGGCAGCACCAAGGGCATAGAGATGTCATTCCATTCTTTCCTCATCATCCCTTTGTCTCCTTCTCTCCTGCGTCCACTCACCCCACCCCAATCTTTGCTTAACCAAACACTTCCCTTCTCATAGAGAAAAGAGGGGAACTTGTTTGGCTGGGGGGTTGGGGTGTGGCCCACATTATATTTTGAATCAAGGCTTTCATTCTTACTTGTTACCCCGTTGCCTCTGTGACTACCCTGAACCTAGCAAATGAAGCCAACATTTCCTTTGAGAAAGACCCCAAAGCATTCAAATACATTCAGTCTCAACCTCCCCACGTAAGTGTATTGACACTGGCTAAACCTTTGGGAATTACAAGTTGTGTTTTGGAAGTCTCCAGAATCTTGCCTTTTTTAAAATGACCTTATGAAAACTGAGAATTAGGCAACAAGGGGAGGGGGGGAAATGAAAAGAAATGAACTTCGCCTGTTCCTTTCTATTTGCTTTGTTTGGTTTTCTGAGAAACGCATTTTGTAGCAGAATTTTGGTCTATTTGCTGTGGAGAGAAGCCTGTAGAATAACTCCTTCACTAGTGTGCAGGATTTGATTCAATAATTCATTTTTTTTAAGATGTTTTTTATTTTTCCTTTTTCTCCCCAAAGCCCCTCAGTACATAGTTGCATATTTTTAGTTGTGGATCCTTCTAGCTGTGGCATGTGGGATGCCGCCTCAGCATGGCTTGATGAGTGGTGCCGTCTCCAAGCCCAGGATCCGAACCAGTGAAACCCTGGGCCACCAAAGCGGAGCATGCAAACTCAACCACTCGGCCATGGGGCTGGCCCCTCAATAATTCATTTTGGAGTCAGAACTTCATCACCTGTGATGGAATCACATAGGCTATATTGGGATATTTTCTAGGGCATCAGAAAAAGGATTATGATTTAAAAAAAAAAAAAGAAATACAAAGAGAAAGAAGAACAGAGAGAGAGCTAGAAAAAAGTTGAGGCAACTCTAAAAGGAAACGAATCATTTAATTCCTGCTAAAGTGAGGCCCAGTTACCTGGGCAGTGACGTGTTTCTCATTAATAGGCACCTGTGAGGGTGTAGAGGCTGTCAAGGAGAGATATACGATGCTTCCCTAAGACTTTCGTAAACTTTCTCCATTCACTTCCTAGAACAACCCCATAGGCCTAGTTATCCGACCATTCGCAGCAAGAAGCAGAGAACGCAGGTAATCCAACAACCTCCACCACAGACGGTCTAGATTGTACGCGAGTGTTAAGCCGTGCCCTTGTGTCAGGTGCAGGCATCTGTCTCCTTTCTTGGAAAAGGCTGCAGCTCCGTAATGTCTTCCCTGCCGAGGACTTGTGCACCCGACTCGGTCACAGCTGGGTATTTGGAAGTAGCTCCAAAGTAGAAGAGGTTGTAACAAGATCCTAAGACACATTTTGTTCTTATTTTTAACTGGCAATAGTAAATGTGGATACAATCTTTTTAGGAAGATAGAGGCTTACTGTATTTGGAGAATTTTTGTTCTTCCTCAGAAACCCTGTTGGGGGGCCAGCCTGGTGGCATAGTCATTAAGTTCCTACACTCCGCTTCAGTGACCCAGAGTCCGAGTGTTTGGATCCCAGGTGCGGACCTACCACTACTTATAAAGCCATGCTGTTGCAGTGACCCACATACAAAATAGAGGAAGATTGGCAACAGATGTTGGCTCAGGGACACTCTTCCTCAGCAAAAAGAGGAAGATTGGCAACAGATGTTAGCTCAGGGCCAATCTTTCTCACCAAAAAAAAAACCACACCCTGTTGGGCTCCACTTGTTGGGTTTGTAGGAATGGTCACAGAGGGGATGGGGTAATGAGTAAAAATGGAACCCAACTCAAAGTCTGTTGTGCACTATTCTCTGACCCCAAGGATATGGGCAACCAAGCTTCTACACACACCCCTTGGGGCACAATAATGCCCCAGGCAAACTATCCCCAACCTGACCTTGAAGGGCCGGTGCCCTTCAAGACTGCATCCCCCATCACACTACAAATCTGAGCTGAGGAAACCAGAACTCCTTCCAGGACCATCTGTGACCAAAGGTTGCTTAACATCTAGTTTTGACCCACAGAGCCCAATGCTTGAGTTTTCATTCAGATTATAACAGTGTGCTACCATTCATTCTTTCATTCAGCCAAGACTTGAGCATTTACCATGTCCCAGGCCTTGTTCAGGAGCTATGAGTATAGCTGTAAACTAAACAAAGTCCCTGCTCTCACAAAGCTTAGTTATCTATGGGTGTCTTTGTAAGTCACTCTAATCATTCCATGGAGAAAGGTAGACTGTGAATACACTACCACAACCAAAACAAAGTATTTGATGAGACCTGTGTGCATATTCTCACTTCCTCCCATTCCTGAGTCACATGTGCCTCTGCCCTCTGTCTTTCACATGAAACACAAGCTTGAGAGCCAATGACTTCAGTATAAAGGAGTTTCATTCTCAGAGTGTTTGTAAACCAAAGTGACCTTTGGGGCTAAACATCCTTTTCAAAAAGCAGACTTTTGTGCAAAGGGGCTGAGCACAGTTCTGGTCCCACCATTGAGCCAGAGGTACCAGGGGTTGTGACAACAGGGAAAGGCAGCACAGAGCTTGGAGGTGTGGAAAAAATGGCGGCCGTGTCTTGGACAGCTCTTTCAGTTGATGGGGAGGAGTCTCATCCCCTGGCTCGACAGGCTAGGAGCCATAGTCCCTGAGAGAAGGAGGATAGGAAAGTCCTGGTAAGATCCAATGGTGAAGGAATCAACTGGAAGCTACTGATGTCTCCTTTAGTTTGCATTATTCCACAAAGAAGTGGACCTTGCAGCACATATTTATAGTTCACTCATTGATCAACAAAAAGTCATTGAGTGCCTACTATGTGTCATGAACTATTCTAAGTGCTAGGAATATACATCAGTGAACAAAACAGGCAAAAATCCCTGCCATCATGGAGCCTGCATTCTAGGAAGAAGAGAGAAAATCAAAGCCCAGAGCTTGGAGGAGTGGAGAAAATGGCAGTAAAAAAGATATAGTCAATCAGCTGGTGATAAGCATGATGGGGAAATTATAAAGGGGAGGCCAGGGAGAAAGAAGGGTGTGTCGGGTGTGCAGCTCTGAAAAGTATAATTAGTCAAGTGGAACCAGGCTAGAAATCATGAAAATTATTTTAAAATACCCAATGGTTGGAAGGTAAGTATCATGCTCTTAAATAATCCAAGGATCCAATAAGAAATGACACAGAATCCAGAAAACATTTTGAACTGTTCCACGTGCTGGATGTTTCCAGACCCCTGTCGCCCCAACTGCACCTGCCATCTCAGCATTTGCGGGTCCTGATGTTCCTCTAGGCAGACTGCTGCCGACCCAGGGCACCTCCAAGCGCCACCAGGCCACAGCGACCTCTGTTCTGCTTTATTCTTCAACATTGTTTTATCCACTTCCCAAGATCTCACTTTGTCCAATTTTGTTTTCTAGAAGACCCTCCTTTGTTTTTGTGGACAGAGTCTCTAACAGGCTCCCCTTACATTTGTAGGAATCCAGGGGAAGAATTCCGTTGTAAGCCTACGTACTTTGTGTCTGAACACTTTAAAGTTACAAATCAAGCTAATTAAATAAATATGTTAAATAAAATATATTCTAAACTCCTAGTTTGACTTACATACCTCCATGACACCCTGAAAGGTCAGGTTTGCATTTAGAATTCTCTGTTTCCTTGGCATTCTACACCTGAATGAGGTGGGAGAAGGAAAGCAATCTCCAGGCCCCTGGCCGTCAGCATGCCCACTTCTCTTCCCACCCCATTCCTGCCCTGTGCTCAGCACACTGCATTTCCTTCCCATCCCTGGCTCTGTCCTGCACCCAGGCCACCCTCTTCTCTTCTCACTGCTGCGCTACCTCTCCTGCCCCCACTCCCTCCACCCCCATGTCTTTCCAACCCACATGTTCAACCTCCATCTAAACCCCTGAAAACAGCCTCCTTTCAGTCAGACCTCAGATCTAGAGTTGAACGTACTTACGGCACAGTCCACGTCTGGGACAACAAACCAAATTTAGAGGCTCACCTATTCCCTGGACCAGCAACACAGACTGGGTAGGCATCTCTTTGGCCAAATGGACTCTGTACCATGGAGAGGGGTGTAGCTAGAAGAGGGTCAGAGTGAGGCCCAGGGAAGGGCTCCTCTTGTCTCTGGAAAGAGCAGAGACCCAATGTGCGCAATCCACCATCTTGAGCTGAAATGTGATATTGTCATTGTTGGTACTGTGTAGTCATCATCATAAGAAATGCAGCTACTGTAACTGTCCCAAAACTGTCTTTGATTATTACCCTATCATTGAAGTGGTACTCTTTAAACCAAGAAACCAAATACCTACCAGGTACCATACTATATTTTTGTAGCGTTGTGCCTTTGAACATTGTTAGCAACACACTCTTTAAGTGGATTATTTTGGCTTTATTGAATTGATCCTGTAACCTAATTGGTTATGGAATATGGTTTGTCACCTATTACCTCTTAAAAGAAGATATTTTCTCCACTGTAAACAAGTAAAAAAGAAATAAACCAACTATTCCTAACACTAAGAAGTAACTCCTGGTCTACTTTAAATGTGTGTGAGGCAAGTAGTGCTTGAGGGGTTACTGAAAAAAGTATCAAAGCAAGTAACCATTAACCAGAAGCTCCCCAAATTTTAAAAGGAAATTATATGGAATAAGAAGGAAAAGTTTCCCACTCACTCTCCAGTCCCACTCCCATGAGATACCGCTGTCTAAAGTTTTGTTATCTTTCTCAAAAGTTTTCTCTGCTTGTGCAGACACATATATACTATATGCAGATTCCTTTTTTGGGGAGGGTAGGGGAGAGTACCAAAACTTGGATTATGTTCATCTGCAATTTGCTTTTTTTCCCTTTTTGCCCATATACTGTGGGCATCTTTTCAGGTGAGTATACATAGAGCTACCATATTTTTCTTACTAGATGCTTGGTATGTCATTAATGGATGTCTCCCAAAATGATCATTTCTATTATTTATATTCCTAGAAATAATACTGCAGTGTGTGTGTTTGTGTGTATATCTGCATGTGTGTGTGTATATATGTATATGTATTCATGCTTCTTTATGTATTTGCAGAATAGAGTCCAAGAAATGGGATTGCTAGTTCATATAGTGAACAGCTATCCTTCCAAAATGCTGTGATGTTTCATACAACCATCAATAGCACACCCTTCTCTCTTTCACCTTCGCCAGAAAGACATCATATGCATCTTTTGAATGTTTACCAATTTGACAGGTAGAAAACTTACCTCTTTCTAATTTCCATTTCTTCACTTCTTAATTATTAGTTTAATTAGCGTATGTTTATAGACCCTCTGTAACTCTTCTTAGTGAGCTGCTTGTTTATATCTCTTGTTCATTTTTATTACCTTTTTCTTGTTCTCTTATTGATTTGTAGGAGTTCATTAAATTTTAAGATTATTAATCTTTGTCTAGAATATTTGTTATAAATATTATCTCCCAGTCGGTTACTGATTTTTGTACTTTGTTTTTAATGTTTTTTTGCTGGAGAGAAGATTTTAAGTTTTTAAGTCACATCTGTCCATCATTTCCACGTGGCTTCTGGGTTGCACGTCTTACTTAGAAAGTTCTGTCCCACCTCCTAAATATATTCTCCTTTACTTTCTCTCTTATCAGCGTATACTTATTTGTTTTTAAAATTACACAAATTCATACCCAAATAATGCAAATAACACAGATGAATAAAGAGTAAAATTTATTTTCACTCTTTACTCTTCCAATCTCACTTCTTCCCCTGAAGATAACCACTGTGGACATGGAAGGCACCTTCACCTTATCACATCGATTCATATTTCATCTCATTTCCAAAAGAGTTCAAGACTGTTTTTCAAAGATGTAAACAACATAGAGAGATAAAATATATTCCAAATTTCCTAGGAGCCAGCCTTATAGAAGGGGAAATATTGGGTTCATTAAGTAAAAATAACTCATATGCTCATGAAAACCAAAATTTCTGATTCCGAGATCTGAGAACAATGTCTTTCTGGGAGGACACGGTAGTGCAAGGAACAAGATCTTCATGGAAATCACAATCAGTAGTTTCATTCAGCTTTCCTTACAACAGCATTCAAGGTCAATGGCATCAAGCCATTTAATCAATTTAATATGGGCCAGTATCAAGCCCTACAGATTAGCACCTGTCTGATGGGCTAAATTTTGGGCAATGGGATTTATGACACAACATTAATTTCATGAAGACAGGAATCAAGAAAAGGAGCAAAAGTAAAAGCACTGCAATCTTTCTCTTTCGTAAAAAATGAGTCAAGGTAATTGTTTTTACTGCAATTTTGATAATTAGACAGACTTGTGAGAATGATTGTGAATTGCTGTATAGTAACCATTAGTAAAATTAAAAACAGCCTCTTTACCCTCCAAATTATTGTGAAAGGCAAGGAAAAGCAAAGTTCTATTTATACTGAAAAGAGAACGGAGTAAAAAAGGACAGCAGGGAAAACAAAAACAAAACCACATAATAAGGTGACATTGGTCACAACAATTATGACAATTAAAAACTCTTATGAAAAGGCAAGGTTTGTGGAAGTGTTTATTGGTACAACCACTTTGTAAAACTGCTTAACAGTGTCTTCCAAAACTCAAAAATGCATTTTCTATGACCCAGGGATTCCACCCCAAGGCACATTCCCAACCAAAATGCAGGTGTAAGTTCACCAAAATACTTGTACGAGAGTACTCGTGGCAGCACTGTTTGAGATAGCCCTCAACTAGACAATATCCAAAAGACCATCAACAGTAAAGTAGAGGGCCGGCCTGGTGGCGCAGCAGTTAAGTTTGCACGTTCCGTTTCTCGGCAGCCTGGGGTTTGCCGGTTAGGATGCTGGGTGTGGACATGGCAACCACTTGGCAAAAGCCATACTGTGGCAGGCGTCCCACATATAAAGTAGAGGAAGATGGGCATGGATGTTAGCTCAGGGCCAGTCTTCCTCAGCAAAAAGAGGAGGATTGGCAGTAGTTAGCTCAGGGCTAATCTTCCTAAAAAAAAAAAACAAAAAAAAAAACCCCAGTAAAATAGAAAAATAAATTGTGGTATCTTCACATAATGGACTATTATTCAGCAATAAGAATGAACTAACTGCAGCTGTGCCCACCTGTATGAATGAATCTCACAAACGTAATATTGAGCAAAAGAGCCCACACACTGTGAGAGCCCATTCATACAAAATTCAAAACCATGTGGAAGTAGTCTGTGCTGTTGAAGTGGTTACCCCTGATGAGGCTGGTGACTAGAAGGAGGCAAGAGGAGTTTCTGGATGTTCTTGATCTGAAAACTGGTTCCACAGCTTTGTTCGCTTCATGAAAATTCATTAGGCTGTTGGGCTATGCACTTAGAGTTTGTACACCTTTCTGAAAATATCCTGTTATTCAATAGAAATTTTAAAAACAACAAAATATTTTGAAAACAATATTCAGTGACTTGCTGTGTACAAGAGAACACAACTAGCATGAAAGAAAAAAACCCTGAAAGTAAGAGAATTAGAACAGATGAGCTGTCATTCATTGAGCACTTATTACATGCCAGTGTACTATTCTAAGCACTTTCCTTATATTATTTTATTTACCTTTCCAACAACTCACACGTTTTATACAACAGAATAAAGATGGTTATTTATATTTCTAATAGATAGTATCAATAGAGAAGCATAGTAGTATTGAACATTTATTCATCAAATAATATAGGACCAAAAATAAATAAAGTAAAAACTTTAGAGATAAAAATAAGGAGTTATGGAAATATAATTACCATGTAATATAATAACAGTGCTTTCATAAAATCTGTACCAAAACAATTAGACAAAAATAAGAAAAGTTGTAAGTTTCACGCATATGCTTTCTTTATATGCGTCCAAAGAACATTTTTTTGAAAAATGATCATATATTAATGCAAAAAAATCTTTAAAAAACCCCGAGAGCTGTAATTGAAAAGACCACATTCTCTGATTACATATAATGAAGAGAAAATAAACTAATAAAAGGACCACTTATGACATTAATATATAAAAATCCTTTGAACCACCATTAAACAGTTAAAACTGAAATAGAGAAAAGATCCCACTCAAAATAGGAAAACAATCAAAACAGAAGCACATACATAATAAGAAATGTGCAGGGACCATGCCAAAAGAAATATAAAACTATATAGGAGGACATTTATAAAATGTGAACACATTGAGAGACACATCATGCTTCTAAAGGTGAAGACTAAAAACTGTAAAGATCCTCCCCAAGTTAATTTGCAGGTTTAATGTAATTCTGGTCACATTGCCAATTAAAATTTTTAAATTCATAAAGCAATTCAAACATTTATCTTAGAGTATAAACAACTGAGACTATTTAAGAAAATTAGAAAATTAAGAGTAAGGAGGAAAGAAAAGATCAGTAATTAAACCCATTAGAGACTTCCACTTCTGCTGATGGAAGACAATGGCAGACTAAGAACCTCAGATAAACACTCTCCCTGAGAGCAACTCGAAAGTCTGGACAAAGTATAAGGATCATCTGCTTAAAGGCAAAGCAGAACTAACATGAGAGTGAGGAATTGCTGGGCCATGATACAGGGAAGGACAGAGGCCAGGGAGGTGAAGCCAGGGTAGTGTCTGACCACTCCAGAGGGGCTGCTGAGGCCCTGGGAGGCTGATCTGTACTTTTGACAGCATCTTAGGGCTGAGGAAAAAGGGACTGGAATTTAGGGTTCACTAAAAGCATAGGCCCTAGTAAACCCCCTACTTTGAGTTGGGATCCTAAAGAGTTGCCTCCAAGGAGATATAATGAATGAAATATATAGGCCCTAGCTGGGAACAGCACTTCACTTTCTAATCATCTCAGTTCCACAGTCTGATTAGTGCTAGTGGTCCCAGGCACTAAAGGGTAAATCCTCTCAGAAGGAAGATACTCTCATTCAAGTTCTCTCAATTATTTTCACAAGTAGTTTTACAAATGAAATATCTGGCACATAATAAAAAATAACCATGCATATGAGGAGACGGAACATGAACACACAACAGCAAAGACAAAGGACAATATGAAGAGACCCCACAAGAGCTTCAGGTAGTAGAGTTTTCAGACACAAACTTTAAAATAACCATGGGGCCGGCCTGGTGGCACAGTGGTTAAGTTCGCACGTTCTGCTTCTCAGAGGCCCGGGGTTTGCTGGTTCAGATCCTGGGTGCAGACATGGCACCGCTTGATAAGCCATGCTGTGGTAGGTGTCCCATGTATAAAGTAAAGGAAGATGGGCATGGATGTCAGCTCAGGGCCAGTCTTCCTCAGCAAAAAGAGGAGGATTGGCAGTGGTTAGCTCAGGGCTAATCTTCCTCCAAAAAAAAAAAAAACCATGTATGCTATCTTCAAAGAAATAAAAAATAAGATTAAGAATTTTGGCAGAGAACTGGAAACTTTTTTAAAAATGGAAATTCTAGCACTGAAAAATTCAGTAACTGAAATTAAGGATTCGATGGAATGAGTTTAAAAGCAGATTAAAAACAACTGAAGAGAGATTTAGTGTCCTGAAAGACTGATTAGAAGAAAATTCCAGAATGAAGTGTAGAGAGACAAAAAGTTGGAAAACACAGATAAGAAGGAAAGAGACATAGAGAATTCAGTAAAGACTAATATATGCGTAATTAAAGTCCCAAAAGGAGGCAATAGGGAGAAGGGGACAGAAACAATATTTGTAAAGAAAATAGCTGGAAACTATCTAACACAAATGAAAGACTCAAAGACCTCTAAAAGGTCCAAACAGGATTCAAAAATTAAAAAAAAAAACAAAGAAATCTATTTCTAGGCTATAATCATGAAAAATAAGATAAAATAAACCTAAAAAAAAGAAAGAGAGAGTGTCTTAAAATCAGCCAGAAAATGGGGCTGGCCCCATGGCCAAGTGGTTAAGTTTTCATGCTCCACTTCAGCAGCCCAGGGTTTCACCAGTTCGGATCCTGGGCATGGACATGGCACTGCTTGTCAAGCCATCCTGAGGTGGCATCCTACATAGCAGAAGTATAAGGATCTACAACTAGAATATACAACTAAGTATTGGGGGGCTCTGGGGAGAAGCAGAAGAAGGAAAAAAAAAAAAAAGACTGGCAATGGGTATTAGCTCAGGTGCCAATCTTTAAAAAAAAAAAAATCAGCCAGGAAAGAAGACAATTAAGTTCAAAGGAGCTACATTAAACTGACAGTTGATTTCCCAACGGAAACCATGGAAGCCAAAAGACGATGGAACCTAGAATTCCATATCCAGCAAAAACATCCTCCAAGAATAAAGATGAAAGAAAGAAACTCTTAACAAACAAAACTAGAAATTTTTATCACTAGAGAGCCCTACCTAAAGAAAATGCTGAAGGTTGTATTTGGACACAAAGAAGATGAAAGACTGGAGATGCAGAAAGGGATAAAGAGCAGTGGAGATGGTAGCTATGTGAGTAAATCCAAGTGAAAATGGATGATAGAAAACAATTATAATATCTTTGGGGTTTAAAATACAGAGAGAATTCAAGTGCATGATAACAATGGCATAAAAGTAAAGTGAGAGAGTAAATGGAAATAAAGCATTCTAAGGTTCTTGCATTGCCTGAGAAGAGGTAAGGTGCCAACTGATAGTCAAAAAGGCATGCTGTAGTATTTTCTCACCAGAAATCTGCATTAAAAATAAGGATAAAGATAGCATTAAACATCACTTAGTACTTACAGTAGACACTGGAGGCTCCATCATTTTCCACAATAAGCCCAGAAATACACATACTGCATTAGTGAAATACGTGATAGAGTTTTACAAGACCAGGGAATCTATTTAAAGATTTTTTTGGGTTTTTTTCCTTCTTCTCCCCAAAGCCCCCCAGTACATAGTTGTATATTTTAGTTGTGGGTCCTTCTAGTTGTGGCATGTGGGATGCTGCCTCAGCATGGCTTGATGAGCAGTGCCATGTCCGCACCCAGGATCTGAACTAGTGAAACCCTGGGCCACCAAAGTGGAGCACGTGAACTTAACCACTCGGCCACAAGGCCAGCCCCTAGGGAATCTATTTATTACGTACGTTTGTGAGACTTTGGAAATACACATTCAACAGTATAAACAGCATAGCCTATGTAATCTTGAACTGATAAATAATTAAAAAATTTTAAAGCATATGCAACATTTTATCACTGAATTTGGACGCATTTTGAAAGCTCTAGGCATTCAACCTTTGCCATAAACAAATTTACTTGATATATGTATGATTAGAATTTGCACTTCAGAAATATTTCTCAAACTTAACCTTCATAAAGCCTCCTACCATCATTAGGGTTACTTAGAAAAAGGACTATACATTTACGATTATTTGAATTCAGTTTGCTCACTGGAATCATTCTGTTCAGCCATTTCCCAGTATGAAATAAGGGTGAGCAATGAAATAAATGTGAGAAATGTTCTGAATCCTTCAGAGAGGGCGTCAGACATGCTTGTATCATGCATCATGGCCTGAGGCTGGAGGTCAAGCTATGGAATTTTCTGTAGTTGGAATATCTCACTGATCACTAGTGCTATTGTTTTTGTAGTGCCATTGAGTCAATTCTGACTCCTAGCGCCCTGTGTGAGCAGAGCAGAATGCTGCCTGGTCTTTTGTGCCATCCTTTCACCTTCCAGCGCTGTATCAGACAATGCTCTGCTGCTATTGATAGGGTTTTCATGGCCAATTTTTTCGAAAGTGGGTGGCCGGGTCCTTCTTCCTACTCTGTCTTAGTCTGGAAGCTCCACTGAAAACTGTCCACTATGGGTGACCCTGCTGGTATTTGAAATACTGGTGGCATAGCTTTCAGCATCATGGCAACATGCAGCTGCCACAGTATGACAACCAACAGATGGGTGGTGTGGTTCCCTGACCAGGAAATGAACCCAGACCACAGCGGTGAGAGCACCAAATCTTATCCACCAGGGCTGGCAGTGCTGCTGTTGGAAAGTGCAAAAAAAAAAACCCCCAAAACAGCATGCTTTAATCATTAGGGTAACCACTAAAAGAATAGTTTAGAAGCATATAATTTTCAGGGCCAGCCCCATGGCCGAGTAGTTAAGTTCTCACACTCCACTTCAGAGGCCTGGGGTTTCGCTGGTTCCGGTCCTGGGCGCAGACATGACACTGCTCATCAGGCCATGCTGAGGTGGCATCCCACACAGCAGAACTAGAAGGATCTACAACTAGCATATACAACTATGTAATTGGGGCCTTTGGGGAGGATAAGAACAAGACGAAAAGAAGAAGAGTGGCAACAGATGTTAGCTCAGGTGCCAATCTTTAAAAAAAACAAAGCATACAATTTTCAGTCTAATGGAGGAGGGAAATGGAATAATGAGAAATCTTGTCAATCTAAAAATATCTAAAACTAATAGCAACAAATGTTGGAGAGGTTGCGGAGAAAAAGGAACCCTCATACACTGCTGGTGGCTATGCAAAGTGGTGCAGCCACTATGGAAAACAGTATCGAGATTCCTCAAAAAATTAAAAACAGAACTACCATACGATCCAGCCATCCCACTACTGGGTATTTATCCAAAGAGCTTGAAGTCAGCAATCCCAAAAGTCCTATGCACCCCAATGTTTATTGCAGTACTGTTTACAATAGCCAAGACGTGGAAGCAACCTAAGTGTCCAGAAACAGACGAATGGATAAAGAAGATGTGGTACATATATACAATGGAATGCTACTCAGCTGCAAAACAGAACAAAATCATTCCATTTGCAATAACATGGATGGACCTTGAGAGAATTATGTTAAGTGAAATAAGCCAACGAGAGAAGGATAATCTGTGTATGACTCCACTCATATGAGGAATTTAAAACTATGGACTAAGAACACTTTAGTGGATACCAGGGGAAAGGTGGGGTGGGGGGTGGGCACAAAGGGTGAAGTGGTGCACCTACAACATGACTGACAAACATTAATGTACAACTGAAATTTCACAAGATTGTAACCTATCAATAACTCAATAAAAAAAAAAAGAAATTTTGTCAATCTAAAAAAGGACAAGAAAGGAAAGGAATATGGAACAGGAAAAAGAAAGAAATGCACTTAATGAGAACATATATTTAAACCCCAAAATATCACTAATCGATTAAAAGTAAATGGACAAAATGCTATAACTAAAAATTGTCAAATTCTGTATATGAGCATATTTTTTTCTTCATATAATTTGATGCTAGGTTATTGAGTATGGATAGACACACACATGCTCAGCTTTCTATGTTTACAACATAAGGATGCAGAAAGGTTAAAGTAAAAAGATGGAAGAAGCCAAAAATCAGTTCTTTGAAAATATTTATAAAATTGATAAATCCCTAGTGAGACTGATTTTAAAAAGAGAGAAGGCACGAATCATTAATATCAAGAATGAAAAAGGAAATATCACTACAGATCTTGCAGACATTGAAAAGACAAAATAAGAATATTATGAATAATTTTATGTCAACTCATTTGAAAATTTGGATGAAATGGACACATTCTTAAAACAATAAACCGTACAAAACAGAGCCCAGAAACAGACCCTCAGATCCAGGGACTTTCGATTTATGACAGAGGTGACACACAGAGTAACAGAGAAAGGCTACTCCTTTCAATAAATAGTTCTGGGACAATTCCCAAATAGGCAGGAGAGGAAGAGTGACCTGGGTGTCCTGGGGGGCTCCACAGACTGCTGAACAGAGCTAAAGCATAATGAGATTAGTCCTAATAGACTTAAAAGAGATTTTGTTGGGGGCGCTGCCAGTGGTTTTTGTATTAGTAGTTAAATTATCTTCTGTTAGTTTGTTGGTTTTCTTCACGTTGGTTTTCTTCCCGTGCTTTGAAATTTGTTTGCGGCCCTTGTTTTGTTCATTTTCTTTTGCTTTGTTGTGGGGTTTGTGTGTGTGTGTCGGGGAGGGGGTTGCTTTATTCTTTCTTGCTGAGCTCACTCCCTAGGGCAGTTTTGTGTTCCCGGCATCAAGGGTCCTAAGACCCTCTAGTCTAGAAGCGGGTGTTTTCCTGGTTGCCAAGTCTCCATTCAACAGAGAGCAGGGGAGAGCCCGGTGGCACCAGGCAGCTTAGAGCTGGTTCTGTCCTTGCTGCCATCTGCTGCGTCCTGCCAGCGTGAGTGGGCACCCTCAGGCCGGCTGGAGGCCCGTGCACCAGCTTTTTCAGACTCCTTTCTCACTTGAGGAAGCCTGTCTCTGCCCCAGGTTCACCCAGGGAGCCTGGCTCTTGTCTCCCAGCCGGGAAGACAAAGAGCTGCAAGGCATCCTGGGAAATGTAGTTGCAGCACTCCCATATTCTGTACACTGCCTGGAACAAACTTCAGCTGGATCAAAGACTCAAATGCAAAAACATCGAATTTTTAAAAAATAATCAGAGTTGGGGAAGGTCTTTAGAAGAAGATTTTTTTTTAATCAAAAGACAAATGATTATATAGTGGATTAAGAGCTCCTACAAATCAATTTTTTATTGAGATATAATTGACATATAATATATCACTTCAGGTGTATGAGAAAATGATTCACTATTTGTATATCTTGTGAAATCATCACAAAAAGGCTAGTTAACATCCATCACCCACCATAGTTACAAATTTTTTTCTTGTGATGAGAACTTTAAAGATCTACTCTGTTAACAACTTTCAAATGTATGATACAGTATTATCTATTGTCACCATGCTGTACATTACGTCTCCAGGACTTAGTTATTTTGTAACCGAACGTTTGTACCTTTTGACCCCTTTCACCCATTTCACCCACCCCACCCCCTGCCTCTGGCAATCACCAGTCTGTTCTCTGTATCTATGAGTTCAGTTGGGTTTTTTTGGTTTTCAGATTCTATATATAAATGAGATCATATGATATTTGCTTTCTCCTCCTGACTTATTCCACTAAGCGTAATGCCCTCAAGGTCCATCCATGTTGTCACAAATGGGAAGATTTCCTTCTTTTTTATGACTGAATAATATTCCATTGTATATGTATACTACAATTTATTTATCCATTCGTCCACCAATGGACACTCAGGATGCTTCCGTGTCTTGGCCATGGTAAATAATGCTGCAACGAACATGGGATGCAGATATCTTTTAGAGTTAGAGTTTTCATTTCCTTATTAAATGAATCAATTTTTTTTTTGAGGAAGATTAGCCCTAACTACTGCCAATCCTCCTCTTTTTGCTGAGGAAGACTGGCCCTGAGTTAACATCCATGCCCATCTTCCTCTGCTTTATACATGGGACGCCTGCCACAGCATGGCTTTTGCCAAACAGTGCCATGTCCACACCCAGGATCCGAACTGGTGAACCCCGGGCCGCCAAGAAGCGGAACGTGCAAACTTAACCACTGCACCACCGGGCTGGCCCCTCAATTTTTAAATGACCAACACCCAATAGAAAAATGAACAATAAATATAGACAGTTCACAGAAGAAAATACAAATACATATTTTAAATCTATAAAGGCTCTAAAAGCATCATTATAAAAGAAAGGCAAATTAAAGCTATATTAAATACTATTTTCACTGTCTATTCCACAAAATAAGCTATCAGCTACTCTCTTCGCATGGTGCTCACCCATCACAAAAGCAGATGGGTCAAAGAAATGCTTAACACATTTTTGGTGTGTTTTGTGTCCCTATGCATTTACACACGCTGTTACTTCTCATGAATATCCTTTGACCCTTTGTAATGTAGATTTACATCTAACTCCAATTCATCCTTCAAAACTCAGCTTACCTCCCCTCCTCCAGGAAGCCTTCCTTGTTTACCATCACAACCACCCTAGTCTGCTTACTCTGTCTTCTGGGTTTCTGTGTAATCTTTTTTTTTTTTTAAATTTGATCATATTCTTGTCTCATTGGTTTTGATCGTTGATTTACTTGTTCCTTTTCCCAACTACTCTGTGAGAGCACCAAGTCTAATTTGATTTTGCGTTCCCAAGGCCTAGCTCACTGGAAGCACTCAAAGATTCTTTGTTGGATGCATGAATGAAGAACTTGTTCCTTCCCTCGGAGATTGAGCATCGTTGGTTTGGTGATGCTGTGTTATGTGCTGAGCGCACTCCACCGGGAGGCAGTGTTGTGCAGTGGAAAGCTCTCAGTTTTGCAAGACCGAAAGCCTGGGCTCCCACATCAATTCTGCCACCTTCTGCCTGCCTGTCTCTGGGCCACACACAATCTTCTTAGCAAAACGGGAAGAATGAGAAGAAGAATATTTTCCTTACAGGATTAACGTGAGGATTAAAGATAATTTAGGTAGATTTAGGTAAAGTACCCAGGATATTGTAGGTGTTACCATAAGGTAGCTCTTGATTACTTGCTCAGATAATAATAAGCACAACTGCAGGTGAAGGACTTGTTCAAAGAAGTGTTCTTTGCAATCAGGCTGCCAACGATCCTCGCTCTCAAAGCCGTCAGCCCACTTCTCGCCTCCTTCGGAGGGCTCCGGGTTCAAAGGTCTTCAGGGCTCCATGTGACAGGGAGTTCCACTGGGGCTTAGGCAGTCAAGGGCTTGAGGGACTATTATTGCCAAGGCCTGGTTCAGCTGCATGTGCATTAAATAGATTTTTATGTGCAGGCCTGGGAAACAAGCCACCATCCATAATTCTGTTTCTATGGGGAAAGGCTTTCTGTGTTCCAAACAACCAACTTACTAATGAACTCCTGGAACACAACCTATTTGTTGACGGGGACCAGCTGACTGGGTTTACATGGCTAAGCCAGCCGCCTGAGCGACGGCACAGTGTTGATCTAATTATAATGAATTCTCTACGGTGACTAATCTAGCTGTGGTCTCCACGATTGAAGAGGAATTTTGAAAAATTGGAGAGAGTTCTACAAAGAACCACAAAGATGATTAAAGGACTGGAGGAAAATCTAGTCTGGTCTCTATAGTTCTAAGAGGATTGTAGGAACTACCCATGTAATAATCACTCTCAAACGAAAAGAGTATTTGATTCTGTTCTGTGTCAAGTGCCTTTATCGTTTGCTAATTGACTACAAATTCATAGAGAAAGCAACCAGCGTTTTTAGAGCACGGATCAGGGTTTCAGAGTCTTCAAAGGCCTTCCATACAATGTTTGACTTTATCCTCATAGCAACCCCGCCAGACAGACATCATCATGTCTATTTCACAGATGAGGAAACTGAGACTCAACGAGACCAATTTGTCAAAAATCTTATAGCTACTAATACAGAACATAGATTCAAATCAAGGCCAGATTAATTTCAAAGCCCCTCTACCCAATTTTCTATACTGCAGCCAGAGTGATCTTTCTGAAATAGAAACTAGATAATGTCCATCCCCTGCATAAAACAGTTCTGTGGCCCCACTGTGCTCCTGGGATACAACAAGCTTCTCAACATGGTCCACGACCTCGAGGGTGCTGCCTGCTGCATACCAACCTTGTCTTTGGCTGTTCCCCATTCCGCTTGGCCCCAGTGCTGCATTCAGATGTCTCCCCGCTTCTCTGTCGCTCCGTATGTCTCCAGCCTCCAGGCCTTCACACACACAGCTGCTCCTGCTTTCTCGTCTTTCATCTTCCCTTGATTGACTTTCTTCTGCTCAGCCTGTGGATCTCAGCTCGTCCATGGCTTCCTTTGGAGGCCCTCCCTGGCTCCCAGCATATCCCATTTCCCATATAACAGCATTTATCACCCTGTGTTGTAACTGCGTGTTGATTTAGCCTTAGATACCCCCCCGAACACACACACACGCCTCACTCAATAATTATTTGTTGAATAAATGTTGAATGATCATATCACAAGTTATTTTTTAAAATGACAGTTAAAATATTGACATTTACAAAACGTTTACCTTTTTAAAAAAAAAAAGAAAGAAAAAGAGCAATCGAGATTATCCTGATCACAACATGGCTCACCCTTGTTTTCTGATACTTTTTTTAAGAAGAAGGAAAGGAATACAGCTGCCAGTAGGATGCTGGGAGTTGTGCAAAATGTTACCATTCCCACGTGAGTGTGTCCCACAGTGGACATCGTCCATCACCTAGATCATGGCCAGAAAGAGATTGAGAACCTTCCATCCCTTACCTTTAGGAAGGACCCAGTGAAGCCATTACATTCAAAAGAACATTGATCTGGGTCAGTCCAGTGACCCAATAGTTAAGTTCGCATGCTCTGCTTTGGTGGCCCAGGGTTTGCAGGCCTGGAACCCCAGGCGCAGACCTAGCACTGCTCATGAAGCCGTGCTGAGGTGGCATCCCACGTAAAATAGAGGAAGATTGGCACAGGTGTTAGCTCAGGGCCAGTCTTCCTCACAAAAAATTTAAAGATAAATAAAATTAAAAACAAAACAAAAGACAACATTGATCTTTGTGAGGTCCTTCAGAGAGAAATCTCCAACCCTCTCTGGTGTCAAACAACCCTTGGGGTAAGGAAATTCTTCTCGTTGTTTAACTTCAATATGCCCATTCATTTTGTGCTCTTGGCGACAGAATAAGCAGCCATCATCCTCCAAGCGGTGGCTCTTCTGAAGTTCCTGTCCAATGCTGACGCTTCTTACGTCACCCTGAAGCTTCTCCTCTCTCGGCTAAAGAATCCCAGGTCCTTTAGCTCTTCTTTGCTGGTCACTGAATAACGATTTTATTCTTGCTCTGAACCCTCTCCGCATTCTCTCAATCCCATTGAACTGTGGAGGCCAGAGCCGGCCCCAGCTCTCTGTTACAGCTCTGATCAGGGCTGAGCGCTGTGGCAATTACCTCATGATACAGACACGCTTTTCATTTGCCACAGTTCTCTGCTTGCATTTTTTTTAATCAACAGAACTGCAGGGTTGTGACAATTCCTCCTGGTCAACTGGCTATCCACTAAAGCTATACTTTCAATTTTCCAGCCAACTGCCTTTGAGCGGTTGGCACCTTGCCTTTGAATATGTTCACTTTTGAACTCCAAGTGCATAACCCTGAATTTTTCTCTGCTGAACTCCATCCGGTCCATGTGCCATTATTCCAGTTGACCAGCATTGCCTTCTATGACTTACTCTAGCCTGCAGAGGTCTTTCCCGTTAGTGACACCTCAGGGTTTGTGTTGTTAGCTGCCTGCTTCCTGTGCATATTTCTGATTCATCGGTGTGTTAATCAGATTAAGCTAAACTATGCTGCTATAAACAAATCACCCCCAGATCTCAGTGGCTTAAAACAGTGGTTTTAGGTTTTCTTTTTTTATTTGCATTACATTTCCTGCACTGGTCAGCAGAGGGGCTCTGATCATCGCAGTCACTCCATGGTCCAGCTTGGCAGAAGTTCTACCATCTTGTGACATCGCTATCTCTACGAAAGGCTTCAGGTTCGCTGGGGCAGAGGCACAAAGCATGGAGAACGGAGAAATTCCACATGTTTATTCCATCTAGGAGTGACACACGTTGCTTATGCTAACATTTATTTGTTAAAGCAAATCCCATGATTGTGACTAATTCCAGAGGCATATGTGCTCCAAAGAAGAGAAGAACTGGAAAGAAATCTTGGTATCCCTTAGTAAGGTCTCCCACAACCAAAGAGATCCCAATTTTCCTAAACACGGTGATCTGATCTTTTATTTCTGCATCATCTATAAATTCTTGTAAGGAGACACATAGATTCTGGGCCTATTTTTCTCCCACTGAGCATCTCCCACAAAAAGAGAGGCATTTTTCTCTTCTGTGGTCCAGGTTATATATGTTAGGTCAAAGACTAGATTCTGCGAAAATCTGCTGGCAAAATACTAAGACTGAGCAACTGATCATATGTTTTCTCTCTACTGATGAGGGTGCTATAGAAGATAGGATTTTAGAAAACCAGTGGCACGAACTTGTGAGACATCTCTCTCTCAATCTACCAGATCCACTGCTCAATCAGATACGCTATTATAACTGATCATATGTTACAAATGGAAGAAGGAAGAGAAGACCATCACCAGTGATTTTAAAATCTAAATAAGGCAAAGGAACCTGGTGGAGGAGCGAGCACTGCAGAGGAGAAAGGACAGTGGATGGGGAGTCTGAGCCTCACTCAGCCTCTAGAGAGCTCTGTGGCCATGGGAAAGTCATTTCACCTTGCTGGACCTCAGGCTCCAGCTCTGTCTTGGAATAGGGTGGGTCTTGATCTGTGGTTCTTAGCTGTGTATCAGAATCCCCTCAGGAGCTTTCTAAAAAACAAAGTCTTAGGCAGCAGCTATACCTTCTGAAATCATTGAGGGCGGAACCTGGAATCTATTCACAGATGAAGAGAGCATCTCTAATGATGTTCTTAAATGTGGACCATCCCGCATCTCTGTCCTAGGGCTTCTCTTCTCAGATTTTTCTCACTTCAGTTGCCAGTGATATTTTCAGGACTCTGTATCTTCAGTCCAAACCTAAGAAGCACAAACTGAATTCACCATTTCATTCAGTTCTAAACTGCCCTGTAAATATACGGATTTCCTATAAGTGAATGGTACAACCATTCATCCACTCAGCGAAGTCAGAGAAACCTGGATTCATTCTAGATTCCTCCCTTTCCCCACCCAGTTAATCTTTCAGTCCTAAACATCTGTCCCCTTTACGCCTGGAGTCACTGGCCCAGCCCAGGCCATCATCATCAGTTGCCTAGACTATTATATTAGCCTCTTTCTAGATTTTCCTGAGTCGAATCTCACTGATTCCTCCTCCTACCCCATCCATACACCTTAGTGCCGGAGTGATCACTCTAATTTAAAATATCTGCTAAAAATCTTCATTGGTTTTCCCATTGCCACTAGTTTAGAATCTAAATTCTCTTGCACGGCATCTGAGATCCTTCAAGAGGTCATCCCACCATTTCAGAGCCATTGGCAGTGGCTTCCCTGCTCACAACTTACCCGACAGCCGTACTCAGCTACTAGTGGTCCCTCAGTTTCTCCATGTCTTTGCACGGCTTGTTCTCCAGTGGAAACACGATATCTACACCTGCTTTCTGAATATGATCTGCCCACTGCCAGCTTTGGGAAGGCTTCACAGTCTTCTCCTGGACAGACTGGAAAACTACTTCTCTTATGCTTCCACTGTGCTCTACTCACACTTTCATTAGTACAGAATTTATTTGAGTAGGTTATAATGGCTTCTCTGCATACCCACCCCTCCTGCTAGAATGGAAGCTATTGAGGGCCTGGGGCAATGCCTGGCACAAAACACAAATAGGTGAAGAATATGTGAATGAATGAATGGACAAACAGCCCTGTCAGTTCTAAACATGCTGTAAGTTGATGAATGCTTCAGTACAAAATAGGAAGTATGGTATTAAGTTCCATGATTGAACTCGCCCTGAGCAACGCTTTGCAGGAGGGTGGGGGTGGACAGAGGTGTGAGCAGGAGAGGAAGAGCAGCGAGTGGCAGCCAAACCGGGGAAGGAAGACTGGCAGAATCATGGCATGCAGCACAGACAAAGTAACGAACGTCCTGCCCCCAGCTCTGCCCAGGGTCACCCTTCGTGTTGTTTTAGGAGATGGAATTAGAAGTGAAGTGCCTCAAAGATTAAGATCCACTGGATTGAAAGTCACCGAATAGGGTAATTTCACAGAAGAATTGACTGAGTTCTTAAAGCAAATTTTCATTTCCACCAACTTTTCTCTGACCCTCTCCTCAAGTATTGACATGTGCTAAGCCTAAAAAAGCTAAAACTATCCTTAGAAAAACTAAAAGATATAGAACTTCCAAAGTGAAGAAATCTTCCCGTTGGCCCTGCCCTGGAGGAAAGTTTCACTGACAGGCTCTTTAATGCGCCTGCAATGACCGAGGCCTCAAGTATGTGACTTCTGTGGTCAAGGCCATCAACACCGTGAAAAATGTCTCTCTTTTAATACATGTCTTGTTTAAACAAACCTTGGAGGACTGTTTGGTGCCAGATTCTTAGAACTGGCGGCACAATGAATTTTTTTTTTTCTTCAATGTTTATGCTGCCCAGCTTGTAGAATTTAACCTAACAAAGAATGTTTAGTGTAAGGTAGCAACGTGCATGAATAGTTTTTTGTGCGCTTACTGAAAAACGGGGGCTCCAAAGAACAAATCAAAAATCCATTAGGAAGAATTCTGCTTTACCCAGTGATGGACAGAAATCATGCAGGGAAAAGGGAGGAAATTATAAAAGACCTTATTCTAACAAGCCAGGAGAGTCAAATGTCAGTCAAAGAACTGTTAAACGAAAACGAGACCAGCCACCAGCTCGGCTGTAGGAATGAGAGACCACAACCAGCTCTCTGTGTCTCAGTCCCTCTCTGTTTCTATCTCTGTCACACACACACACACACACACATACACAAACACACTTTACAAACGGAGTTCACTCAATCAAAACTGTGTCAGGGCAAAGACCCTTTTTGCGTGACACTTAAGCTTTCCAGAAGTTACTATTAGAGGATTCTTAGGCAGCAAAGAGCAACAAGCTGTGTTAAAAGTCTTGTATACCGTTTAATAGATTTAAGATCACTTTAAACAGCAGCAGGTAAGGTTTTAACAGGGGCCATGTGACGGTTTTAGGCAAGCTCTCCTTTACGACACAAAAAGAGATTAAGAATTCCCCCTTTGCTCTATTCCCACTGCAGTGTCTATCCGCAGCAATGAAGAAGAAAAACAAAATTCAAATAACAAGATCATGGAAATTCTTTCGCAAATTTGCTTCAGTCTGCAGCCTCTGCTAAGGGAAAGGAAATGGATTAGGTTGGGTCAACAGAAGGAAAAATCTCCTTTGACCTCCATGTTTTTCTCTTCCTCAGAGACAAGCTGGACTTTGCATGGGGGTGGGGTCCCATCCTGGATGTGGCCCTAGTCACAGCTCCATCACATAAGAGAAACGGCAGAATATGTGGGTTCAACAGTGGTTGATGCTCTTGCTAGTCTCTTATTTAAACTTGTAATTTTTTTCAAGATTGCTTATTATGCTAAAATGTAGTCTCTTTGGAAACGGCTGACGTCACCTTGTGAACTTCAACTACACCAACAGTGGAATAGTATCTGAGTTGTCTAAGTATGTCCTTCTAAGGAGGTGCCCACATGCTACCAGCCTATGCCTTTTCCCTGACAGACCCATCCTTTGTCATTTCCCGCCCCCTTTCACTCTCACCTTCTCCCATCTTCTCTCTCTCATGCAGCCTCACACCCACTACATTAGTCTGCTAGGGCTGCCTTAGCAAAATGCCATTGACTGGGGGGCTGATAAACAACAGAGATTTATTTCTCACAGTTCTAGAGGCTGAGAAGTCCAAGATCAAGGGACTGGCAAGGTACGTGTCATTCTGAGGCCTCTCCTCGTGGCTTTTAGGGTTGCTTTCTCCCTGTGAGCTCACATAATCGCTCCTTTGTGCTGGTTTTGGGTTTGTATTGGGGGCGAGTGTGGAGGGGAAGGGAAAAGAGAGAGACAGGAATGCAGGGGTGGGGGGAACTCTCTAGTGTCTTCTCCTCCTTTTATAAGGACACTAATCCTGTTGGATCAGGGCGCACCCTTATGACCTCATTGAACCTTAATTACCTCCATAAAGGCCCTACCTCCAAATGCAGTCACATTAGGGGGCGGAGCTTCAACACAGGAATTTGGGGGGACAGAATTTGTGCATAGCACCTACCCTTGCTTCCTTCCTCCCACCTAGCTTCCTACTTAACTTTGGTCTTAGAGACTAAGTGGCAGTAATGGGGTAGATATGGCAGGAAAAGACCTGGGAAAATTGGGCCCAGCAAAGAAAGGTGTTTAAAAATAGGAAGTGGATTAACTGAGGTGAATGGTACCCCCATCCATTTAGTTTTGCAGACTTAAAGCCCAAAGTAATTTTCCACCCTTCTGGTATCAGCTAGCCATTGCTGAGGAACAAACAACTCCCAATTTTAATTTTTTGAAACAGTCTTCATTTATAGTCACTCAGGCATCTAAAAGAGGGCTGGATTTTGGCTGATCCAGGCCAGACTCAGTTGGGTCACTCTGTTTCAGGTTGCAGCAGCCCTGTGCTCTGCTTCTTGCTGTAGGTCTGTAGGGTGCCCTCTCCCACAGGTCTCTCATCTTCCTCGGACAAGGAGGCCACTCTTGCCATGTTCCTCTCATGGTGGTGGCTGCAGCCCAAAAGTAAAGCAGAAGCACACAAGGTCTCTTCAATCCTAGACTCGGAATGGCACGCTCTCTTCTGGCACTGCCCTAGGCTAAGCTTTCCTGTTCCACCTGGACACAGCAGTAGCCTCCCAAATGGTCTCTACTTATCCAGTCTTGGACCTAACCTCAAAGTGACCTGTCAATTTCACAGTTCTGCTCATGTCACTTCCTGTGACTGCTCTTTGTTCTGAAGATAAAGACAAAAGCTTCTTATACCGCCTAGGGCCCCACGTAATCTGACAGCCATTAGCTCTTCTGTCTCATCTGTAACCCACTTCCTCTCTGCGTTTTGGCGCCACTGGCTTTCTTTCAGTTCTTCCTAAGTGCCGGGTTCCATGCCACTTCAGGGCCTTTAAAATGCTTTTGCTTTGCCTAGAACCCTGTCCTCTTCCCCTACCCTCCTAATTCACTTTTCCTTCAGATCTCAATCTTAAATCTCTTCTTCAAGAAAGGCTTCCTGGATGCCCCAGATCAGCTGTTTGTTTTAGAGAGTCTCATATCATGATGTACCTTTACTTCCTGTCTTCTTTTTTGCATTTTGTCACGACACATTTATTTGTGAGATTATTAATTAATGTCTCATCTCTCCAAACCCCCGGGGTAGACCCTGTGAAAGTAGGCATCCTTTCTATTTTTGTTCATCATTGTATCTCAGTGCCTAGCATGGTGCTTGGTACATGGTGGGGACTCAATGCATTTTTGTTTCATGAATGAATGAACAAACTGGTCCAAATCATCAAGGGAACAAAACTAACTCTTTTGATTCTCTTCTCAAGAACCTGAGGATTGGGGCCAGCCCTGTGGCCGAATGGTTAAGTTTGCGTGCTCTCCTTTGGCAGCCCAGGGTTTCGCCGGTTCAGATCCTGGGTGCGGACATGGCACCGCTCGTCAAGCCATGCTGAGGTGGCGTCCCACATGCCACAACTAGAAGGACCCACAACTAAAAATATACAACTATGTACTGGTGGCTTTGGGAAGAAAAAGGAAAAATAAAATCTTTAAAAGAAAAAGAACCTGAGGACATCCACAAACTTTTTATTAAGATTTAATACAGACATTCTATTTCAGAGAAAAATGCAATCAAGGACAAAGGACAGTTTCACAGGACAATGAAGAAATCTTTAGCCACAGATTCCTTCTTTCTGTATCCCTCCCAAGACTCAGTCCAGATTCAGTCTAATAGAAGAAAATATTCCAAGACTCATGGACCTTTTTCTCTGTTCACTTTATGAGTGTGTCTATGACTGTTGAGTAGGTTTATTATAGAACGTGAATTCCTCCTAGAAGAAAAATATGATTAATTACATGCTAAATAAAGACAGCAAATTCAGGTTTTTTGTTGAAATTATCTTTACTATTCTCAATTCCAGACAACTATTATTAGCATGATGGTAGATTGTTGCATTGATAGCCCCAGCTAGTGGTCCCCTTGTGTCCGTGTTCTTTGCAATGTGACTCTGCAGTTCATCAAAAGATGGAATCTGTTTCCCCACTCCTTGCATCTAGACTGATCTTGTTATTTGCTTTGACGAATAGAATGCAGTGGAAATGACATTGAGCCAATTACGAACCTGTGCCTCAAGAAGCCTTGCATGTGTCTGTTCTTGGATTTCTGCCATGCCGCAAGAACGAGCCCAGGCTAGCCTGCTGGAGGATGAGAGGCAGTGTGGAGCAATGTCAAGTTGTCACAGCCAAGGCAGTTCGAGATCAGGCCCCCACCAACCTCCAAGGGGAGATCAGCCAAGATTGCCTCAGATCAGTAGAACTACCTAGCCGACCTATAGATTCCTGAGCTAAATAAATGCTTATTGCTTAAGTCTGGCGTGGCTGTTACATGACAACAACTAACTGAGCCAGTGTTTAAGGCAATATTACTGGGCTTCTAAAAGAAATTACTACTTCTCTAAAACGTTTATTAACTGGACAACTTTAGGCAAGTTAATTAACAGTTCTAAACCTCAGATTTCTGATCTATGAAATAGAGATAATAATATTGTGGCAGAGAAGGGATCTAGTTATCCCCCAATATCTGTTACCTTCTTTTATCTAGGTTTTAGATCCCCAAATTTTTAGCTGGGCACATGGCCACCCACCTAGGTGTTTACGTGGCTAAGTTCTGGCCAATGAGCTCTAAGGGAAATATCACGTAGCAGAAATCTTCCTGAGGAAGCTGGTATGTTTCCTTTGCCCTTTTTTTCTTCATCCCTTTTCACTCTGTTGGCAGTGCAGCCAGGGGCCAATTATAAGGGAGAAAGAGATTGATTCCCTAAGGACTTTGCAGAGCAGAACAGTGAAACCAGCCCTGGACTGCCCACCTTTGGACTTTTACGTGAGAGAAATCAAATTTTCCCTTGTTTAAGACATTGTTATTTTAGGTGTCTGTTCCTCACAATTGAACCCAATCCTAAGTATTATAAACAGCTTGCTTGCTGGTTTGTGGTAAGTTAGGTGACAGTACAAGTGCCTGGCCTCATGCCTAGGACACAGAAAGAGACAATAAATAAATGTAGCTCATATGATTTTTTTATTGATAATAATAGTACTGGCAATACCAACATACCTCCCCGGCTAATGTTGAGATAAAACTGGCAATATTGTTGAAGTCACCTAAAGCTACGACTGTAGTCACAACATTTACATAATAGCATAGATCTATGACGTGTGTTTGTTGATAATCTTATTTGAAAGAGTTTTCTTCTTACCTCATTCCTCACTAAAATAAAAATCCTATCTTAATGAAATTTAGGAAATAGATGTACATTAGCAATGTTAGTGTAGTACTTACCTTACACAAATTTTACTCATTCATGTAGCAAGCCCTCAAAATATGGCAACACAGAAAGGGGTTTTGAGCATGTTCTATATAATTCTTTTCCCCTCATAAACGTTTCAAAACTATATTAAGAAAATGCAGTCTTGAGCCAGCCCTGATGGTCTAGTGGTTAAAGGTCAGCACTTGCTGCTTCAGCAGCCCAGGTTTGTTTCCCCATCATGGAACCACACCACCCGTTGGTCAGTAGCAGTGCTGTGGTGGCATCCCACATAGAAGAACTAGAACAACTTACAACCAGGATATACAACCATGCACTGGGGACTTGGGGAGGAAAAAAAAAGTAGAGGAAGATTGGTAACAGATGTTAGCTCAGAGCAAATCTTTTCCTGCAAAAAAAACAAAAAAACAAAAAAACAAAATGCAATCTCCATATGTACTTGAAGAGCAATATTATATATAAAATACTATATTTACTAAGGTAATACAGCTTCTTAAAAAATTATACCTCAGCTTTAAAATATTGGAAAACTTTATTTTGGATGTTGGAAGAAGAAATACTTTTTAGAAAACTACTACCATTGTATCCTTGCCATTAGCTTATTCTCTACCGTGAAGATCATTATTTTGAGACTTGGAAAGTCAGCAAAAAGGCCTGCAGTATCTCCCCCCGTACTGAATCAATTTTTTAAGACAAATTTCCCTCAGAAATATGATGAAACGCAGAGAAGTCATTCAGAATGAGTTACTCAAGCAAAAATTCTTTTTAATTATTCTGACACTGGAAAAAGAGCTCACAGAGAAATTCTGTTTGCAGTAGATTCCATATAGCATTTGATAGCTATGTGTCATTACCAGAGTAACTAACAGGTCCCAATTTCACTGGATGGGGTTTTCCCATTAAGGGGCTTTTTTGAAATTAATTAATTACTGAAAACTATTATGAAGACTTTTCAATAAGTCCTATACTGAGGAGATCAACAGATTCTCAAAATAGTTATTAGGGGAAATTGGTTAGAAAATTGCACGAGGTAATTCAACAGGAGAATCAAGAAAAGTTTCCAAGGTATACATAGACTTGAGATGTCTTAAGGAGGGATGGCGGTGTGACTAGTGAGATACAAAAGCACATGAGAAGCACAGGTCAAGGCAAAAGGCGAAATAGCCTGTGGACAAGTTGCCTAGCAGTAGCAGCCAGTGGGATACTAGTTAGGAATAGTAGAACATAAGATTGGAAATGTAGATTGTGACATTGTAGAGGGCACAGTATGGGATGTAATCTCTAATTTGTTAGCAATTGGTAACCATTAAAGGGTTTTTAACAGAAAGGAAAAAAAATCAGTGCTGACTTCGTTGGGTGAATTCTGTCAAACATTTACACAAGAGTTAATACCAATCCTTCATGAATTCTTCCCAAAATGTGAAGGTGAGAGACTACTTCCCAACTCATTCTATAAGGCCACTATTACCCTGCTACCAAAACCAGGCAAAGACATCACAAGAAAAGAAAATTGTAGATCAATATGATTATGGATGCAAAAACCTTCAACAGAGAGTTAGGTAACCAAATCCAACATCATATAAAAGGATTACCTTCCATGACCAAGTGGGATTTATCCCAGGAATGCAAGATTGGTTGAACATTAAAAAATTAAGTAATGTCACCATATCAATAGAATAAAAAACAATAACCACATGAACATCTAAATAAATGCAAGATAAGCATTTGAAAAAACCAACCCTCACGGTAGACAAAATCCAGCTAACTAGGATGAGTAACTAACTTCCTCAATCTGATAAAAGCCATCTAGAAAAACTCAAGCTAACATCATACTTAATCATGAAAGTCTGGATGCTTTCCCCCTAAGATCAGGAACAAGATGAGGCTGTCTGCTTTCACCAGTTCTATTCAACATTCTGCTAGCAATTCTAGCCAGGACAATCAGGCAAGGAAAGAAATAAAAGGCTTCATGAGTGGACAAGAAGAAGTAAGACTACCTCTATTTGCAGGTGACATGATCTTGTATACTGAAAATCCTAAGGAATCCACACACACAAAAATCCCATTAGAACTAGTAAACAAGTCCAGCAAAGTTGTAGGACACAGGATCCATACGCAGAATTAATTATGCTTCTATACAGTAAACAATCCAAATTTGAAATGAAGAAAGCAATTCCACTTACGATAGCTTCAGAAAGAATTAAATACTTAGGAATAAATTTAACAAAAGAAGTGTAAAACTTATACTCTGAAAACTACAAAAATTGGTGAAAGAAGTTAGGGATAATCTAAATAAATGGGAAGACACCCCATGTCTATGAGTCAGAAGATTTAATATTGTTAAGATGGCAATAGTCAATGAACTAACCTCAGATTCAATGCAACCCCTATGAGAATCCCACCCAGCTTCTTTGTAGAAATTAACCAGCTAATGCTAAAATTCACTTGGGAACTCAAAGGACCCAGAATAGTCAAAACAATCTTGAAAAAGAAGAACAAAGCTGAAGGACTCACATTTTTCCAATTTCAAAACTACCTACAAAGCTACAAATAATCAAGACTGCGTGGTACTTGCATAAGGAGATAAATATATGAAATAGAATTGAGAATCCAACATAAACCCTCACATTTATGGTCAATTGCTTTTTTTTAATCTCTTAGATATGATCTCAAAAGCACAAGCAATCAAAGAAAATAATAGATAAATTGGACTTCCCCAGAATTAAAAACTTGTTCTTCAAAGGACATCATCACGAAAGTGAATAGACAAACCACAGAGGTGAAGAAAATATTTGTAAATCATATATATAATAAGGAACTTGTATGTAGAATATATAACATCTAGTCAATAGCAAATAAAGAATCCACTTAAAAACTGGGCAAAGGATCTGAATAGATATATCTCCAAAGAAGATATACAGATGACAAATAAGCACACGAGAAGATGCTCAACATCATTAGTCATAAGGGAAATACAAATCAAAACCAGAAGGATACCTCTTTACATCCACTAGTTTGGCTATAATAGAAAAGACAGACAATAACAAGTGTTGGTGAGAATGTGCAGAAATTAATTGGAACCCCCACATACTGCTGGTGGAAATGTAAAATAGTGCTGCCATTTTGAAAAACAGTGTGGCAGTTCCTCAAAAAGTTAAGCATAAAGTTACCGTAGGACCCAGCAATTCCATTCCTAAGTATATACTCAAGAGAAATGAAAATATATGCCCACACAAAAACTTGTAAATGAATGTGCATACAGCAGTATTCATAATAGTGACAAAGTAGAAACAATCCAAATGTCCGTCAACTGATCAATAGATAAACAAAATGTGGTCTAGCTACAGGCTACAACATGGATGACCCTTGAGAACAATATGCTAAGGGAAAGAAGTCAGTCACAAAAGACCACATAGTATATCATTCCATTTATATAAATTATCTAGAATAGGAAAATCTATAGAGACAGAGAGCAAATTAGTGGTTGCCTAGTGCTGGACGGAGAGAGAGAAGGATTGGGAGGAGATTTTAAGGGATACGAGTTTCTTTGGGGGATGATAAAAATGTTCTAAAATTGAATGTGGTGGTGATTGCACAACCCTATGGACGTACTAAAAACCATTGAATTGTTAAAAAAAAAAATCAATGCTGTGTTTGGGGGAGATCACTCTGATGGGAGTGGAGAGAAACAGAAAGCATAGAGACCAATTATGAGGTTATTATTCTTCTAATCTAGACTCTTAGAGAAAAGGCGTGTCACCTCAGGACTTCTCGTCCTTCCTTCTCCATGCCTATTCCCCTCACACATAATTAGAACACACTTAATTGTCAGATCTGTACTTGACAAATTGATAAATATGCTACAGGGTGGGACTTGGGAAAAACGAATCTTAAAAGGAGCTCCCAACTCTATAATGATCATTTTTGTTATTTAAGTAACCAAGGGAAAAGGCCCAATTCCCAATCATTTACTTAAAGGCCAAGAATTTAAACTTCGATTCTAAGCAAGAGGTACTTAGCTGATGCAGAGCCTCAGACTAAATGGTGAATGAGTTTCTGGTTTGTTTATGGCACATAGCAGTCCTCAATAATATTTTTAAAAATAAATTAAATGAACGAGTTTTTCTAAATTATTTTCTTGAGGTTATATTGGTCTGTAACATTGTATCATTTCAGGTGTACATTATTAGATATCAGTTTCTGTATAGACTGCATCGTGCTCACCTCTGATAGTCTAGTTTTTATCCGTCACCATACATGTGGACCCCTTTACCCTTTTCGCCCTCCTTCCCATCCCCTTCCCCTCTGGTAGCCTCTAATCTGTTCTCCTTATCCATGTGTTTGTTTATCTTCCACATAAGAGTGAACTCATGCAGTGTTTGTCTTTCTCTGTCTGGCTTATTTCACTTAACATAATACCCTCACGGTCCATCCATGTTGTTGCAAATGGCACAATTGTGTGTCTTTTTTTATGGCTGAGTAGTGGTTCATTGTATATATATATATATATATAACATCTTCTTTATCCATTCATCAGTTGACAGGCACTTGGGTGTCTTGGCTATAGTGAATAATGCTACAATGAACATATGGGAGCATAAATCTCTTTGTATTGTTGATTTTATGTTCTTTGGATAAATACTCAGCAGTGGGATAGCTGGGTCTTATGGTATTTCTATTTTTAATTTTGTGAGGAATGTCTATACAGTTTTCCATAGTGGATGCACCAGTTTGCATTCCCACCGGCAGTGTATGAGGGTTCCCTTTTCTCCGCATCCTCTCCAAAATTTGTTATTTTTTGTCTTGTAAATTATAGCCATTCTGACAGGTGTAAGGTGATATCTCATTGTAGTTTTGATTTGAATTTTCCTAATAAATAGTGATGTTGAACGTATTTTTTAATGAATGAATTTTAAGAATACAAATAGATTTTTCTGTATTATGTAAACATGGTCAAGAAAGACATTGTGAGATGAGAAAATGACACATCACCTTAAACAGGTGATGGAGAAAAAATTAAGAATGAAGAGAAAGGAACTGTCAATCATTTAACAAAATAGCAAACTTCCGAGATGTGTCATGACTTCCATCCCTTTCAGGGAAAAAAAATTGGAAAGAAAAAGAAATAATAAATTGTAAAGTTATATAAAAGAGATTATCTAAAAGAGTTATATAAAAGAATAATGCACCTTAAGAATACAAAAAAGACAAAAGTCAATTAATGTAATCCATCACAGCAACAGATCAAAGAAGACAAATCGTATAATCGTATAGACAGATGCAGAAAAAGCATTTGACCAAATCAAATACCCATACATGACATGAGCTCTGAGAAAACTAGGAATAGAAGGGAATTTTGTCAACTTGAGAAAGAGTAAAAAAGGAAATTAGACAAACCGGAAACCAAAGCCTTTTAAGGATGCAGAGAGAAAAAATAAAAAATTAGCTCAACTAAAAGTGCAATAGAGAAAAAAGAGATTAAGGAAAAGAATAAGGAAGTAAAAGAAAACAAAGGAAAATAAGGAAGTAAAACAAAAATAAGGAAATGTCTTCAGTATCCAAAATTGAAAAAAATAGTCATACAGTCACCAGGAACACCATCCTGGGACTGTCATGTTCTCCCCAACCAGTTATAGCCAGACAGAGCTGGTTTTTCCTATCCAGAGACCTCCTGTTCTTTGTCATAGGGAACAATTAGGAAGTTGAGAAGAAATAAGCTCCAAATTCAGGGATTACTCAGTACCATCTCACAAGAATGATGATTAAAATATCGTGATTAAAAATCAAGAACCTTTAGCCCCTTTGAGTGCCGATTACAAAGTGATTAGTAGGGCTTACTGTGAGATTAACGGTGTTTGCAAGGAAAATGATTTGATTCATTCCAGGCGTTAGGGACAGAGGTGGCAGATGGTTTGGTTATAACAAGAGAAACTGTAAAATATATAGAGTGAAAGACAGTTGGATTTTTATTCAATTTCGTTTGAAAAAGAAAAAATAGTTCTTGAAGGATGAGGACATGTTGTTTAAAGTCGTATAGGCTTAAGTTATAGCTTTTCAATTTATGAAGAGTGCCAAAACGCTGTGTTTAGTTTCTCCCTGGGAGGAATGAAGAGATCCAGATAATGAAAACGTTAAGGCTACGGTGCCTATTTTGTCCTTTATATATTAATTAAAAGCCCTTTGATGAGGAATTTATGAAGTGAACTAACTTGTTCGGTTTACCACTTAGACAGGTGTGGATGGAAATAGAGTAGTTAAATCTTTAAACTAGGACTTGCATATGCAGATGACATGTTAATGATTTTATCAACTGATGAGTCTGTAAAAACCGTCTCTTGCATTTTTGAAGCATATGTTTAAAGCAGCTGGTTCTGAAATAAGTTTAAGAGCAGCCATTTGCTTGATAGAACAGACAACTAGGAACAGGTGATCATCTTGGCAGAAGGGGTTGTTCAAAAATGAACCAATTGGGAGTTTAGGAAGGTTTTTGAAGAGTCAAAACAGTGAAAAGTCAAACAGAAAATAGATGTAGCAGATAAGTTAGTGTCTCTTTAGCAAATTTGGAAGTTATTTTATTCTACTGAATGTGTTGTTAATCAAGAAAATTTCTCATTGCCTTGAGCCATATGGAAGTGATTTGTCATGTTTTTCTGGCCGGCCGTTTGCAAAGATATGTTTGAGGAAGCTGGCAAAGTGCCTTTTAAAAAAACACTGTCTTTACAAAGGTACCTTAATGAGCTGATTGAAGACAAGATTCTTCGCATGACAACCATGAGGGAAGTAACTGTCTCAACTTGTAAGAAGAGTCTATATAAGAAAGAATTTGACAAAAAAATTCCTTCTCGAGTAAGCCTGTTATTCTGAGACATATTTAGGAAGCATGTACCCTAAATACACTCACTACTTAGAATTATCTACAGAAAAGCCTTTCCAGTCAGTATAGTTTATCAGAATTATTTCATAATCCTTTGAAAACCTTTGGTATGAAGAAGAGGCTTACTGATAGAGAACTATTAAAAGGCCATCAAACCCTCTCTTGAGGCAAAATGATGTAGGGGAAGGAGCCAGGAGGTGAGAGTCAAGAGATCTGGTTTCCAGGACCAAAGTCACCACTAGTTGTCACCCTTTCCCTGTCTTGTTTGCTTCACCTGAAAAAAAAACAAAATAATAATAGCTAACATTTATAAAATGCTTACCAGCCATCAGGCAGAGTTAAAATAGTTTATATACCTTGTTTCATCTCCCACCAACAATTTGTAGTAAACGCTATTATCATCCTCATCTTACAGATGAGGAAATGGAATAGAGATAATGGCAGACCTTCCATGAGAATGTGGTATTAAAATGTAAGAGGTTTTTTTTGTCTTAATAATAAAATATAACCTCAACTGCAGAGTAGTTTGGGTGTCGTCCAGACTAAGAATGAAGGAGATAGATTAAAAGTTTCCTCTATACCCATTCGTGATCAAAAAGCTTAGCCAACTAGGAATAGAAAGATTTCTTTTTAATTTGACAAAAAGAATCTGTAAAAAACATACAATAAATATCATACTTAATGACAAAATATTAAAAATACCCCTTGAAATCAAGAATGAGATACAGGTGTTTTTATCAACATTGAACTGCCATTTTTAGCCAAAGCAATAAGGCAAGAAAAAGAAAGAAAAATTATAAAAATGGCAAAGGAAGAAATAAAACTGCCATTATTCACTAATGACATGATTGTGTAGGTAGAAAATATGAAGGAATCTGCAGCAAACGTAGCAAGGTCACTGCATACAAGGTCAATATAAAAAAATCATATAATAACAATTAGAAAATGAAAATTTAAGAATAATATCACAGCCCTTAGCAATCATAATGCTTTGGAAATAAATCTAATGAAACATGATAAAAATCTACATAGAAAACTACAAAAAAATATTGAACAAAAAATGAAGAAAATATAAATACGCAGAGAAATATGCCGTAATTGCGGACTAGAAGATTCAACATCGCAAAAATGTCAGTTCTTCCCAAATTGGTCTAGAGAATTTAATGTAAATCCAACAGACATCTCAGCAGTTCTTTTGTTTTTTTAAGATTTTATTTTTCCTTTTGCTCCCCAAAGGCCCCTGGTACATAGCTGTATATTTCTAGTTGTGGGTCCCTCTAGTTGTGCTATGTGGGACACTGCCTCAGTATGGCCCAATGAGTGGTGCCATGTCCATGCCCAGGATTCGAACCGGTGAAACTCTGGGCCACCGAAGCAGAGCGCGTGAACTTTACCGCTTGGCCACAGGGCTGGCCCCTCAGCAATTCTTTTTAAAAAATAGAAATTGATTACTTGATTCTAAAATTTACTTGGAAATTCAAAGGACCAAGAATAGCCAAGAGAATTGTGAAGAACAAAGTAGAAGGATTAATAAAACTACAATAATTGATTAGTCTGTGATTGGTACAAAAAGAGACAGATCAATGGAACAGAATAGAGAGTTTAGAAACAGAATCACTGTGGTACTATGGGGAAAGTCATGGTCTTTTCAAATGATGCTGGGTTAATTGATATCCTTATAAAAAAAAAAGTGAAACTTGTATCTTCTCTCTCCCTATACACAAAATTAATACCAGATGAATATTAATTCTAAATATGAAACAATAAAAATCCTAGAAAGAAGTCATATGAGAATATTTTCATGAATTTGAAGTAGGTAACAATTTCTTAAACTAGACATAAAAAGCACTAACCATAAAAATAAAGATCTATAAGTTGGACTACATTAAAATAAGAATTTATATTCATCAAAAGACATTAAAAGAGTGAAAAGGAAGATTACCAAGTGGAGAAAGATATTTTTAATACCAACATCCAACCATGGAATCGTATTTCTATATACAAAGCATTCCTACAAATCAATAGAGAAAAGCAGACAACTTAACAAAAAATAGGCAAAAGACTTAAATAAGCATTTCACAAAAATGATACCCAAGAAGTCAATAAAAATATGACAAGGTGCTCAATTTTATTAATCACCAGGAAAATACAAATTAAAACCAAAATGCAGGGGGCTGGCCCCATGGCCGAGTGGTTAAGTTCGCGCGCTCCGCTGCAGGAGGCCCAGTGTTTCGTCGGTTCGAATCCTGGGCACGGACATGGCACTGCTCATCAAACCACGCTGAGGCAGCGTCCCACATGCCACAACTAGAAGGACCCACAAGGAAGAAGATACAACTCTGTACCGGGGAGCTTTGGGGAGAAAAAGGAAAAAAATAAAATCTTTGAAAAAAAAACAAACCAAAATGCAAATTAAAATCTCTGCATACCCACCAGAATAGTTAAAATTAGTAAGATTGACAATACCAAGTGTTGACAAGTCTGTGAAACAGCTTAAACTTTCATACACCCTGGTGGAAGTGAAAATGTGTATAACAACTTTGAAAAACTGTTTGACAATATATACAAAAGTTGAAATTACCCAAACCTTCCATTTTTCAATGTATAACCAAGGAAAACTTACACATATGTGCACCAAAAGTCACACACACAAATGTGCATGGCAGGACTATTCATAATAGCTCAAAACAACTCTAATGTCCATCAATGTTTGATGGATAGATATACTTTGAATAGATAAATACATTATGGTATTTTCGTACAATTTCATTTATTCACATACAGCAATGAGAATGGGTAACCTACTGCTGCGTGAAGCAGTATGAATGATCCTCACAAACATTCATGTTGAATGAAAGTCAGATTTGAAATAATATATACTTTTGATCACATTTTTACAAAGATCCAAAACAGGCAAAACTGTGGTGAAAGAAGTCAGAACAGCAGTTAGCTTTGGAGTGAGGAGGACTAAATGGCAGAACAAGGGGGCTTTCTCTGGTGTTGGTGACAATCTGTTTCTTGATCTGAGTGGTTGTTATATGCATGTGGTCACTTTACAACAATTATTTGGCCAAACAGTCATGATTTGTTCACCTTTCTGTACATATAATATTTCAATAAAACATTTACTTAGAGAAAAGTTCCCTTCCAGCTTCATAGGTCTGTGAAACTTTGTGGGCAGGAACAAACAGAAGAAGGTAAATGTAACCAACGGTTCTTCAAGCAATTCTTGCAAAGCCTGCTGAAATGATAACTGTGTCCAGTCACTACAAGCCCTGGAAGGTAAAAAGGATGCTTGGGGTTTGAACTTTTTTTCTTTTTAATTTTTTTAAAATTTTTATTTATTTATTTATTTTTTCTTGAGAAAGATTAGCCCTGAGCTAACATCTGCTGCCAATCCTCCTCTTTTTTGCTGCAGAAGAGTGGCCCTGAGCTAACATGCGTGCCCATCTTCCTCTACTTTATATGTGGGACACCTACCACAGCATGGCTTGCCAAATGGTGCCATGTCCGTGCCCAGGATCTGAACCAGTGAACCCCGGGCTGCCGAAGCAGAACAAGCGCACTTAACCGCTGCACCACCAGGCCAGCCCCTCTTTTTAATCAACAACATAAGATGAGAACTTTATTTTACCACTTTGACAAAGAATAGTGTTTATTGTTGACATTACTAAGAAAGTGTATCCACTGCTATGCTTTCTACTTCTAAATATTATGAACAATTCTCCCTCTTTAAATCTATTCCCAGTTAGTAGCGCCTATTTTCAAATTTCTAATGCTCCTGAGCCCCATGTATTCATTGAACATTGCATGTGTTGCTGTTGATTTTCTTTCCCCTCAACCAACAATTCTCACTGCTAAGTAGCAACGTTCAACCGCAAAGGAACCGGTGTAAATTCTCAGGACACTAGGCTACCACGGTTGTCTTCTTTCTCTTTTGTCACTTATGAAAAGTAGAAAAGTTTAGGGCAGCATTCCAAAAACATTTGAAAGACACTGTCATTGAAACTTAACTCAAATGGTGGAAAGGAAACGTTGATTAATAATCTGCTAAATCAGAGTCCTTAAGAGGAAATTCAAAAACTTTATTCCTTTCAATAATCAAGGCACAAACCGAAGAGTAGTAATAAGTTGCTGGTTTACCTGGATCTCTGGTTTTACATTCTCCATGATAGAGCTTCCTGGATCCTTGGAAAGCTAATTCTAGAACAAACCCATTGCTGTACTTCAGAGAGCACAAACAAGAATCGGGCAGCACGTTTCTACCCTTTAAAAAATTTCCATATCCCAGGTTTCTGAGAGCCATGGGGTCAACTGACTTTGGACAACTTCAGATCTGGTAAATAAACAACCAGATCCTTCTTATAAGCACAGATGGCTAGAAGCAAAATTCTTTTAGCCATGGGTTGGAACTCTCCAGGGAAAAATCAAAGTTTTTTGCGTTTCAAAAATTGCCAGTGACCTGAGGTGAGAAAGTTGAGATCCCGTTTTCCTCGATACTGGGGCCTGTGATACAACTTTGCACCTTCCTACCCTTCCAGCCCATCCTTGTCAAGAGGCTTACGTTAACAGGAGGAGACCAAGTTGAAGTTCAAATTCTTTGAAGTGGACGCTCAGCTTATCAGGCACTAATCTGTGATGTCAACATTTCTAAGATGTAAAAACCAAAACTACCATGTTTGAGGCCAGATAGAATTTGGCCAAGTCTCATTTTCCTCCTTGTGTCATCCAGCTGATATAAAGAATATCATTGTCCGTTTAGCACTCATTGATGTGGCACAAACCAAAAAGAAAGGCTATGTGCAACCGCACTCTGGCTCAGCATCTTGAAGACCAGAGTGGCATTATGAATATGTGTTTTTCAAATTGGGCTCATCTAACATCCTAAAGTCAGTGTAATCAAAAAAAATAAGCATTTCGTTGCCTTCTCAGAGACCGTAATTTGTATAAAAAGTTAATGTATTGATGTATATTAAATGTGGTGTAAACATTCTAAGAAAGTCAGGTTATATTCCAAACGTGAAGTCAAAGCACTCCGCAGAGGAGAAGGGAGCCATCAAGATGAGCCATGAAAACAAGGGACGGAAATCTTTCTCCAGTCTGCGTCTGCTCTGGGGTAAAAGTAAACCGCTCCTATCTAAGGGATTTTTTGCACATCCCGTATGCTATTCCCACACCCAGTTTTGAAATAAAACATGGCCTATGAGCTCTCTGTGTTCCAACTACTATATTTATTGACTTTAAGATGTATATTTTTCCCATTTTTACGTCTCTGAAATTGGAATATATCTTACAATTGGTGGCATCTTACAATTATAATTGCCAGCAATTTTAATTTCCTAGTGATACATAAAATAATAATGCAACTTACAATTAATCTTGCCTTAGGATCAATCAAGTATGGTATATATAAATGAAACTATTTCCTCGAATGCCAGATAATTCTTCCAGGAGCAGTTACTTAAACATTTCTCTTGACAAAAATGTTATAGATTAAAAGAGATTTAAAGATACGCTAGCCAAATTCAACGTGAGAATCTTGTTTGGATCCTGATTTGAACAAACCAACCATAAAAGGACTTTTTTTGGACCAACCAGAAAATTTTGAACACTAACTGGATATTAGGTGTTATTAAGAAATTACTATTAACTTTTAAAAACTGTAATAATGGTATTGTGACTTAAGAAAAAAGCTCCTTATCTTTTAGAGAAATATTACGGATGAAATGATATAATGTCTGGGATTTACTTTGAAATAATCCAAGGAAGAGGTGGGGGAGTAGAGGATAGAGATAAAAGAAGATTGGCCATATGTCGATATTTGCTGAAGTGGGGCGATGGGTTCATTATTCTCTTATCTCTACTCCATATATGTTTGAAACTTTCCACAATAAAAAATTTAAAAATAATGTCCTAAGTTCTGAGTGACTAGTTTTTGTTTTAATACATTAATCTTTCCATAAAGCCACTCCACATACCCATTAAATTATTTTAAAATAGATTTCAATTCTCTTAAGTGATCTTCCAAATCTATATGTAAGTAAATTTCTTCATCAAAATGCATTTGAAATTTACATAACATTTATTTATTGAATGCTCTTGTATTCCACAAATACTTGGAAGTACTTAAAATTTTAAAGCCTAACATATACAACTTTCTCTCCAAAAAGTATACATTTCTAGAAAAAAAAAAAAACGCTGATGAAGCAGAGGCAGTGTTGCATTGCGGGAGAGATGGGCAGGTAAAGTGAGGGCTGCTGGGGGTTCAAGTTCTAACTCCAGCACCAGCAAGCCATGAGACCTGGAGCAAACCAGGCACGTCCTCTGGGTTTCAGTTTCGTCTTTATTAAATTAGGCTAATATTAGCTGCTCTCTCTGCTGCACAGAGTGATGGGAGATTCAGAAGAATAGTAAATATAACAACCCCTTAAGTGGTTAAACATTTTTTTAAAAAGGGTACTCTTGGGGCCGGGCCTGTGGCCGAGTGGTTAAGTTCCTCCATTCCAGTGGCCCATGGTTTCGCTGGTTCGAATCCTGGGCCTGGGCCCAGCATGGCTTGTCTGGCCACGCTGAGGCAGCATCCCACATAGCAGAACTAGAAGGACCTGCAACTAGAATATGCAACTATGTACTAGGGGGCTTTGGGGAGAAGAAGCAAAAAAAAAAAGAGGAAAGTTGGCAACAGATGTCAGCTCAGGGCCAATCTTTTTTTTCAAGAAAAGGGCACTCTTGGTACCATCAGATTAGAATTTGAGGCAGTGTCAACACAGCGGTTGGGAGAGAAAAATCAGCTACCTAACTGATTGTTTTGCTATGTGACACCAAACAACCCATTTGGCCGAGTCTCTCACTGACTTATCCAAACAGAGCAGATGTTTTAGTCCTGTTGTCGCAGCCCTTGAAGGTCTGCCCTTTGCCACACGTGAAGCAAGTCCTGGCCTGGGCACCAGGCGTCGTGTTGTACTGCTCTGCAAGGCTCCAGCTGACTCTGTGCTAATAAGGACAGCAACAGTTGGGCAGACAGATTCAACACAAAGCTGATCGGGATTCAGAGGACCCTGTTAGAGACCTTAAAAGACAAGCAACGTGAACTTGTGCAAACAGAAGCAAGTGAAGCCAACTTTGCCTGGGTCCTATTACATATGTGTTGGTATAGTTCCAGACAGTTTTAAAAGTTGGCGACTTTCTGAAACATATGTCCTCGAAGACTCTTTCCTTTGTTCTGTGTTCCTTTCATCTCTATTGGTAATGCATTTAGTCTATTCTTGGCAGGAAGGGTTCCCTGGTGTGTGTTGAGTGGAACGTCCAAGGAACTGAAAATCTTTTTCCGAGTTTCGGCTCTACACAGAAAGAGAAAGTGAGACAATTGGAACTGGAAGACATGGGGAAACTGAGCCCAATAATGTTTTTAATCCCTTCAAGATGACAATAATGGCTTTAATTTATTAAAATGCTTACATCATTTCTTTGTGAAACTTTCACCGCTTCAGAAACAAATCTAGTCACTCTTTTCAGTCTCCCATAGAATTAAAGTAATATTCCACTGAAAATGAGACGTGTTTCCCCTGATTTTCTCCTTCAGCCTCAACAATTTGCTTCTACCACTTGCTTATGCAACCAATGCCTGCCACTATTAAGCAGTGTTATCTTGCACCAGTTACTTAACTTCTCTGAACAAATACCTTGCTAATTTGTAAAATGAGTGGGTTTTGTCAGCTGTTTCTCTCAGCTCCATAATTTTTTGAACTTCTGATTCTTTAATCCTTACTAGAATGCTTAGAAAAAAGATGTTTTGACAGTATTTTCTTGCCAACTGAGGTTTAACCAACAATTTTTCTTATAATTCTTTTTCATTCAAAATGTGTCTAATGGGCATTATATTCCTTTTAGCAAATCCAAATGCCAAGTCATAAATATAACACTAGCAAATTAAATCTGACAGAATATTAAAACAATCATATATCAGATCTAAAGTTTATTCCAAGAATGCAAGGATGGTTTGATATCAGTAAGCATATTAATATCACTCAGCATCAATAAGATGAAAGAGAAAGAATATATAAATATATTCATTGATGATAAAAAGATAGTCAATGAAACTCATTTACTTTTTTCTTATTTCTAAACTGGCACTATAAGAAACCTTCATTAACATGGTAAAAAAAAATTGTCTTAAATCAATAGCCACCTCATACTTAATAATAGAATTCACAAAAACCTTCCAGGTAGCCCATGATCCTTGAAACTCCTAAAACTGCTGACAAAATTTTGTAGGTGTGTGCATTTTTCTAGAGTAAGATTTTAATTGAATTCTGAAAGGGATAGAACATACCAAAAATGTTCCACAGGCATTGCGATTAATACCAGGAACAAGAAAAGGATTCCTGCTGTTACCACTATTATTAATAATATTCTGGAATTCCTGGCTAGTGCCATAAGACAAGAAACAGAACCAAGAGGTATAACTATTAGGAGGGAAAGATGAGATTATCATTATTTGAGGATAATATGATTGTACTAAGTTCTTTTGATTGCAAGACAGAAGCATGCTCAAGCTGTATTAGTTATAGCAATTAGTTATGAAAAGACACAGGAAGTCAGGAGGAGAAAAGTCAGCCACACTGAGTGGGATGTTGCTCAGGACGAAGGAATATGTCAAATGATCTGATGGTGTGTGTCCCTTGTTCTTTACTCCTGTGCTCTCCCAAGATGATTGATCTCCTGTTTCTGCTGCAATTAACTCATCGACAGAATCCATATGTCTCTTCTTTGTAAACAAACTTGGTCTTTCCAAGTTCCTGCTCATCAGGCCAAACAGAAATGTCCGTAAATTCAGATCCAGGCCAATCTTCCTTTTAGTATAAGGGGAATGTGAAGGAGAAATCCTCACCCTCGCTGTTGTTCAGGGATATCCACACGATTGTCCAGGATCCATAAAGCTGAAATCAACTTCTGGAATGTGCTGTAAGAGTGAACACAGCCAGCTATTAACCAGATCCATGTGTATTCACTGTCCATACTTCATTGGCAAAAACTAAACTAGCCATTGAGTCTGGTCCAGGGAGGGATAGCAGTTCAATTTGCTGAAGTCAAGCTTTACATTCAAGCAGCTTGCTCATAAAACTTACATGGCCTTGAGGCTTGTACAAGCCTGGTCCTATACAAATAGGATAATCATGATGATGATAATAATAGCTATAATTAGGAATGGGAAATAGCATAGTGGTTAATAGCATAACCCCCAGAACCAGACTGTCGTTACTCACCAGCTGTTTAATATAGACAAAGGTACGTAACCTCTCTGTGTCTCAGTTTTCTTATTTATAAAATGAGGATGATGGGGTTGTTTTGAGGATTAAATGAGCTATTACTTACAAAGCACTTAGATTACCTGGTTAATGCCATACAAATGTTTGTTAAGTAAACACTTAATGTCCCTGAGCACTTACCACGTGTCTGACACCATGCTAAGTGTGCCTTACATGTATTTTTTTATTTAAATTCCATAACAACCCTATGATCACGATGCTGATAATATAACAAGATGTTTAAAAAGGACTTTCTGCCTGAGTTTTGGCTGAGAACAAAACAATCTTAGCAAGTATTCCCACATTCCAGAGTTAGATGCTGACCAACTTTTGCAGGACTTTCAAACGAGGTGGTTAAGAACCAGTTTGATCCTTAGGTTAAAGAAGTAAGGAGAGAAGGCATCTTTGGAAAAGGGCATTGTAAATGGGAAGAGGACAGGAATATTTCCCTGGCCTCAAACCCAGTGCAAAGGGCATTAAGGAGAGCTTTCCCTGTGTCTCTGGAGTTTGGGGTCACAAGCATCTGGTATCTGAGGCATAGCATCCAATTCTGAAAAATCTAAAGGACTGGGACTTTCAACCTGTGGGTAGAGCAAAGAGAGCTGCCTTCACTGGGAGCAGGTTGACCTGCCAGAGATGGCAGGGCAGAAGTATGTGAGTTCCATGGACAGGATGGCCACGTGGGAGGGGCAGGCCTGGGAGTCACTTTAAAGGGGCCTGACACCAGGGACACAGGCCTTTAAGCAGCAACTGGGGGGTGGGAGGTCAGCAGGACTTGTAAGTGACCATCCCCAAGAAAGACCTTGCCCATGCCCATGTCAGAAGTGCTGCTAGTATGTTCCCAAATGGAGTCTCCAAGGGACCAATAGGAACATCCCATGAGAGAAAGAGTCAGTGTTGAACATCTGTCATTTCCAGAGAACTCCAACACCAGTGTCAGTCAAGGAAAGTCACAGAGGGGTCAGCTACTCTGGCCATGGGGTTGGGGTCGGGCGTGGGAAGGGGGGGCATGGAGGTGGGCAAGCACAAGTTGGAAAGAGAGAGGAAACCAACCAGAGATCACTTCTTTTCCCTTCACAGGCTCATGTAATGAACCAGGGGTGACATCAGAGAAAGGGGAAACGAAGTCCAAGTTTAAATTTTCACATATAACTGGACATTTCAATTACCGAAATGTGACTGTTCTCTGACTACACATGATAGAGAACTTTATAGTACATAGGAGTGACTGGAGGTGTCCTAGGACCTTTCTTAGATTTCACCCAAGGGACGGGGAAAGGCTAGCCCTACAGGGTGGGTTTGAATGCACAGTAGGGGGAACAAAATAAAATTGTTTTCTGCTTGCACTCTACGGAATCCTGCTCTTTAAAGAAAATGGTTGAAATCATGATCATAGCAATAACAAGCCCTAACATTTATTGAGGACTTACTATGTGCCAGTTCATGTTTAAAGTACATAGTATGTCCCTGCTCATTTAATCCTCATGACAACCCAAGGAGGTAAGTCTATGGATTTTGTAAAACCCATTTGCAGAGAATGAAACTGAGACTTAGAGAAATTAAGTACCTGTCCATGATGACACAGCTAGTCAGTGGTAGACCTGGAATCCATTCGATGTTATCACACTCAAATATGGACCCTGAAAAATCACCTCCTCACCACAAGCAACTTGTGAGCCCAGTAGCAAGTCAGGAGCTCTCTTGATGGACAAGGGAACGGTTGCAGGGAGCAGAGACTTGCTCCAAAATCTCCGGGATCATCCAGAGAGATTTCCCACGGGCTCCACACAGTGCCCTGATCTACAAGGTCCTGTCTAAACTCATGGGACCAGAGGGAGGCATTCTTGGGTAGGTCTCTGGGGAAGACTAGAAGGAAGATTGATGGCATACATTTGTGATTTTACAGCAGACTTCCTAAAGGTAACCAGCCTTTTCTTTCGTTAAGGCTTGGACTTTTTTTAATGAACTCAAGCCAACGACTTGCCTGAGGGCCCGGTACTCCTTGCTCTGTTGAGTTTGAATTGGGTACAAGATCCTGTTTGTCAGGTCTAGATTTTTTCTTCTGATACAATCAAGCAATCCTTTGCGTTACGTGACAATTTTGTTCCTGTGGTCCCCATAATTGATAAGCTTGGGTATTGGGCCTCTTCCACGAGCGCTTGCTCCCAATGTGTCCCAGCTGCAGCTTCCTGGATGACACACCCCTCTTGGCTTCCCTCTCCTTATAGTCCCTACCTGGACCCTCTTGTCCCAGCTCACCTCATCCCCATGGTAGTCAGTAAACTGACTTTTGTTTCAAGTTCTTGGGGTGAGACATGAGATTATAAAGGAAGATAATGTGGGTGTCAAAAGTTAAGGTAATGTTCAGAGTTTGAAAGATAACAAAAACCAGTTGAGTATTCAATGGCTCAAGTTTGGGGATTCTCAAAATAGTATGAACGTCAAAATTTTCTCACTACAAAAATGATTGTATCTTAACACCCTGTAACTTTATTACTATACCTGAAGGGTTAGTAATAAAAAATCATAAATAGAAGAAGATATTGATAAATATATAAAAATAAAATATTAATAAATACAAAGTATATATTAAAATATACTATGAACAGTTTTTGGTTTCATTTGGAGGGAAAATAAATGGTGTTGTAATATGCAATAACCATATAAAAAAATAAAGCTTGGATTCCTACCTCACTCCATTTTCAAAAATAAAATCCAGATAGCTCAAAGATTTAAGGATGAAAAGTAAAATCATAGCAGTACTAGAAAAAAACATGGAAGAATTTTTTTTCCTTTATAACATCAAAGTAAGAGAGGGCTTTTCTAAGCATAAGGTAAAAGCCATAGAGAAAAAATGAATACATTCGACCACATGAATTAAAAATTTCTGCTTGAAAAGTTAACCATGAACAAAGTTGAAAAGCAAGAACAAACTCAGAAAAAAATATTTGCGGAAAATATGATAGAAAAAAAAGGTTAATTTCCAAGAGTCCTTAGAAAGGAGAGAGACAGACAGAGACAGAAATAACTGAAGGAGGATGAAGCAAGGAAGGAGGATGAAGAAGCATTTATCAAGACATGAAAAAGTTGTCCACAAAGAAAGACACATGTTTGTTTAAACACAGGAAAATATACTCATCTTCACTTGTAATTAAAGAAATGCAAATTTTAAAAAGAATGAGTTATTTTTGACTCATCAGAAAGTTTTATATCATGCTAGCAGAGATGTGGAGAAAGAATTACTCTCATAGAGTGTGAGATAATAAATTGGTACAGCCTCTCTGGGAAGTAATTTGTAAATGTTAGAAAAAGTTTAAATGCAAACATCCTTTGACCCTGCAACTCTTTTTCTAGGAATTTATGTTGAGAGTCACAAAGAGTATATGAATAAGGATATTCACTACAGTATTTTCAATGACAAAATACTGGAAACAACTTACGTGTCTCTCAATAAGGAGCTAGTTAAATAAATCATGGTACATTCATGCCACAGAATGCCATGCAACTGTGTGAAAGACTGAGTTGCAGCATTATGAACTGACGTAGAATTGCCTCCACAATATAGTTTTAAGTAAAAAAATACACTCTGTAGGAAAATGTGTAAAGTATGCTCAAATTTGGGCTTATACAAAAGAGAGGGCCGCTCCTACATATGCATGCTTGTACGTGCATAAATGGTTTCTTTTTTTTTTGAGGAAGATTAGCCCTGAGCTAACTGCTGCCAATCCTCCTCTTTTTGCTGAGGAAGACTGGCCCTGAGCTAACGTCCATGCCCATCTTCCTCTACTTTATATGTGGGGCGCCTACCACAGCATGGCTTGCCAAGCGGTGCCATGTCCGCACCCGGGATCCGAACTGGAGAACCCTGGGCCACGGAATCGGAACGTGTGAACTTAACCGCTGTGCCACCAGGCCGGCCCCCATATATAGTTTTTAAGGAAAACTATCAATATCATTTTGGAAGTAAAAATGATTTAAACCATCTAAAGAGGACAAACACTTTGATCCTTGATGTATCAGCAGCAGAATCAACCTGATCATCAATAAATTGTTGTTAAGGATGTCCTTGACACATTATCCCATGCCCAGCTCTTATCCTGAAGGTTTCGTTTAAAAAAATAATAAATTTCAAATATAAACATGCTTCCTCTGATATCTTTTTTTCTTTTAAAAAAATGATACAGATAACTATTTTTTGTTTTTGTTATAAAGTAAGTTCCAGTTAATCACAGTTTACTACGGAAGGTTGCATGAGCGGTTAGAAGTATTGTGAGAAGCGGGATGGAATCGTCCCAGCAGGTAAACAAAAAATCTCCCAGCAGCCTCTGGGTCAGCCTTGCCTTTTGCAGTTTTCCATCAGTGCAGAGGCAGCTGATAAAAGACAGGGGCACCACTCCAGGACCTTGTCGCAATAGGCCAGGGAGAAGCATCAGGGACCTAGAGTCTGCAACATTGAGTCTGGAAATCATGGTGGCCTCAAAGACTTAAAAACCCTATTCCACACTTTCTGCAAAGAAGGCGTAAGTTAATAAAGGCATTTAGAAAGCAGGATGGGCCCTCACTTCCCTGAGTAAGTGGTGCCCACGACAATTTGAGCCATTTCCTGGACTGTGTCTCAGACCCTGTTATAACTAGCAAGTGGAAACGAGAATAAACCAGTCTCCAGCCATGTTAATTTGATAGTTTCTGTGACAATACATTTAGCAGCAATAGAAATAAGGGGAAAATCTGTAAGTTGGTTCTCTATCAACTTTATTTTCCATTTGCAGCTTAATAGCTTGTGAAACTTTATAAATACTTAATGAAATTATCTTGGTCTAAGGCAGTGGTTCTTAATTGGGGGTGACTTTGACCCCAGGGGACATTTGGAAATGGCTAGACACATTTTTGACTGTCACAACCAGGGAGTTGTTTCTGGCACCTAGTGGATAGAGACAAAGGATGCTGCTAAACATCCTGCAATACACAGCGCAACTCCCACAACAAAAAACTCCCCAGCCTGAAACGTCCATAGGCACCAAGGATGGGAGCCCTCAGTCTCTTTCATTTCTAGTATACAGTAAACAAAGGGCGTCTGCTTTAACTCAAGCTTATGAAAAAATCCAGGCTCCCTTTGACTTAAAATCATCAATTTATTGTTTATGAACTTAATGCAGTTCTAAAAACTATCGATTAGCTCCTAAAGTACATCTTCTTAATATTTCCTCTCTCTCCCACTTTCAAGCTGAGTTACATATTCTTCTGAGATGATCTCAGAATACTCTATCACTCTGCTACATTCTTTGTAATAGTGAATACTTAGTAATCCTTCCTTGTGTGTCAGGGTTATGCTAAGTGCTTCGTATACACTGCTCCTTTTAGCTTCACGACCACCCTCTGGTGTTATTTTCCTCCCTGGCTGACTCTGGAGTTCACCTGTGGCTTATAGAACAGTGCCTTCCTGATCACACCAGCCTGTGGTCTCTGATTTTCACATCGGCCTCCTCTCTTCCACCTGGGTTTTATTCATTTCTATATCTTCAGAGCGTCTCAGACAGACTCACACATAGTGAGATAAATGTTTGATGGATGAATGAATGGACGAATGGTTATAGAGGTACATGCTGTCAAATTTGGAATCTCGTGACATTCATAATACTCACATATAGATTCTCTGCCATGCAAAGCAGACAATCTATTCCAGTTTTTCCACACGCCAAAAAAAGGATTGAGAAATATTGTAGCATCTAGGGGCTTCTATAAAAGTATTCAGCTGAAAACGTAGGTTTTCATCTTGACTCTGTTTCAGTGTCTTAATTCAATTCCCAGTGACCTAAGAAAAGCCACATTATTCGAGAAGTTTTCTACTGGAAACATTTCCTAGGAACAGTTTATTTGGTTGATCTTTCAAATACTTTGTCACGTGTAATAATATCTGAAGTAAGTGTTAGAATGGTTTCACAGTTTCTGCATCGGGTGATCCGTTGACTGGTATAATCTGTAGCTTTTTCCCAGGGCATGTGCAACCCTATTATGCCTGTACACAGAAAGCTGCATAATCACCACTTGGCTTGGACTTTAGAATGGACTTTGGCCTTTCCCTTCGTCCCATGACCACGGAGTAGCTCTTTGGCACATGGAAAAGAGAATCAAGTATGTAAGGACATAACAGGAGGCTCATCCTTTCTCACTTGGGGAATAGGAAATACAGAGAGTTTTGTTTCTATTTTTTCCAGTTGTTCTTTTTAATCACGAATGCACATTTACTTATTCACACACATTGCAAAAATGCAAATACGTCAGAATGGTTCCGTTAAAAAAAAAATCTCCAGCTCCTCATTCCTCGCTGCCAATTTCTTTCCCCATAGGTAAACATTTTTTTCTCAGTATTTTAATTTGGGGGTGGGTAATTAACATTGGCGCCAACATCAAAAACTACAAAAGGTGAATTCTCCTTCCCATTTCCCATTACTCCACAGCAGGTAATCATTGTCATTAGTTCGGTTTGTCCTTCCAGAATGAACACAGAGTTTGATAATATTTAGGAAAGAACGCTTTTCCTCAGAGTCCACTCTGTAAGCTAAATATTTGCAACCCAAAATTCAGTAGAAAATATATTAACATTTCTTGGCCTTTTTCCCCCTTTAGATACATTTTCGAACAAGAAAAAAGAAAGGCACACAGGAGAATAAGTCTCATTAAAAGTCTGAACAACTAAATAAATTTGTTTTCTTCAGAGGGTAACTTATTGTTCAGATTTTTTTTTTAATAGATGTGTTGACTTATTAGGGAGGTAGAAGAGGAATTCTGCATAACTCGGAAAACTTTTTCCTAACGTCCACATAGGAAAATGCCTAACATCTTAGGTCTGGCCCCTGTGGTACTGAGCAAAACTCATATATTGGCTTCAGATCCTATATTGCTTATAAATCTGAACCACAAACATCTCTGTATGATGCAACTGTTCCAGGCAAGGCCAATGATTTTCCAGGAAATGTCCTCAGTATTGTACGTGTTCAAGAAGTGTGTTCTCAGTGCTCTGCTAAGAAAAAATCGCACTGTTTCTCCACGTGAGAAACGCATTTTCCAGAGTGGCCATTTTGGTCACCCTATTAAAGGCACTATTCCGGACCTATGAGAGAGGAGTTCCAATGTTAGCTCCTGTCAGAACATGGGTCCGAGGCTTAATGGGACTGGTAACACTTTAGTTTTCAGGCTGGCTTGTCCTTATTATTTCACTTCGCCTCCCTTTTTCCTCCATATTTGCGTAGAAAGGAAAAAAAAAACCTGTCAAGTAAATACAGCACTCAAGGAAACCATAAGTACGTGATATGAACTGTACAGCTTTTTCTCAAAACAATACCTTTTATTTAATCAGGACCTGAAAAAACCTCAGCGTCCTTTAAAGGCCTCAAAACCATTTTCCTCCTATTTTAAATCTCATTATCTTGCGGTTTTATCCTCACAGTGCGCATATAATGAAAGGAGAGAGAACAGAGTATTATTGCCTGTCTATGCACGAGACAGCTGAAGCCACAGAAATAGCCTAAGTGTTCAGGGACACACACCAAGTCAGAGAGAAAATCTAGGAAGAATTCTGGGCTCCTCCATCATCGTTAGCTCTGCTTCTTTTGCCTTTAACTCAGCAGCTCCCTTGCCTAGAACATCACACCATTAATTTGGTCACCTGGAAACCAACGCATGGAGAGGCTGGGGACTCCCCAAGACCACCTGGACCAAACACAGGAACTAAAAATAGCACGTGCCATTACCGGGACCTGATCCTTTGCTGGCTCCCTTAACCTCATGTTTGGGGTCGCAATATTAGAAGATATTGAAAGTCATGTGTCTCCCAGAGTGATGGCTTCTCTCCTGCTGTGGAGCCTGTGCTCCTGCCATCTAAGCCAGGGCCCTGGGTTTGCTATTGACAAAGGGCAGGAGGGAGGAATGCCGGGCCACCGCTTTGGAAATATGTAAAATGTCAAATGCAGAATTCTCAGGATAATTCAGGGCAAGGTGGTATATGTCTGGAAAATTCAAATAGGTCAGGGGAAAGTGTTTGGAGAGCTTGGAAAACTGTCTCAGTTTCCAGTTTACTTTGCTTCTGTGCAAACCGCCTTAAAAATGTCCACTCTCGCAGAGTCGCTGCATGTCACTACGTGTCCAGGTAAGGAAGTGACACCGAACTAAATCTCCGGGAAATCTACCCCCTCAGACATCTTGAAGCCGAAAACCATTAAAATCAGACAGATTGAAAGAAAATCCTAGTCGTCTAAGGAACATTTCCATCAGAGAACAGATCCCCTGAGCTGTGAATTTTTCATTTTATCTGCTTTTTACTTTAAGGCACATTCGGGCTCCAGAGGCCTCGACAAATTGCTCACCAGTGCCTTCCCTGGTCCATGAGAACTGCTTTAACTGAGAAGGGACAAAGAAGGGAAAAAGTTGGAAAGAGAGTGAGAGAACACGGTTATAATAGTTGTTAGAACAAAAATGGATGCCTTTTTCTGTACAAATTAGTCAACCATCACATATAACAAAAACTAAATTTTGTTGGTAACAGTAAATTATTTTGTTTAAAGTAACTGTTTTTCTAATCACAGAAAAATCAGAAATTACGGGTGAACACAAAAAGAAAAATCACCCAGAATCACATCACCAGAGATAACCATTGTACAATTTATTGAATTTCTCTCCTATTTTCTTCTAGAGTTTCTTATATATACATGTGTGCGTTCACATATTCATGTAAAACAGAGGTCATGATACACAGCATCTGGAAAACCACTGTTATCACTTACCTATAGGATAAATATATTTTATAGGAATAAAGATTTATCTACATAATTAATTTTAATGGTTGCATAACATTTAACTGTATGGATGTACCTAAATTTATTTAACCAACATTAGTATTGGACATTTAAGTTGTGTACAAATTTTTCAATATAATGAACAGTTCTAGAATAAACAGCCTTATACAAATGTCCTTACATACCTATTTAGTTACTTCCTTAATACAAATTCCTGGAAGTAAAATTTCTGGGTCAAAGAAATTCACATTTTCGGGCTATTGACTCATTCAGACCATTTAAAAATAGCAAGCAAAGAAAGTTGGAGTACTTTTTCTTGAAAATCAACCTGAGTAACAAAATATTATATTAAAGGAAGAAATGAAAAACTGTATTAGGAAATATAAAATGTTTTTAAAAAATAATTATAGCTAGGAACGTTTTAAACTCTCAATTTTGTTCCAAATCTTGGTGGTTTATGGGTGAAAGAGAGAAAGGAAATGTGGAAGGGATCAAGGGGTAGACAACAAAAACCTCAATAAAACACAGGAAAGAGAAAGAGCACAGAGGGAAACACCCATACCATCCACTTCAGTCTTTTGGTCCCCTCTCCTCTGTTCCCCCTTGGCTTTTAGGCAAAATTCTGGGCTCTCAGGTATCTCTAAATGAGCTCAGCCCTGAGGATCCCAGGCCCCAGACTAACGAACAAACACACATCTACCCACCAACATTCCCAGGCATCTCACAGTGACATCCACCAGAATAGGGACCTCCCTAGCCTAGTCACAAACTTTTCAGCACAATTCTATTGGTAGAAGTTTCTATTTCACTTTCAAAACTGTAGGAGAAGGGAAAAGAAAATATTTCCTAAAGTTCATTAGAGTTTATAAGAACATGAGGTCTGCAGAAAATCCCTGGTAAATGAGACCCAAATGTCTTTTGAAAGCCCTAGAATTATCGATACCTCACATGCTAGCCTTAAGTTTGATTAACTTTTAAGTAATCAGTTCTCTATTATATCCTCCCTAACGTTTTTCGCCCCAGATAGCAAAGTGAATACAGGGTTAGATCAGCTCAGCCGCTTACTACCTTTAGTGGGAGACCTGTGGCACCTTGACATTCGCTGAACAAATGTGCATTTGGAACTTTTAACCTACATGTTAATAAATGCTATAAAGAAAAAATAAACTGGATCATGGAAGAGAGAGCAACTTCTGATGAAGGGGTAGGGAGCAGCGCTGGGCACAGCTGGTGAGAAAGAAGCCAGCCAGCAAGGAGGAGCATTCCAAGCAAACGACACAGGTGAGGCAACGCCAGACAATAATATCAAGGGGAGTGTGGCTCAGTGGTGAATATGAACTCCCCTGAAATAAGGAGAGATGCTCTCTATTCAAAATGGAGCCATAGCAAGAGCTTGTCTTAGTCCTCTCAGACCACTCTAACGTAAAACCATAGACCAGGTGGCTTATAAACAACAAAAGTTTATGTCTCAAGTTCTGGGGGCTGAGAGGTCCAAGATCAAGGCATCGGCAGATTGGGTGTCTGGTATGGGCCACTTCCTGGTTCATAGATGGCCATCTTCTTGCTATGTCTTCACATGATGGATGGGGTAAGGGAGCTCTCTGAGGTCTCTTTTATAAGGGCACTAATCCCGTTCATGAGGACCCCATCCTCCTGACGTAATCACCTCCCAAAGACCACACCTCCTAAAACCATCACAGTGAGGATTAGATTCCAACATATGAACTTGAGGTGGGGGGACAAGTATTCACTCTCCAGCACAGCCTTTATAACTTTGGAGAAGAAGGCACAGACAAATCTCTGACCAAGTAAAAACCAGTTTGATTAGTTTCTCTCCGTTTTGAACACATCCCACTCAAATTAGCAATCAGTCCATTAACAAATATTATTTCATTGTCATGACGGGGGGCAGCATATAGATTCTGCCCTGAACCAGCTTAAATCTAGCTGAAAAAAGGAAACGAATACTGGAAGAATTCAAACGCGTCCAAATGTTAAGCAATAGGCATTAACGGAAAGGTCAGTGAGAGTTCACAGGTCATTTCAGAGAAAAAGGAGTGGCCTGAAGTGGGAGGTGGGACTTCATCCATTTCTCAGTAAACTCTTGTTACAAGTTTATACTTAGGCTTGGTACTGGGAAAGACACAGACACTGGGTAGCTAAAATATACCTTTGTCCTTGACTGGCTCATTGCCTAATGGAGAGGGCCTGAAAAATAAACAAATAATTACTGTTCAATGTTGTAATACAGATGCGTACAAATTACTAAGGGAACAGGAGGTATTTCTGAGAGCAGAGAGGAGGATAGACTCCACGTCAGAGGAAATGAAGAAATGACATTTGTGCTAAGACTTAAAGAATGAGAGATGTTTCATTTAAGACTTGGGTTCTAAATGCTGATGTTTAAAGTGATCTCTTGAATCACCCAGAAGGTACAGTATCTGCATATATAGCATCTAGACATCCAGTGTCTAGAAAGCCCAACATAGCCAGGTTTCCCTCCAGCTTAGGAACAGATTGTTACTTCTTCTTTGAGCACCAGATGAAGAGTTGGCTTGTGTTTACTGGCTCTGTTGTATGAAAAACACTTATCTTTAAACACTGGGATTACACCCTCTGTGGTGAGATGCTCACGCTATCATATGAGAGGCAGAGGGGATCTGAGCAGACCGAAGAAACAGTAGGTTCAAGCTCCTGCCTCGTGTTCATTCAGAAACATACACTTCTTAAGTAGAATTGCCCTTTCTCCATGTCTCTTTGTAGAGTGTATAGTTGAATTCTCAAACATTAAACTCACACGTGATGTAGTTGCTCATCCTATGAAGAAAAGGGAGAAGGACATTGTAGATACGAGGACAAGATGCGGTAAGACACGGAAATGGGAGAGGATCTTGGCATGGTGAGAGAGAACTAAGAAGTCCAGGGTGGCTAAATTATTGAGTAGGGTACAAAGAAATTGGCAAAGTAGGGTCAGACAGCTTGTCGTATCATAGAAGACTCTGGATTCCACTGTGTAGGCTCTGAGGAACCATCTGATATTTTTAAATCAGGAGGTGACAGGATGGGCCTTATTTTTGGAAAGACCATTTTCGTAACATGATAAGGATGAGGTCAGCACTTTTTTTTCTGTAAAGGGCCAGATCAGAAATATTTCCGGTTTTGGGGGTCATGTGTCATAAATCATGTGTCTCTGTCACAAGTACTTATATCTACCTCGTAACACAAAAGCAGCCACGGACAACGTGTAAACAAATGGACGTGGTTGTGTTCTAATAAAATTTTATTTACTAAAACAAGCTGTGGGCTGGATTTGGCGTGAAAGGCCTGAGTTTGCTGACCCCTGGATTAGAAGATGGTGACGTTACTGGTGGAGAGATCAGATTAAGTTAAAATTAGATAAAAATCTAGGTCAGTGGTGTTCAAAGTGTAGTCCCTGGACCAGCTGCATTAACATCACCTGGGATCTCTGCGGGTGGGTCCCGGCAATCTGGGTTTGAACAAGCCCTCCAGGTGATTCTGATGCCTGCTAAAGTTTGAGGACCACAGTTTAGGACAGATGAAAGGGAATGCATTTCCACATTTGGGAGGTGGCAGTAGGAAAGAATAGGATGGGACAGATTTAAGATGTTCTAGCAAGGTAGGCTCTCCATTTCTAACATACTGATGTACAACGGACAGGACTTGGGTGATTATTTGGATGGGAAGTTGGGGAGATGGAAAAGAGTAGTTAAATTCTTGTCATCTGTTGTGTTCACTTCTTGATCCCCAGCACCTAGGACACTGCTGGCATAAGGTAAGTGTTCAAAAAGTAATTTTTGAATGGATCAATGAGTGATTCTTTCAAAGTTTACAGTTTAAGTGACTGAAGAGATGAGGAATGGTATTAGCCGAGAGAGAGTACTTTTATTGTTCTGGAACAGTTATGAGGGAAGGGGCTAAAAGGGACATTTATTGAGTGACAGCTTTGCCTACTATGTGTCAGGCAGTATGTCACACACGTTGTCTCATTTGTTCCTCAAAACAGTTTTCAAGGAGCTATTACCATCACCATTTCCCAAACGAAAACAACTGAGGTTTCCACAGGGATAAACAACATGGCACGAGTGTAACGCTGGCAGTGAGTGACAACCAAACCCAGAGCCCGGCCACTTTGCAGGACAGAGTTGTGTTTTGAATTTTAGCCAGACGGCAGAAGAGGAAAGCTCTCACTATAAAATACTATAGACCTTTACAGCTAACAAAGCAGTTTCGTAGATTATTTCTTTTGAGGGAAACCACCTTGCGTGGCAGAAAAAGCATAAAATTCTAGGTTCAAATCCCAGCTTTGTCTCTAATTCTGTGCCTGGAGGCAGCCACATGCTCCTCTGGAAAGTGGAGGCAATGATAATAGTTAATAAGGCACTATGCAAGTCAAATGGGATGTGCAAAGCACTGGCACAAGAGCTCAATAAGTGCTGGATATTATAACTTTATAATTTTTACTACAGCTCATTGTCTAAGCTCTTTCTGTAAGGATGATGACAGGCCACTCCAGCCCCCCCAAAAAGTCACCTGAGAGAAATTCTTGGTTGAAGTCTTACAAGTACCTCTTAATGAGTTTCACTGTTTTGCTCAAAGGACTTATCTCCTTGTTCAAGGTGTGTTGACATTTAAACAGGTTTTGAATCTGGGTAGGGCCCGTTCCATTTAAAGGCTGGCTTTAGCTCACATCTTTTCTCTTGGTGGCCACAATGACCGTCCATTCCGGGGTTTCAGGCTCCATTCATACCGGTTTCCCTTCTTTCATCACTTTTTTTTTCAATCTGCAGCTTCTACACAATTTTCCTGCATTTGTTCCCTTGACCATTGTCGAGTCAAACAATGGGTGAGTTTGGGGATCGGAAACCAGGAGCTGAGAGAGAAGGGTGTTCTGGAAAGAAATGCCTCCTTGTTTCAAGGGAATTCACTCACTGTTAGAAGGCAAAAAAGAAACAGGCCTAAGAAACCTGGATTTGCTAAAGAAGGAAAACTAATCACCAATTTCTGCTTCGCTTCCTTTTTTCTTTTTTTGTTTTTGTACTTAGAATTGCCTAAGAGGGTGGTGGCTCTCCTCCACTTTCAGAATCTGAGAATGTCACTTTTTCTACCTCCTGAAGGACATGTTCCGAACACCACCAGTGCCTTTATCCTAGAGAGGGTGGTTTGTGACATTGTGTTTATCAGCTTTTAGAAGAGAAACTTCTTGCTTTCTAGCATGTTTTAGGTGACTTTAGAAAACAAGACTACTGCTTTGCAACACGCCAGGTAAACAGCAGTTTCTGTTGCAAGGGCAAATCATACTTGACCATCTTGCCTCTTTGGCTCCACTGGATTAGAAAACAAGCAGAGATAAACGCAGCTTTAGTGGCGCTGGTTATACACTAACGAAAGGAATAACTGGGCCTTTTAAGATAAATGGAACTGACAAAGAGCGCATTCTGCAAAAAATAAACACAGCTATGGGAGAGTTATTCTGAGCATTGATATCCGCAAATGATAGTGGAATGATTTTGATGCAAGGGTCCTTTTTCCCAAGATTTTAAATCAGGTCTTTCCCCCTGCCCACCATCATTTAACCAAGCTTTTAGTTCGCTGATAAAAATCACGTTGTCAGAAATGACAGAACTAATTTGTGACTTTTCCCCAAATCAATTTTGATGTAATACAAGATTAAATGGATGGTTTCCCTTTTTTCCTCTACATGAATTAGAACAAATCGTACTGTTCGCGGTGTCCTGTCACACAGACTGGCTTAACATAAAACTCAGGATTTTATTGCAAGATTTGGAGAATAATTATTAGAGATCTGTGTTCCCTCAACGTTTACTGGGTCCCTACAGGATAAGTGATGATTTCTCATTGCAGAATAAGAGTCTATTGTGATGACATTTGGGACGATTTTAAGGTCTAGTCCAGGATTCGCAGGCCTTCTCAAGGTCTGCCCATTTTTGCCTTGGATTTATTAACTGGGATCATAAGAACCAACGTCTCCCAGTTAACGTTTCTCCCAGGCGGTGATGAGCGGGAGGGGGACCCTGCCAGCCATCCTTACAGTGACTTGTAGTCATAGTGATTCGCACCAGACTCCTCTGCCAATTACACCCGCCTTGTAACTCCTGACACTTAAACAGGCAGTTTCTCACATGAACATATGTTGTTCTCCCCTTTTGAGGAAATGAATCCCAACCTCAAGCACACCAGCAGGCCGTGATTAGTTCTAATCCCTGGGTTTTACGACAGGAAAAATGATTATAAGAAAATGAGGGAACTGTACGAAAACGTTAGTTTTCTCTTTTCAAAAATGGCCTCAAATCACTGCCACAAACTTTCCTTCAATATGCTTGTTAAAATGCCCTCAAGGAAATCATCCTGAAATCTATAAAACTAATAAACCTGCTCCTTAGAGTTGTTCAGCTTCGGCATAACATTTGGCAGGAAAATGTGGTCAAAGAGACTGCATCATATTAAATGGATTTTGTGTCTATTGACTACTTGTAGCACTGCTTAATTGATTTATGTATGCTTTAGAAAGCTCTCTACTATGAAACATACAATATATCATTTATAGTTTATTAAGTCCTGCATTTGGTAAAAGTTGGCATAAGGCCCTAGGTCAGGAACTTTGCCCTTCTGCTATAGCACTGTTTCTATAAGAAAATAACATTTGATATACTATATTTCCACTGACAGTAAGTTTTCTAGGACTATAAGCCACATGCAAAGGCTTCTTGCATCTCCCAGGTACTGCCCACTGTCATATTCCCACTGTGTTTGAATGAGGTTTTCCTGTGTCCTTTTGTGTCTTTGAGTTAAAATAATAAAAGAGAGAAAATAGTAAAAGATAAAGTGTATCTTAGGACCTAAGGTTTTTATTCTACTGGTTTTTAGAACTGACAGGAGAAGCCTGAGACCAGATAGAAAGAATGTTGCAATAATACTAAGATTTTGAAACCCGTCTTACGATAAGTGTATCTGTATCTATATATAACAGAGATATGAAAATTAATAAAAATAATAGTAAGTCTTAGTACAATTGCTACTGCTGCAAAGGCAGAATAGATGGGTGCCTACATTAAGAACTAGAATCTGGGGCCAGCCCCATGGCTTAGTGGTTAAGTTCAGCATGCTCTGCTTCGGTGGCCCAGGTTCAGTTCCTGGGCACAGATCCACACCACTCATTGGCCGCCATGCTGTGGTGGTGACCTGCCTGCAAAATAAAGGAAGACAGGCACAGATGTTAGCGCAGGGTGAATCTTCCTCAAGCAAAAAAAAAAAGAACTAGAATCTGGTCCTATGTAACCAAGGTGCGACATCAAAGGGGTACCATTAGTTCTGAACCCATTGCCCTAGCCCATTCCCAGTGCCTCATCTCATCCTTCCACCTGCCAATCCTGTCTCCCCAGTTTTCCCTCCAGAACAAACTCAGAAGGTCTTGTTTCTCCTCTTCCCCTAAAACCACACAGCCAATCTTCTGAACTCACCCCAGTCCTGTGAGCAGGAACCAACAAATAAGTAATGTAAGAACTAAAATTCGGCACCTCTATTTGGAGATACAGAAAAAACTGGGGGCAAAGGGAGAGTTCTGTATTGGAATTTTTTTTTAATTGTCGCATCCAGTGTTCCCATCTCCTTTGAAATATGTCAAGGGCAATAACCATGAAATGTTATATTTTTGTTTGCATTCTAAGCACTAACCAACGTTCAGTTAATAGCATTAATGGAAGAGAACACTGCCTGAATCAAGTAAAACGGTGGCTGATGTAAACATTACTTAGACTTGGCTTTGAAATGTGCTTTTGTTAAGGCATATTTACATATGGGCAGATTTGATCTCAAAATTCCAACAAAGTAAAATGGAGGCATAGCTGAAGAGAGTTGGGAAGCCATCTTGCCCCCTTATCCTGATGTCTACTCCCCCGTCCTCTGCCTTCCAGCACACCTGGCAAAGACTGCTAACGTTGTGGACAGATGTAACTCACCAGCCCAAACTTCTGGCTCCCAAATCTTTCTTGACTTGGAGACTTTTGTTTTGTGTTTTGTTTGCAATTAACTCAAAGTGCTTCCTTTGCTAACGTGTAAATATCATGTAAAAATCAGTGTAAATATGGAAAACTGAAAAGTCAAAGTAACTACTGAAAACAATGGAAGTGCTGTTAAAATTGAAAGCAGGGTTTCCTGCAGGTGATACAACCCAGATGGAAGTTGATGCTGTCTTTGTGCGCCCAGCAGATTATTATGCGGGAGCATAACTGTTCACTTTGTGGATTACCGTAGGCTGGCCTCCTGCTTCTACCTAGCCTACTGTCTCTCTGGTTTTCTGTATGGCAGCTCACTGTGCTATAACGGAGCCTGACAGACCAGACAGTCACTCCCAGCAGAGTTGCCACTTAGGAGCTGTGAAAGTTTGGGTACTTAACTTAACCTTCCTGAGCCTCAGCTTTGCCATCTCAAAATGGGAATTTTTTTATACAACTCTTTAATAAAGATGATTATCGATCCTATGTGTAAAGAGCACGTTATCTGATACATCTTTTATCAATTGTGCATTAATTTGCATAGCAACATAATATTCTGATTATTTTCTTTGGCACTAAGTTCTGGACTTAGAAGAGCAAATAGTATTGTTTTATTTGATTTGAGGAGTAGAGAAAAGCTTTTTGACTAAGCACCAGTAGTCAGCTAAATTTTGCATAATTATTTCCTCCATTTTGAGTATGAGTCATCCTTCTTGCTTAATTGTGTATGAGTTAGAATCTCTTGCTGGAGTAGCTCCCTAATACAGACTACTTTAGTAACGCTACTCGTTGTAAATCTAAAAGATGCATTTACCTCTGGGAAGCTATTTAGGTTGTAGCTGCACATCCAAAATGCTTTGATAATGTTGACCAAATTCATGCTGAGTTATTGCCAGTTGAGTGAATTTATCGTGCCTGCAGTACCCTTTCTCATCCTTGAAGACCAAGTCCTGTGTCCCCTTCTCTATGAAGCTTTCGTTGATCGCCTGATCAGAAGCTCTCTCTTTTTCCTCTCATGTCCCGTTCTGATTTGCTTATATCACCCTTATAGTATGTACCAAATTCAGCTTTGTTTTAATGTTACTTTTAAAACTTTCCTACTAGATTATAAGACCTTTGGCAGCATGAAATAGTCTTATATTAATGTAAGCAATGATCCAGTGGAGAAATCAGCCAAAGCTTTGGATCAACAGTAACCTTCTTCTGGAAACTTCTGTGAAAGGTTCAATCCAGTCCAAGCCTGCCTAGTCCTCAATTCATATAATATTTATTCCATTCAATCAATTCATCCTTCAACAATATATTGTCACATTAGTCTCTAACTATTTTACTCTTTTTTTTTAGCTACAAATAGATTATAAACTTCTTGAGAGCAGGGACTATGAATGAGATAAATAAGAATATCTCTGAAAGCTCTAAAAAAGTGTGATGCAAATGAAAGTGTTGTTGCGTTCTTGCTTTTTCTTAGCGCTTCCCACATAATTTGACACATGGAAAGAATTCAACATATACATGTTATGAGACTAACAGCAAGCACTCATAGAAGGGAAGTTTCTGCTCAGGTGGCTAGACCTTCCAGATCAACTGCTGTCTTTTTTATTTTTCAATAATGTGGGAAAAGAATACTTTCAGGAACGTAGGAAATTACCACGGCATCAGAATATTCAATGATTTGTGAGGTGAACCAAGATGGGAAAGAAAACTGACCCTAAGAACACGGAGTGAGTGTGTAAGTCCCATCACACATGAGGATGTGAGGCAGGTGAGGGCAGCACCTCTAAGCCCAGTTGTGCTGTAAGCCAACAGGCCCATGCCTGGGTCACCTGGCAGAAATGATCGCCACAGCTGAAAAAACAAAGCGGGTAATTGATCAACCAGTGATAATCTAATACAACTGTCTCCTAATATTATCTAGACTTCTTCAGGTAGGTTGTCTAGGTGACATTGTTTGCTGATAACTGTGCCTCCAAGAAACCTTTCTGTGATAATTTTGCAAACCCAGAGTTGTACGATAGAATGATATAAATCTAGAGAACTCAGGTCCTTTATTAATTGACTCTGAGTCATTTTTTCAGTGAAAAGATTATTACTGAGCACCTACCATGTGCCAGACCAGTTTAGGTGCATTTACATCAATGCACAAGACAGAAAAATTCCCTTCTCTAAAGATTATACGCTGGGAGCTAATACAGACCATGAACTATAAACAGAAGTATATCTAATATAAATTCAGATAGTGAAAAGTAACATGAAGAAAGGGTATTGAGAATGACAAGGGGCAGGCAACCTAATTTAAAATCATGACACAGGAAGGTCTGTCTGAGGAGGCAACACTGAACAGAGACTAAGGCAAGTGACGACAATAGCCTGGGTCAAGGTGGAAGACACAGAAATGGTGAGAAGTGGTTAGATTCAGAATATATTTTGAAGAGAGTGCTGCAGGACTTGCTAATGGATTGGATGAGGAATTTTAGAGAAATAGAGGAATCTGACCTTTCTCAGCATTGATTAACATCAGAAAATGACCCTCCAATTCAGCTGCGTAAGAGTAGGTGCGCCGGGATACGCCCACACCAGTACTAATGTGAAAGAGTTGAAGTTTGTCAAACAACCACTTGACCTTACAGCAACCAGTTAGTGACTAAATTGAACCATCAGTTGCCAAATAAATTCTTGAACTGATTCTACCATTTCTTTCCACAATTTTTGCATGTGTGTCCGTATGTCTATCTTTCTGCTTACTTATATAGACTACCGTTACACCCAAGTAGACACCTGTATTGGAAGGACATGACGTCGGGAGTCGAAGGGTAATGGTTTACAGCCCAGCACTATCGTCCTTTGGGTGAAAAGAATACAACCATCTGGAGATTCCCAAGTGTTTAGATAAGTAGCTGTAATTTCTCCTTTTTATCCAACGGTTTGCCGTCATGTAAAACACAGCAATCATGTGAAGATGTCATCCGAGAATAGCAGTGGCATATCACTTCACTAATGATGCTTTACTTAGACCTGTTCAGACCCAGAAAAGCACCCAGAATACAAGATCATAAGTAAATTGCAAGAACACCAAGAATAATATGACACTCAGCAAATCTGAAGAAAATCTTTGTAATAGCAAATAACACCCATAAAACCAGATGCTAAAATTGAAAATGAGGAGGTGACAGCACCTTGCAAGAAACAAAGCAGTTGGTCCTCAAATGCGAGGTGGTTTATATACTTTTTTAAAAATCAAAAACTTGGGGCTGGCCCAGTGTTGCAGCGGTTACATTCGCACATTCCACTTCTCGGTGAGCCAGGGTTTGCCAGTTCGGATCCCGGGTGCTGACATGGCACCACTTGGCAAAAGCCGTGCTGTGGTAGGCGTCCCACATATAAAGCAGAGGAAGATGGGCATGAATGTTAGCTCAGGGCCAGTCTTCCTCAGCAAAAAGAGGAGGATTGGCAGTAGTTAGCTCAGGGCTAATCTTCCCCGCCCCCCCAAAAAATCAAAAACTTATATCCACTTGGTTTTTCAATTCAGTTCCTTCAGATAAATCAAGTTACTCAACAGTAACAGCATTTAATATTTACGATGTCAGATGTCAAAGAACCCTTACAAATTATTCCACAAAATATACCAATGTGGGAATGCCTAATTTTTTATGGATGAAGGATGAAGAAACTGAGACAAGGCCCCAGCTAATGTCCCGCCTGTGGCAATTGAGCAAGTTGGTGATGGAGCCAGGAGAACATAGAGGACAAGCCAAACAGCACTGTGTGGGTGAGAGACAAGATGCAAACTGAGTTCCCATTTCTAATTGACTCGTGCATTGAATTATGCGGCTACATTGCTTTCTTTGGCATAAATTGCATAGATTCTTTTTTTACTACTTCAGCCACAGAAGTAGAAATACTTTTACACTAATAGACATGTAATAGACATAATCAAAGTAACACCCATGTATAGAAAACTAGGGGCCGGCTTGTTGGCACAGCAGTTAAGTTTGCTTGTTCCGCTTCAGTGGCCCAGGGTTCACCAGTTTGGATCCCAGGTGTGGACCTACGCACCACTTGGCAAGCCATGCTGTGGCAGGCATCCCACATATAAAGTAAAGGAAGATGGGCACGGATGTTAGCTCAGGGCCAGTCTTCCTCAGCAAAAAGAGGAGGATTGGTGGCAAGTGTTAGCTCAGGGCTAAGCGTCCTAAAAAGAAAACCCAGAAAACTAGATAAGGTGAAAAATGAAAGATAACTACTCTTTAGAATGTTAAGATGTAGAAAAATATATTAAGGATGGTAATTTCAAAGATAATTATAAATATGTATTCAAATACATAAAATTTGGTGTGACACAATTGTGGATAACGTTGAATTTCATTGAATTTTTGTAAATGATGCCTTCAGGAATCACAAAAGGACATACATGTGAAAATATATACACTAATCCAGAACTAGATGGAAGACTATGACCCAAGGAACAAAATAATTAGAAAAATCATAAAAATAACTTTTGGAAAAATCTGAATGTAATTTAAGTGGGACTGTTGGCAGGAATATTGGCATAATTAACATGACTTTTAAATATTCACAGCAATCTGTTAATAAAATTATCATCCAGAAAGAACTTTCTCAATTATAGCAAAAAAACAAAACAAACCCCCCACTAGGGTACAAATTATCATGCCCAAGACTTGGATGAAATGACGACTTTATGCTCAGCTCTTGAGGTCAACAACCAGCCGAATCAGCTGAGAGATGACTAAAAATATAGAAAGCAGACTTTTATCATCATGGATTAAGGGTTCCTAAAATATCTACATTTTTCCTGCTGCTGATTCATTATGAAACAATGAAAAACTTACCATGCACACACAAGCTAAACTTTCAAACACTTTTGACCTAAAGCGTGTAATAAATATTCTCCTCTCTGGTGCCAAAGGGTCCCGTCAGTTCAGAGAGAATTTGCCTACATAATGCCAGACATCTGGGCAAAAGCTGCAAATTTTGGTCAAGGATTTTAATGTTTTGTCGACATGGTGCCAAACCTCTGGGTATTTGAAAATATCTAGATAATTGACTGACTTTTTACTTTTCATCCAGATGTTTGGCATCAGAATTAAATACCATCTTACTGTTTAAGTGCATTTGTGATGTGAAAAGCACTCACAGTGTACCCTTAATATTAAAAAAGAGAGGTTCAAAGCCATATACGAATTGTGAGCCCAGTTTTGAAAACGAAAATTGTATGTATGCCTACAGAAAAGAACTCAGAGGGAAACAGACTGAAATGTTTACAGAGATTATTCATTCTCTGGATGGTGGGATAATTGCCGATCTTTATTTTACTTGAAGTTTTAAAAACTTTTTCTAATGTTCTTCAGCGAAACATGTATTGCTTTTATAACCAGAAAAGCATTTTAATTGTGCGATTAGGCAGTGTCAGTTAACTTGGAAACTAAAAAGTAAGTCTCATTTATGGCTTGGCATTGTGTACATACACTTGTAGCTATGAACCTACTAGTAGTTACACTGGTTTTAGAAAAGCAAGTTCAAACTAAGTTAGCAAAGATATGAAAGCTCTGGGAATCTAGTGACTACTAGGCATATGTGGCTGGAAACAATGGGCCGGACTGGTTTTTTCTCAGTGAATTGACTGGAACTTTTTATTTTGCATGCATCTCAGTGTATGCCCACGCACACGTATGCATTCAAGCTCAGAACACCAGATGCTGTTCTCAACATCGTCCGCTGCTTGACTGGTGCATGGAGAAGCCCGCTCCCAACGGTCCCTCCTCTTGACACCACCACTTCCCACTGCCTGTATGCCTTCTGACTCCGGTCCCCTTTCCTCTTTGGGGTTGACAAATTAAATTTAGCTCTTAGTCATTTTCTTGCTGTTGAAAAGTTCCTGCACCGTTAGACATGTAGAATGTTAGGGTCCTCAGCATGTCTGGTCCAAATTCCTTGTTCTTTAGGTGGAGAGACTGCGGCCCAGGGACATTAAACGCCAGGCCTAAGATGTTACAATCAAGTCAAGACACAAAGGGTCGGTTTCCAGCGTGGGCATTTTTTGCTACACAGTGTTAAAATATTCTAGTCCCTAAATTTCCTCATCTATAAAATAGAATAAATATTTGTATGCAAAGTTCTTTGGGATATTTGAGATAGAAACTAAAATCTAAATATCAAGTATTGTTTTGGCACTCTTTTTTATTGTATTTTATAAACTCTGCCATTAGTAATGCTTAGAAAAATTAGATATAATCTAGATTGAATCTCAAATAGGATCCTAATGAAAATATAAGCTCCTAAAGCCTCAGGATCTTAATTGTTCTGAAATTTTTAAGAAAACAAGTGTTCTTGAGATGATCTAAACAGTTCCAAATTAAATAAAGACCAAATGGTAAAGTTATCTGGAAACTTTTGAAATGGAAAATTCGAGATCCTTTTTAAAAAGTAACAAAACGAATGAAGGACTGTGTCAGCTGATTTTTTTTTTCAGCCTTTGTAGAGAGCAAAGCAACCATAATTCACTGATGAATCCCATACACTCTTCAGTCGTTGTTAATCTTAAAAAGCTGTTCAATAAACAACACAAAGTAAAAAAGCAAACACTATACTCTTTAGTTTATTTTAAACTTCTTTCCATCGTTCAAGAACAAATTGAACTAATCCAAAAAAACACCAGGTAAACAGATCTGAAAGAAAATGGCTGCCTCTTTCCGAGCAAATTTAAAGCTATTTAAACTTACGAAATACTAGGCGGTAAAGCTTCTGTCCCTCCAAATGCCTGTCCAATAGGAGAGAAGAAAGAACAAGAATAATCATTTCTACGGCAGCCCGGGGTTCACCAGTTCAGATCCCAGGTGCGGACATGGCACCACTCATCAAGCCATGCTGTGGTAGGAGTCCCACATATAAAGTAGAGGAAGATGGCATGGATGTTAGCACAGGGCCAGGCTTCCTTGGCAATAAAGAGGAGGATTGGTAGCAGATATTAGCTCTGGGCTAATCTTCCTCAAAAAAAATTTAAGGGGCCTGCTGGGTGGTGCAGTGGTTAAGTGTGCACATTCCACTTAGGTGGCCCAGGGTTCACGGGTTCGGATCCTGGGTGCAGACATGGCAGTTCTTGTCAAGCCATGCTGTGGCAGACATCCCATGTATAAAGTGGAGGAAGATGGGCATTGACATTAGCTCAGGGCCAGTTTTCCTCAGCAAAAGGAGGAGGATTGGAAGCAGATGTTAGCTCAGGGCTAATCTTCCTCAAAAAAAAAGAATAATCATTTCTAGGCAGTGAGCCCTGCAGTTACGTGCAACTGCTTAACTCAGTTCTTCACAGCCAGACCCAAGAAACACTTCCACGTTGTAAAGAAGATCACAAAACACACACTTAGTGGGTCCTGGAAACACCTTTAACTCTTGACACTTCTAGGTTTTTAAAAAAATTATTTATTTGCTCAAGACATGTAAAGTGTGAAAAGAAGCAAGAAGTTAATCTTTAAATACTTTGTCTTTTCTCTACATTCAAGGTTCTTTTCATGAACCAGGGCTTGGGGCCATAAAGTTACTAGTATGCAGGCTCATTATTGCTCATCTATGTGTGGTATTTATGTTTTCAAAGCATTTCACCATCATTAACCTCACGTCAGCTAAGCAGCATATTGGCCTTGATGGAAAAATGATCTCATCCAATGTGGAAAATTCTGTTCCTAAAAACCACACCTGAAACAGGAAAACTTCTCATGTCTTTGTCTGTGCCAGAACATTCTCAGAATGGAGGGCTCACAAAGTTGTCCCCAAAATCTTTGCAAAGGGGGAGTTTTGTCTCATGGAATGGACTTTGTTGTTATTGTTGTTGGGGGCATCTTTGTTTGTTATTGGCAGTGATGGTGGTGTTTTTGGTAAATTTTGTTTGTCTCGTTTTGTTTTGGGTTGGTTAGGTTTTTCAGAAAGTAAAAAAAAGGATGGTTAAGTGAAGTCATTGTCAAAGTCAAAACTGGAGACTGCCGGCGTTCTAAGACAACTTAGCTGATGGTCTAGTGTTACCTTTGAGATAGAACAAAGGTTTTTACGCAGTGAGGCGGTGGGAGGATCAGGGACTCTAAGGACAATTTCCCCAGAGAAAGGTCAGACAACCAAGCAGTCCATTATAAGGAAAGTTTGCAGTCAAGTGTTGATGAAGGGAGCAATTCAGTTCTTTGCACAATTGCTAGTTTTGCATCCTGTCATTCACTCTCTTCTCAAGAACGGTTCAGAGCTGCTGAGCTGTCATGAGCATGACTTGATTCCTATGAATTGACTGTGTTCCAAAAGCTCATTATTGGAAAACTTTTCCATTTGATGCTAAATATAGGATCTTATATAAACAGAATGTATTACAGGTCAAATCCTGTTAGCACGAATGCTAAGAGGCTATCCAATTTGGAGTTAGGAAGGGAGATGGTATTAGAATTTTATGGTACACATCAAATCTGATTACAATTACATAAAACAAAACTATTTTCAAGCCCTCGTCAATGGGCAACATATTTCAATTGTCAGTAGAAAATCCTTAAGAGTTCTTCAAAATGAGAGTCGCCTTAAATGAAACATGAACTATTCTCAATCTTTTTCATCCCATGGTGACCTCATCCTCCTGAACTTGCATACTTATTCCTGTACCACTCATTTAGAATTTAAGCATATATTGCTGTGTGACACGCTCATACACTGTTTAAAGCATACCATTATCTAGCATTTCCACGTATTTCTATTTGTCTCTTCAACTTGATTGTAATGTCTTTGAGGGCAAATAGCCAGCATTTACTTCTGTGTGTCCTTCCTATTGCTAAGTCTAGAGAAAGTCCTTAGTAAAAGGAAGGAAGAAAGGAATAGAAGAAAGGAACGAGAAGATGGTGTGGCAAATTGGGGAAGAAGAGATGCCCATCTGAAAGGGCCTCATTGGGATTTCAGGGCGGGGGGTGTTATTTAATAAGCAAACCTCTTACTTAATTTGTGAATTAAAATAAAGGAAGAGAATAGACCCAGTATAGCTTTCTGCTTATGAACAGGCTAAGCTTATAAACTTGTAGCTCTCAAAAGCACTTCTCCCAAACAGGAGTGTGAGTTCATCTTTTAAGCTTTAGAACCAGGTTAATTCACATTCTATCAGTCATCTTTGCACAAAATGGATTAGCTTCATCTGCAATGCACATGTGCAGAAGGAAGCCACTCCCTTCCTTGATGATTTCTGCAAGGGCCTAGGGAACCCCTTAGCAGATAGAGGATCTTCCTTCCTGACGCTGACTCTAGCATTGAACCCATTTGAATGTGTCATAAAACCAGGGGTACTAGTGGGGTGGGGTCTTGACAGGAAACTTTCATCAACAGCCCTTCAGCCATTTAAGTAGCACTTTGGCATGTAAGTTCTCCAATTCCTAGCCCTCTGCGGAATTGACATTAGGCTAATAGACCTCTGGGTTTGCTCCTGCATCTGAAAGTTCTAAGTTAAAAATTTGTTATGTAGGGCAACTTCTGTACCAAGAAAAATTAACCCTTACTCTTCAAGAGAATCTTTGGAACTTCAGTGTGACCTTGATCTTGAATAATATCTGACTGAAAATACAAAACCAAACCTTTGTGACCGTGATGCTGTCTGTCTCTTAGAGAACTGGGTCTTACAGAAAGATCTTTAGTCTTTGGCTCCCAGCTCCTTGCAATTTTTGTAATCTTTACTTTCTTCCATTTACTCCCTAGGGATTGCCCTGTGGACGCAGTGATCAGATAATTAATGTCCAAACCAGGACATATTGGGGTTTGGTTTGATTTTGATATAGATCTTTTTTGCAATTCTTAAAATTGAGGTTTAATTCACACGACATAAAATTCACCATTTTAAAATGTACAATTCAGTGGTTTTTAGTATATTGAGTATTTAGTACATTTATTGCTTCTATCTCATTCCAAAACATTTTCATCATCCCTGAAGGAGACCCCGTACACAGTAAGCAGTCGCTCCTCATTCCTTTTTCCCCCAGGCCCTGGCTACCACTAATCTACTTTTGGTCTCTAAGAATTTGCCTATTCCGAACATGTCATATAGATGGAATCACATAATATTGTATCTGGCTTCTTTTATTTAGCATAATACTTTCAAGGTTCATCCTTGTTGTAGCATAAATCAGTACTTCATTCCTCTTCATGGCCAAATAATATTCCATTGTATGGCTGTACCTCATTTGTTTATCCATTCATCAGTTGATGGACATTTGGATTGTTTCCACCTTTCAGTTATCATGAATGCAGCTATGAACATCCATGTACAAGTTTTTGTGTAAATATCTGTTTTCATTTCTCTTGCATATATACATAGGAATGGAATTGCTGAGTCATATAGGAATTCGTGTTTAACCTTTTGAAGAACCAGCATGCTGTTTTCCACAGTGGCAGCACCATTTTATATTCCTACCAGCAACTTACGAGGGTACCAATTTCTTCACATCCTCATCAACACTTACTTATTTATTTTATTGTAGCCATCCTCATGGGTGTGGCATGGTATCCCATTGCAGTTTTGATTTGCATTTCCCTAATGATTAGTGATGTTGAGCATCTTTTCATGTGCTTATTGGCTATTTGTATACCTTCTTTGGAGAAAAGTCTATTTAAGTCCTTTGCACATTTTTAAATTAAGTTGTCTTTTTATTGTTGAGTTGTAAGAGTTCTTTATATATTATGGATACTAGACCCTTATCTGACATATGGATTGCAAATATTTTCTTGAAGATATATTTATAAGTGAGGGAGAGAGCTATTAATGCTTATTCAGATAGAGCAGGCATAAACAGAGACTGTTTCAGGAAAAACAGGACCTATGGTCAACCCACCTATGAAGGATCTTGATCCAGCAGGTTGAAGAATAAATGTTATGTTAATTTTAATGGGACAATTGATCTCTCTAAATAATCAAATATAGTTAATCAAACTAAGTACTCTCCCTGCACTACTCATGGTGCTAGCTACTGTGGAAAGGAATCTAAAGAAATATAAAAAACATTTCATGAGCCTTTAAGCAACTTAAGGTCAAAACAAAAGGACAGAAGAAGCATACACATAAAGAAATAACTAATAAGGTAAGGCACTATGTGCTATGGTGGCTTAGAAGAAGAAATTAGTGTTGCAGCACTAAGAGAAGTTTTAGCCTTGAAGGATAGACAGCACTGAGATCAAGAGAAATTTTATTTAAAAAAGGATATGAGCACCAAGGGCAGTAGTGTATGTACCAGACGTGCTAGAGAGTCAAGAAGTGTCATGCAACCCCATCTGCTTCTATGGCAGAGAAAGAACTGACAATAGGGTGTGTGTGTCACACAATGGTCATGGTCTCCCCTTTCCACCTTCTTATATTATCACCCCATTAGAACAGGGAGAAAGGTCTCTGAAAGTGAGAAAGGCACATACTATTCTACAGTTGTGCTTAGAGCTCTATTAAAATGCTGCTTTTAATCAACACTGATAAAAAAAGGAGTAAGAAAAGACTGGATTACAGGAAACACCAGAAGACATGTTTCCTCCCTCAAAATGTATTAGGATCCACCACTGCTATGACGGAAACTGTAAATAAAGTTGCTTTGCCAAAAAAAAAAAGGTACTTTTGAAGAAAAATAGCTGCCATTCAGAACACTTTGACTCAATGTTGTTGCTGCTTCATTGCATACTGCCCCAGCTAGAAATTATCCCTTGGTTTGTACTTGCCTAGTAGCACTTAAGTCTCTTATTGTTAGATGTGAACAAATGCACTTTCTAATAAGAAAGTAAATTCTGTGAGGACAGGAGATTTCCTTTTTTTGGGGGGGTGGTGAGGAAGATTAAGCCTGAGCTAACATCTGTGCCAATCTTCCTCCACTTTGCACATGGGATGCCACCACAGCATGGCTTGATGAGCAGTACATAGGTCCATGCCCGGATCTGAACCCAAAAACCCAGAGCCCCAGAAGTGAGCGCACAAACTTAACCACTATGCCACCGGGCTGGCCCCAGGAGCTTTCTTATTTACTTGTCTGAACCTGTGCTAGGGTCTTCCATCTGCCCCTCCAGATCTCCTGGTCACAGAGCTCCCCTCTACTCTCACCTCCTGTCGGCTGGCCTATATGGGTCAACAAGCTCCAAGCCCTCTAGATTCCTGCCAAGTTCAGTCGGTGGGGAGCCCTGGGTGGAGACGGGCGGAAGGAAGAAGAGTGAGATCAGGATAAAGGTGCCCCGGCTCCTTTTCTGTGAGTCCTCTGCTCTTTGCAACTCTCTCTCTGGCTGGGTTCCCTTGCTCTCTCCCTCTCGTTGTCCCTTCAGGACCTCGGGATGGGAATAGGTGTGCTGATGCTCGCCTTGGGTTCCTGTACAATGCCTTTTGTAAGTAAACTCCCCTTGGATTCTCCTGATTTGAACATGCCATCTGTCTACCCTTGGGACCCCAACTGATACACTCCCTCATGGTACCCAATCCTTTGCTGGGTGCTTAACAAATATTTGTTAAATAATTAATAAATGAATAAATGGGAGCAGATGCTTCCATTTCATCTTGTTTCCCCTGACAGCTACTACTTGGGCAGAGGTGAAATTTTTGATAAAGCCCATGACACTGGTGAATTCTCAATTTGCACTTAGTGTATAAGTTGACTTAATTGAGCAATCTTTTTTTGGGGGGGTGAGGAAGATTGATCCTGAGCTAACATCTGTTGCCAGTCTTCCCCCTTTTTTTTTTCTCCCCAAAGCCCCAGTACACAGCTATATATCCTGTTGTAAGTCCTTCTAATTCTATGTGGGACGCTGCCCAGGATCTAAACCAGCAAACCCCAGGCTGTGGAAGGAAAGCACGCAAACTTAACCACTCAGCCTGGGGGCTGGCTCCCTCTATTTTTAATTTAAAAATGCCAAGTAGCATGTCTCATTGCACGATAATTCTGCTTTATTGTATCACCACAGTAATTAAGTACATTGTTTTCTGTAAGCCCAGCAAAAGCACGTAAAGGTGGAAATGGGGGACATTTTAATTTTTTTGATTTTATTTTTTTCTGAGTTGTACAATGTAAGTGACGTGTGTGTGTGAGACACTGTGTGAGTGTAATATCGAAGGAATAAGAGGAAAAGGTAGTTTTTCTTTCATTTCAAAAACTTCTTTCACTTTTTCTTGCAATTTCTTTTTCAGTCATTATTGCGATCTCTGTCTTTGCCAACGATGACCCTGAATGCTTTTGATCACAGGGCAGGAAAAGCCCTGGGGTGGAGGGCTCTCAGTTTGAACTGAGGTCTTCTCACCTCTTTCAATTTGGCCTTTGCTTGGCTCACTCTGATTTTCTGTTCTGTGTTGATTTGTTTATGGAGTGTGTGCGTGTGTTTGTTTTCAGCACGGCCATGTGAAAGAAAGGGGAATTTCCTACATTCGAGCATGCTTACCCAAAGACATTCCTTTTAAACTACCAGCTTTCCCACAGAAGCAAGATATCCATAGCCACTTGCCCCACAAAGACCAATAACACTTTTTTTTTCTTTCATAAATGATTCCCTCGGTCCTCTCACCTTCTTGAGGACGAGAAGAAAGAAAAAGACGTAGCATGGGCCTCCATTTTATCCCTTTGTACCAGAGCCTCTACAAACTTGAAGAAAAAAATGTCTATTAGAAATGACAAATATGCCCACCCAGGTTCTCTTTACCAAGAAATTTGATTCGAATGAGAACATGAATGATTATCAAAGACCAAAGAAATGGTGATCATTTCAGTGGGCCCTGAAAAGAAAAATGAAAGTGGGAATATAGATTGACTCTCAAGCAGGATTAGAAGATAAAAAACGAGAGTCTCAAAGAAAACATTTGTGGAACACCTTTTTTGGTGAATTTGAAGTGAGTCACCCCGTAAATCTCTTGGACGTTTATCTGACGGGGCACAATGGGTGTGGCTGCCGTTATTTGCCTGCACACCCTCCCTAACGCTTTCTAAATTGAGAGCTCGGTACATGACCTTTCTGGAAAAGTTTCTCTCGAATTGTTGCCTAGGCTTGTCGTGGCTTGTCCCAAACAACTGTCTTCAGTGTGTCTTTGTGCCCCAGTCCAGCTGTTCTGAGCCTTGTTGAGACCGACTGTGCTCCCGATCTGGTCTGGACCATGAGGAGACGTGGCAGGGAGGGGGCTTGGCCTGCATCCTGCTGCAGTGACCATGTGTTAGGTTGCTTTCTTCAAATAAATATGCCATTCTTAATTATATTTTTGTCAAAAAGTAATTCTCAATGATTGCCCAAGAGAAATCCAATCATAATTATCTTCGTATTAATTTTCTTGTGAATTCTGTAAAGCACAGATGAATCGTCATCACTCTAGAATGTTTGAATTTCCAATATTACCCTGATTTCAAGCCAATTAAGCTTGATTTCTGATTTGGTCAATTCACCAAAAAATTTCAGGAAGCCTAGCATTGCTTAGCAACTTCAGATTCATGTCCAGTTGACAGGACAATAACGAATGCTTAATCGCATTTTGCATATAGTTTAGGGTGCATATCAAACCTTGAAGATTCCAGACGGGCAAAGATTGTATTAAATGGCATATTTTCTTATCCTTTTATTTCTCTTTATCCCTTCTCATATAGCTTGCAGAAAAAGAACCATTTCTTTCAGAAAAATCCATTTCAATGGACCCTCCCTTCAGATAGAAAAACTGAGTGAAATTGAGAAAATAGTTAATTAGAATACTTCCTGGGGATTCTCTGGGGAAAGGCAAGGAGGAAAATAACTGAGATTTACAGTAGATTTAGAGAAGAAAACAAAAACAAAACTCCCTCCCAAACCATGATGCAATGATGAACCAGGAATGAGAGCAATGAGAAATATAGTCCAAACCTAGAGAGGAAAAGCTATAACCAAAAGGAAAGAAACAATCTGGGAACGGGAGGGTCTCTGTGTATTTCGACACCAAAACCTATGAAGTTTTTGTAATCTTGCTCTCTTCCACAGTGCCCTCTGGAAAGCACTTTAGGGGTTAATGTGATTCTGAAGCTATCTGGGGAACAAATCAAATTTTAGGCCCCCAGCCCTGAAGCCGATAAACGGGTTGTTGGCCGTTTGATGCTGGTGCGTCACTGCCTCTCCCGGTTCTACCAAGCGGACGCTCCTCAAATTGAAGTGCTGCTTTAGGAACGAGGAGCAGAAATAGCAATGCGGAGGGGTGGAGCCGGCTTGCTCTGAAGAGCTTTTTGTCTGGTGATTCTGTGACTAAAGATAATATTTGTTTATCTAGTATGTTTAACTTGTGTCTTGTAATCCGGGGAGCTGGAAAAAAATTGTGGAATTACAAGTAAGTTAGTGAACAAACCCATAGCATAGGGTATAATTTCTAAGCCTGGGAAGGGCAGGAAGGACAAAATCAGCAGTTATGACAGAATGTATTTTTTCTGTGCTCTCTCCAACCCTTCCAGGAGGATAATTTTACAATTAAAGTGCCGATGGCACAGCAGCATTTGATAGAAAGTTATGTTGCATTCCTCATGGAAGCCACTTTCCTTGAAATACTTTCTTACTTAGAACTCTCAATTCTTGCATAGTTAAATGATTTAAAAAATAATAAAAGAAAAGAAGTCTTTCAGAGGCACTCAGGAGCTGGAAAGCCCAGGGCTGCGGAAAACTGAGAGGGTTTTAAAACTTTCACATCATCCAAACACCAAAATGTGATTAAAGAAACTCTGTGAATAGACCAGATATTATAGCAGAGACTTGAGTGACCGGAAGAATGTGGGGTCTCGGGGCAACACATTTAGGCTCTTTAAGGCTAAGAGGCCCAGCAAAATTCCAGAAGGAGAAACCGCCTTCTATCACAGCGTCATATTCTCAGTAAGATCGGCTCCTCCTCTTTCTCTGGTTCCAGGCTCGGCTCAATATTGTTGAAGTAAAGCCAACAGCAAGTTAGCAAACCAGCAGGGAGCAAATCGATTATACAGTTAACTGTGGAAAAACTGAAATTCTTTATTAAGGGAAAATGAAATACGGTTAATTTATGCTTCAACGGAGCCTTTCCCCACGTGGCATTTACTCTGCTGGTTCTTTGACTTTGCTGTGAAGCTGTAACTCGGCCAAAAAATGACAGAAGCTTTACTGATTTAAAAATAAGGCAGGTTTTGAGCTTTTTTTTCCCCCTTGCATGATGATTTTTCCAGCTACAATTACTGTAACTCACTCATTATAGAGGATAACATAGCAGGCAAACAGGCAAGAAAAAAAGTGTGGTGAAACAGTTGGCAGGATGTAAATTGAAAGTCTTTGCTGTCTAATTTTAAACAGTATTTATAGAGAGCACCCATAATACAGCATTCAACGTCTCACACAAAATCTCCTAAGTAGTAGAAACATTTACTGAAGTTCTTAGCAAAACTAGTGGACCCTTATAAGTAAAAGAAATGAATAAGACCCTCAAATCCACATTTAAAAGGTAGAATCAAGGTTAGGTACATCAGTTCGGTGTAATTTTGAATTATAAAACCTAATGCTGAGGTTCCCCTTCAGCCCAATAACATCAATGATTTACACACGGAAAGAACACTTTTTAAAGATCTGTATTATATATCGTGTCATATGGATTCTTAAAACAGCCCCAGGTTCAGAGAAATTGCTGTGTTTTTTTAAACTTTTTATTTGGAGATAATTGTAGATTCTCATATAGTTGTAAGAAATAATACAGAGAGAGTCCAATTCCCGTTGCCCAGTTTCCCTCCATGGTAACTTCTTGCATAATTATAGTCAATATCACAACCAGGAAATTAACATTGATAGGATCCAGCAAACGTATTCGGAGTACATTCAGTTCTCCTCATTTGTGTGCGTATGTGTGTGGACTTAGTTCTATGCAATTCTATCACACGTGTAGATTTATGTGACCACCACAAGTCAAGCTATAGCACAGCTCCATCACAAAGATCGCTCGTGCTACCCTTTTGTAGCCACAACCACCTCCATCCTACCCCTCTCTCTGACCCCTGGCAACCACTAATCTGTTCTCCATCTCTATAATTATGCCTGTCATTTCAAGAATGTTATATAAATGGAATCATATAGTATACAACCTTTTGAGATTGGCTTTTTCACTCAGCGTAATTCCCTTGAGATCCATCCAAGTTGTTGTGTGTATCAACAGTTTGTTCCTTTGTATTGCTGAGTAATATTGTGTGGTACGAATATTCCACAACTTATTTAACTGTTCACTCGTTGAAGGATATTTGGGTTGTCTCCCATTGGAAGATATTAGACATAAAACTGCTGTAAACATTTGTGTATAGATTTTTGTGTGAATGTAAGTTTTCACTTCTCTGGGATAAATGTCCAAGAGAATTGCTCTGTGTGTGTGTGTGTGTGTGTGTGTACTTAGTTCTACGCAATTTTGCCATATTGAGATTAGTGTGTCCACCACCACAATCAAGATATATATTATTCTTTTAGCAGTAAAAATATAGTAATATACATCTCAAGAGCAACCTGCTTGACCGTTTGCTAGTAACGCAATATCTGCCCTTAATTCAAATATTTATTAAGCATCCACTGCAGTGCTAACACTGTGCCAGGCACTAAGCCAGACAGAAAGAAGAACAGATCAGAGCCACCACACAAGTATGGTGAGTTGGGGCAATTGCTCAACACCCTATGGTGTTGCTAAAATTGATCCACAGTACAAGGATCCCTGGGGCCAGAGTTGGCTTCCTGATAGCAAAGACCCTTTTCCACAGTCTCTGACTATAGGATGTGCTTTTGTAATATTTTCTCCTCCTTTCAGTTTATGGCTACTCAGAGAAGGACACCTGTTGAGCCTTGTATCCATTTAGAGGAGTTCATTCATTCATTCAAAAACATTTATTAAGCACCTACTGTATACCAGGAATGGTACTAGGTGTTGGAAATCCACAAACTTAAGTTTTTAAAAATTTAATCTTGTCCGTGGAAGAAAAACTCTGGTGGAAAATAAAGAGCTTCCAGGACCCTTAAGGTAGATTCAGTTCATCATCCTTCCCCCAACACCGGGAATGCAATGAGATAAATGATCTAGTTTATGCCTTCAAGAAGTAACGACTTCACTAAACCTTGAAAGAATAGACTAAGGGCGAAATAAGTGGAAACCAGAAAAGGAATGAATTACCAAGAGTTCAGTTACTTGAGCAGGGATTTCTCGGAGGTGTTCAGACTTGAACTGAACCTTAAAAGAAGAACACGCACACACACAAAGAGACAGGATGGGGGTAAGGGCCTCCAGGCAGGAGGAACTAGACACAAAAGGGACAGAGTGGGCATGCGTAGGACGGATTCAAGGAGCTGTGAACAGAGCTGTTTGCCTGAGGCAGAGTGTTCCCGTCCTTCAAGAAGCTACAAAAATATATACAAGTATGCAGAAAATTCCTGCTGTCTAAAGATGGTGATTCCTTTAAGTTACGGAATAAAAAGAACATGTTATACCTTTTATTATAATAATGTTTATGTCTTGGAGAAAAGCCTAAAAATTTTACATTTACTGTGTTTTTGCTAGTAAAAAGAATTTTCAAGGTTTTTCGTAGAATAGACTACTTAGAGGTGCGCATCCATAGATGCCCCACCTTAAGTCCACTCCACTGCTTTTATTTGGGGGACACTAAGATAATAGAATTTGGGACATCGGAATCCTTCTCCAGTTGGAATCCTCCTCCAGCAGAAATGACTGGACATAGTGGTTATCAAGGGTTCAGGAAAAAGGAAAAAGCCTTAGTATGTCAGGACTGCAACATTTTGGGGTTCTTTCCACAAAACAGAAGTCAGTAGCTGTTGACAAAGCGTTATGATAAGAAAATGAATACTGCCTACAGGAAAAATTTGACCCTGTATTTCACAATTAGGCGAGAACTATTTAAGTAAACGAAATTTTCTAAACCAAGATATTTCCCTTTTTGTGCAAATGAAGGCTTTTTCCAATTAATTGTAAGCTAAGAAAAACAAGCAGTTACAACATATGTGAAAGGTTAATATACTAGAATGATTTTCATCTCCCCTCAGGTTAGAACAAAGGTAAAAACAAGGTTTCAGACAGGTTGCTGGAGGGATTTACGTATGTATACATCCAAGTGAGGATTAAGATACCTAAGAAAGTTGGTAAATGTTCATTTCAGCCCCAGAAATGGACTTTCCTCCATTTGGAGTGGCTGAAATGGAACTGTACCTGAATGTGTGAGCTAGACCACTGGGTCTCGCTTTAATGGGAGTATCAATCACTCGGGGAACCAGTTAAATTCGGTGGGTCTGAGATGTTGCGTTTCTAACAAGCTTCCAGGTGAGATGATGATGCTGGTTTGGAGACAAGGAGCTACACTATCGATCAGTCTCTCGTGGTCCTTCCAGGCCTTTCGGTCTTTGGCAAGACTGCTCTCCTGACACGTTGTCTGAATTCTGAGGTCCTGAGCACAAAGCATGTTGGAACCCAGGGGCAACTGCGATAGGTGGAGTCAGGGCTGGGGAGTAACACAGTGTTGGGCAGGCTCTCTGAGGGGTAACCCTGAAAACGAAATCACAGTGTCAGAACGAACAGAGTTGACTCAGCCTGGATGCGGGAGGCTGTCCCTTGGAGCAGGGCGCCAGAGTCTCCAAGCCGAGTGATGCCTTCAGTCAAGCTGGGTGAGGAATCTGGCTTGGAAGCCCTTCCTCTGAGCTCTGTATCCTGCTGTGGGTCACTCTATTGGGTCTTCCAGCCCCACTAGACAGCGTACTTCTTGAGGCAGAGCCGTGTCTTCTACTCACAGCACATAGAACTTGAGTTGAGTTGAGTGAATGATGAGATAGCGCATCTCCATTTGTGCTGTTTTCTCTCCCAGAACGCCTTCCCCTCTGTCTGACCGGTTAGATCCAAATGTCTTATCAGACTCAGCTCGAGGGTCACGTCTTCTCTGACATTCTCCCTCATGTTCCTTTCCACTGGTCAGGTAGTGAGGCCCACTGCCCTTCTTGAATGTCACCACTACACCCTGTACTTGCCACCATGATGTCATCACGTGTCTGTGAGCTCCTTAAGGACAGGGACTGTGTTAAGTTTTGACTCCCTGGCGCTTAACACAGAGCTTGGCACATAGTCGCATTCCGTATATTACTAAGTAAAGCAAAAGCCATGCAAAATTGGGAATTCAAACCACGGGTAAAAGCAAAAGCAGTATTTCATATTGCATTACTACCTTTCATCAGAGGATATTAAAGGATATTAAATTATTTAGTGAGTAATGATCATTTAACTTTGCTAATGAGGTAACTGTTACACTGCGTATTTTACATAAAGGTAGCCTTAGAAAAGGAGGATAAACCCTTAGAAAAAGACTTAGGCAAAAGCCCAAATTTCTGGATGGAAAGAGGGCAACATAGAAAGGCATTTAAGTGTAGGGTCTACATAATGCCCTCTATTCAGACATGGATTCCGAAAAATCCTAGTCACTGCATTTCCAACCCCTCACCCCGGGGCTTGCGACGGCATAGACCTAGTTTCAAGTGAAGATTTGGTTAAAATCTAAAACTGGAAGCAACTCTTTGTCCTAGCTTCTGGAAGCCAGTGTTGTTTACTCCTAGATTAAGGTCCTTATTAAAATGGATATTTTTTTAAAACAAATGTAACTTCAATGGCAATGAGTCCTCAATATAAAACTCCCCAATGAGGCCAAGTCAATCTCTTTAAAATTTTCCCAACAGTCACAATTTATAAAACATGTAAGCCAAACCCAATAAATCAAGTAAATAGCTTTGCATAATGGAGACTTAAATATGGAACAAGACAAGCCAGAAAGGTTCAATTAAGTAAATGCTGTACATATGTCTAGCTTTGGTGAGGTCAGTGTAACATATTGGGTTATTTTAGTATAAAGCCAAATAAAATAAGATAATTTAATGATTAAATAAAAGAGAGGAAGAAAAAAGAATAAAATGAATACTTTAGGAAAATGGGCAAAAAAATCCTAGAACAAACAGGAGTTTTGAATTACAATATACTCTTAACTGAAGCTCTTGAATTAGAAAATAGTTAGGAAAACTGGGAAACTCTGAAAATGATGCAAAAATGGAGTGAAGTTCTCTGAACAAATAGAAAGGAATATTGTGATTGTGATTTTCAAATCCTAAATTACTTTCCGATAATTAATATGTAGCGAAAGCAAAATGCACATATATAATGTAAAGTTACCTTGGTGATATTAAGCTATGAATGAGTATGTAAGCTGTTGAATGAGTATGTAACTCTAAAACAATTGGGTAGAAAATGAAAAATTCATCTAATCACCCAGATGTTTTGTCTATACACTTGCAAGATTATAATATTTCAAGTTATCTGGGTGATTTAATGAACTTACATTTTTCCTATGAACGTTTGATTCTGGCCAACCCTTTCTACATCATTTCAGTAGAAGAGGAATCATATCAATTAGGAACAACTCATGAAAAATATAACTACACAGTATCCATGGGCACATGTCCATACTGATTGTGCCGTCAAATTAATCATGCTTAACTTTTTCCTCCTAATATTATTTACTGAACATTCATTTATTTTGTTATTCTCTACTGCTTACTAGCGGGAAAAAACAAACACTCCTACAGTCCTCAAATGTTTAAGAGACATATATTGGAGAAAAATTTTAAGTAGAAAAGTCTATCCACCAATGCATTATTTTTTATGCATTGGGAAAATACAGCCATTATTTAATTTTTCTCCCCTAAAAAATACCTCTGTACAGCTTGTTCGTCCTCATGGTCGCAGAGCATAAATTCGAGGATTATTTCTCCTGTCAAACCAGATTTTCAACAGTTTCCAAACACCTTGTGCTTTTCACCTTTCTGTTTTCCTTGGTTCATATTAGTTCATTTATTCATTCAACAACTAGTAATTAAGCACCTGATGGGTATTGGACACCGTGCTAGATGCAGGCAATACAAACGGGAAGAAACACACACAGTCGGTGCCCTCATGGAACTTATGATCCACAGGGACAAAGACATGAATCAAGTGATCGTATGAACAAATGGTGTGGAGGCTGTGTTGAGGATTTGATGGCATCAGGGAGGTCACGGAAGGCTTCCCTGAGGAGGTGGCACTTGAGCTGGGATCTGAAGGATAGTTAGGAGTTAGCTGGGTGAACAGGTGGTGGAAATGGTGTTCCAGGCAGAGGGAACAGCGTATGTAGAAATCATAGGGCAGGAGAGAGAGTAGCGGGAACTGAGAGGGTAGCGGACCTGGCTAGACCAGAGAGACGATAGGAGTGTGTTCAGGCGAGGCTCCAGAGAGAAAGTAGGTGCCAAGCCAGGCCCCTTGCATGGGCCTTGCAAACCAAGTTAAGGAGTTTCATCACATCCTAAAATGTTCTTCCCCACCCTGCAGTGGATGTGTTCAACCTCCTGCATGGCCTTTCTCAAATGCCACCTCCTCAAAATGCCTTTCCTAATTCTTTCAGCTGATTGTGTTGCCTGCCTTGTCATGCTCCAAAGCGCTCTGAGCACATCTCTGCCGTCTCCTCCTTCCCTTTCTGCCTTGTATTATGGGTATTTTTATATGTGCCCTTCTGCCTCGCGTGCCATGTAGTTTCAGGCATGTGAGCTCATTCACCTTTGTGTTCCACACATGCGTAATAAGTGCTCAATAAACGTTTTGAGTGGAGTGAGTTCGACTGATGCTTCTGGCTCTGATTAGGTTCAGGAGTTTCTGCCCCCGCTTCTTCGTGATCAAAGCTGACAGGTGCAGCCGACAGGAGTTCTGTGCTGGGTAGGAAGGGTTTGACAATCTAAGATAAGCTGTGAGATGTATGGCAAAATGTTGTTACTTCTAATGCAAACCAGAGAGATCACGTATCAGGCGATATGGCTCAGAGATGTGGGGAACACGAAACAACAGATAGCTGAGTGTCTACCTTCACAATTGCTTGGGGTCTGATAGCCTTTACCATGTTGTGAAAGTTCCCAGAAATGCTGTGTTAGGAGTTAGCTGAACTGTGGTCCTGAAATGCAAGTGACCTGTAAAAGCAGGTACTCACCTTATCCACACCTGTGATGAACAACGGCTACATGACACTAAACATCTGGACGAATTTTTTGTTTGTTTTTTTTGGTGAGGAAGATTGGCCCTGAGCTAACATCTGTTGCCAATCTTCCTCTTTTTGCTTGAGGAAGATTGGCCTTGAGCTAATGTCTGTGCCAATCTTCTATTTTGTATGTGGGATGCTGCCATAGCATGGCTTGATGAGGAATTTGTGAACTCAACCTCTATGCCACTGGGCCGGCCGCTGGACAAAATTTTTAAATTGTAGTTAAACAAAGAGTCTACTAAATAATTCTGTTTTCATCCAGAATTTTATAACAGTTATAAATCATCAATGTCTAAGCATTAGGCCAAAACAGAAAAATAATATGAGTCACGGAAATAATATCAGAGTCTCTGAAGACTAGTATTTCGTTTTTGAGAAAAAATTACTGGGTTTTTTTCACTTTAAAGTATGCTTTTATTTAATACTGTTCAATGAAATTGGTATGAAATCAAGTCATTCCTATACGCCAAAGAGAGGAAAAACTATCATGGATGATATGAATAATAAAATATTCTCTGAATCATAAGCAGCAAAATTTTTAAACACAAAGTAATAAATCACAAAGACCAACGTTAACAAGGTAAAATGAAAACAGACCAAAGAGATAGAAGAAAGAAAGAAAGATGTATATGAAGTAGGAAAGGGCTGAAAGCTAATGTTTCCATGCTAGGCTTAGAAACCTGGTGCTTAGGTAGTTCATACGTATGAATTTATTTAATCTTCACGGCATTCCAATGAGGATAGTCTTAGTGTTATCTCCATTTTACAGAGAGAAAACTGAGGCACAGAGCTTAAACAGTTTGCAGAAGATCACACAGCGAATCAGCAGCATAGCTAGGATTTGAGCCACGCATAAATAGTGTTGACTCTCCAGAGCCTACAGTCTCAACGGGGGCAAACATTGGATTTAGGGGGTGAAAACATCTTCGACATTACGATGGTTGGTGGCCCTCCAAAGGGTCACAGTACATCAACAGATATAGTAAATCAATGAGATTGAAATTTCATTGAGGGGGGAGTTGTTCGGGAAAAATATGTCTAAAGCGTCTCCTTGGTGGGGTCACAATGAAGAAAAGGTTGAGAGACGCTGTTCTAGAACCGGTGTTTTTTCTTTTCTCAGAGAAAAAATCGAAGGGGTGACACTCACGTTTCGTTAATAATGTGGATTCATGAGCTGCCTAACAATGTGGAGTCACAATCTGCTCAAATGTATCAGTTCTGAAATAGCAGTTTGTCTCCAATTAATCACGCATTTATCAAATACGACAATTTACTGTATACTTATTTTACTGCTGTTGGTATTCTTCTTTTAGTGATATAACTGTATATTTCTATGACCAAAGATAATTCTAGGGGGATTCCTGGGGTGGGCGCAATTCATCCAGGCACTTCCCTGTTATCTTGGAAATCTTCAGTCTCCCTTTTGGTTCTCTCTCTTTTCATCTCCCACCTCCTACTCATTTATTCATTAGAGCCATAAACATTTATTGAGTACCTTGTGCAATTTCATCCACTCCTATGATTTTAATGACAACATATATGCTAATGAGTCTCATTTGTTTAATGAATCTGTGATCTTTAATCCTAGCAAAGATTTCCCCCCTGAACTTCCAAAGGACCCAACGGTCTAGCGGACATTTTGTCTTAAAGTCCAAATCACTTCAAACTCAACATATCCAACGGGAATGATCTTCTCTTCTGCAGGTGCCTCTACTCCTGGCTCCTCTCTTTAAGGTGTGGCAGCTTCATTGACCTCATCACCCGAGCTAGAAGCCTGGAAACCTTTATCACCAGTCACATTCCATCAGTGACCAAGTCTTGATGCTTCCTTAATATTTCTCAGGCTCTCTTCTCTAGTTGAGCTACTTTTCTTAAATTCAGAGTCTTGTCACCTGTGCCTGGAAAATTGCTCCCTTCTTTGAAACCCTTGAATAGCTGTCCATTGATTGAAGAACGTAGACCCTCTCTGATCAGGCCTCTGTCCACATTCCACACAGGGCACGCCATCCCATTACCACTCACACCCTGAGATTTTGAGGCCTGTAACTTATTTTAGCACTGTTAATTTGAAAATGTCTAAATCCAGAGGCTCTGAATTGGAATATATGGATATACCAGAGCTACCTTTGATGTATAGGTCAGAAAACATGGTCTTTATTTGTTTCGCCTGAACGTGGATTCCTCCCTAAGGTATATTCTTTTTTTTTTTTTTTTTTTTGTTAAAGATTTTATTTTTTCCTTTTTCTCCCCAAAGCCCCCCGGTACATAGTTGTGTATTCTTCGTTGTGGGTTCTTCTAGTTTGTGGCATATGGGACGCTGCCTCAGTGTGGTTTGATGAGCAGTGCCATGTCCGCGCCCAGGATTCGAACCAACGAAACACTGGGCCGCCTGCAGCGGAGCGCGCGAACTTAACCACTCGGCCACGGGGCCAGCCCCCCTAAGGTATATTCTTCACTCTCTTTTAAGCGTGCTCATCTTGAAAGCAAGGATATTAGACAAAATATATGTACATCATCCCTACAGTGCCCTGCATACTGTAGGTGCCCAATACATATATTTTGACAAAATCGCTATTGACTATGATTTTACAGACTTGCATGTTCTTTCTCTTGGAAATAGAATTATGTTATGAGACCACAGTATTTCTTATTCATATAATTTGATGGGAGGCAAGACAAAATAAACTATAAATTCAATTTACTGACTTACTTATTGAGGAAATTGAGATATTACTAAGTAAAATATAGATATCCAGTCCAGCTTTTTCAAAAGGCAAATATGTAAAAATATAGCTATTGCTAAAACCAGTTTATGATGTGCTTTTTCAGCTTACTTAATGTAATTATAGTTCGTAATCAATATATGAACAATAGAATTCCCAAGCAACACATAAATCTCTGAAAGAAATTGATGAAAATAAACCATTTTTGTTAAAAATTAGGGACTTTAACCAGAACGTAGATTTTAATTTCAGAAGGAAAAAAAAGGGCATTGAATAGTAGTTACCTAATAGTTTGAAGTGTGTTCGCCAAATCTGAATTCATTACAGGAAATATAAGTGCATGTAAATGTGAAATTATCATTAAAAAGAATTAACATTATAATTTTAATTTTTGAGAGTTCAGTATTTCTTTTGTTTTTGTGAGTGACTCCTGGGATTTCTGAGTTCGAAGGTGTGTGCTTTGCTGGCCTTGTGCCAGTCTAGAAAGAAGATCCTATCTTCTAAAATCCTATAGGGGCTGGCCTGGTGGTGCAGCGGTTAAGTTCACACATTCTGCTTGGGCAGCCGGGGGTTGGCGGGTTCAGATCCCAGGTGCAGACCTACACACAGCTTGTCAAGCCATGCTGTGGCAAGTGTACCACATATAAAGTAGAGGAAGATGGGCACGGATGTTAGCTCAGGCCCAGTCTTCCTCAGCAAAAAAGAGGAAGATTGGCAGCAGATGTTAGCTCAGGACTAATCTTCCTCAAAAAAATAAATAAAATCCTGCAGAGCAAAGACATCATATCTGCCTTTTTTTCTTCAAAGTCCTGTACTTCCCACCATACCAGATCCACAGAAATGTTTCATTTGTAAATCCAAACTATCCACTTTGGTCTCAACTATTGGGAAAATTGGTAGTAAATTTGAAACTAGTAGTAAAATTGGACTTGCAGCATTCTTTCAATTACCAATACTAGCAAGTTGGGTAACTATAGTGCCTCTATAGGTCCCATCCGTATACCCACCTACGTCCTTGCTGCTCAACCACTGGCTTATGCTTCTTCTTGCCTATTGTGTGTGTTCATCTGAAGGACACACTCTCATTTGCCATTTACTATTTCGATTGAATGCACCTTTATTTCTAGTCTAGTGCCATGTTCAGAGTGTTCAAAAAATGTGTTTCAATATGTGAATCAATTGGGGCACTCCTCTATATCTTTTAAATCAGAAATATATAAATAAAACTATCTTAGTGAATTGTAAAATTAGGTTGGGTCACTGCCATAGCTGTCAAAACTATGTAAAGAGTGGTTGGAACTAATAGACTGTCTGGAACATATTTTAATTAAAATTCACATACAAATCCATATATAAAATGTAGATTAGGCCATGTATTCTACATAGATTTATTGGTATTAAAATTACCTGAGCATTTTCAAGGCTTGAAATACACATAGCCCAAAGAACTAATAACTTCATTCATCACGAAAGACTAATTTGCTTCATGAGAGTATGGAAGAGGCGTTCACCACGTGAGAGCATTTTAGTACGACTGCCTTTTGCAAACTCGGTGCTTCTGCCTCTTGCTCTAGTGGAAGAGCTGCAGTAAGAAAAGCAACCGCTTTTGTGGTAATCCATAAGTAACATTAGCGCCACGTATATTATAATTCCAAACAGGCTGGGTCTATTTTTGTTTTATGTCGCGCTGTCCAGCATTTTCATTTGGTGGTGTCAAGAGAATGAAAAATGTGCTGTTTATAAAATGAAGTATTGAATTAACTTTGCATGTCACATCTTACAAAAACATTCTCAAAATGTAGCCGCATACCTTCAAGTTCAACAGAAGAAGGTGTATTGGAAAGGGATAGAAATAAATTATTTATTATACATGCATTAGAAAAATATTTATTTAGTTAAAAACAAAATACAAAATATAAGCAGAATTTCACAAACCAAAATTGAACTGCTATAGTTTTTAGCATCCTCAGCCAGTCTTTAATATACGAAACATAATTTTTATGTGTTGTAAATGGTAGATCAGAATAAACTTGTATTTTTGTAAGGTAGAGTTTAGAAAGTGTTTAAATGTCATTTGCAACAATCCACTTTATTTGTTATTGACATAGAACTCCAACATACAGCTTCTTTTTTTAATAAGAACTATACAGTTTATTTGAACATTTATCAGTGGAGATCTCCATTTTTGGCCGGCTTTTAAAAATCCGTTTATTAATTAGAAATAAGATGGCATGGGGCTGGCCCTGTGGCCGAGTGATTAAGTTTGCACGCTCTGCTGCGGCAGCCCAGGGTTTCACCGGTTCGGATCCTGGGCGCGGACATGGTGCTGCTCATCAGGCCACGCTGAAGCTGTGTCCCACACGTCACAACTAGAAGGATCTGCAACTAAAAATATACACTATGTCCCAGGGGGATCTGGGGAGATAAAGCAGAAAAAAAAAGATTGGCAACAGTTGTTAGCTCAGGTGCCAATCTTAAGACAAAAAAAAAAAAGAAAACGATGGCAGATGAGATAGGGAAGAAAACATATCTATCAAAATCAACACACCTCCTCTTCTACTTCATTTCCTAGATTCTTTACTCTTTAATCCAATTAGCATTAGGCTGTGGAGTACGAAAAATAATCTGCACAATCATTACTCAATTAAAAGTGCTTTCTAATGACCTGGGTATCATCCTCCTCACTCTAGCATTAATACTTTCTCTTCCAGTTAGGAAACAAAAGAAATTTTTTTTTAATTGAGTGAAAAGGATGACTTTAGTTTAGTTATAGATTATTAAAAGTAATCCTGGTGGCTGGCCCAGTGGCGTGGTGGTGAAGTTCACACACTCTACTTCTGCGGCCTGGGGTCCATGGGTTTGGATCACAGGCACAGACCTGCATACTGCTCTGTGGCAGCATCCCACACATAAAACAGAGGAAGATGGGCACAGATGTTAGCTCAGCAACAATCTTCCTCAAGCAAAAAGAGGAAGATTGGCAACAGAGTTTAGCTCAGGACCAATCTTCCTCTCCAAAAAAAAAAAGAAAAGTAATCCTGAACTGACCTGTGGTGACAGCAGACAGATCAGTGGTTGCCCTGAGTAAAGAAAGTGGTTGGGGAGGATCTGATGGAGGAGTTACAAAGGGCACAAAGAAAGTTTTGGAGGTGATGGAATGTTCACCGTCTTCATCAGGGTGATGGTTTCAAGGATATACACACACGTCAATGCTTATCCAATTTTACGCTTTTTTTTTTGAGGAAGATCAGCCCTGAGCTGAGGTGATGTTACCCACCGCCAGTCCTCCTCTTTATGCTGAGGAAGACTGGCCTGGAGCTAACATCTGTGCTCATTGTCCTCTATTTTATATTCGGGATGCCCGCCACAGCATGGCTTGATAAGGGGTGCGGTAAGTCGACACCGGGATCCGAACCGGGGAATGCTAGGCTGCTGAAGCGGAGCGCACACTTAACCACTGCGCCATCAGGCAGGCCCCAATTGCACACTTTAACCACATGTGATTTCTTGTGTGCCAATTATCCCTTAATAAAGGTATTTAAAAAAGTCGTTCTGCTGTAAAAGGAAAGGTGACTATTAAAGTAAAAGTAATTATCAAGTGACTGTGATTCTCTACCATTTTCCTCAAGAGGTAAGAGGTTTTCCTTTTTACCTCGTTTTATTTGCGATGTAAATTAGAAAGTTTAGGAAAGCTTACTTAAGGCAAGCATAGTTTTCTATGTATTATTCAGCTCGCTCTCTGTTACAATTCATAGTTGCAACCTGCTGTCATTAAAAAATGCAAAAGCAAAGGGGTTAACCAAAAAGATTAAAAATGTACTAAAATCTTACACTGAGTTTACAAATCCTCTTTTGCTGATATCTTTATGATCTTGGTCTTTAATCCTTTTGTTCTTCAATTTGGTGCTTAAAATTTAAAACTTCGCATTTACTATTTTTTAGACTCCTCACTTACAATTAATTATGACTGTTTCACATTTCCCATTATTCATATTTAATCAATTTAAATTTCCGTGTCCTATAAGAGAGCGAAATGTCAAACAGGATTCTTAAGGATGATTTTTACAACCATCACAATGTGGGGAGAAATTGCCCCTCACGTGTATCCAGTGGCTTTAGTCTAGAAAGCAGCATAAATTTAAAAATAAAAAAGGAAGAAAGAAAAGATGAAAGGGAGGAATGAAGGGAGAAGAAAGAAAGATGCATATTTTAAGTGGAATTGTAACACATTTATAGCACTCCTTTCTCATAGGGACACATGCAAGCAGCTCTGCTTAATTCAAAGGCTTGTCACCTTCTGGGGCAGCCACGCTCCCACGGCAGAGAGAGAGCCTTCATCTGGCAGGAACAATCCCAGAGGCTGATGCCAGACTCACACACAGCCACCACACACACATTTTCATCAGGCTTCAAATACAAATGGAAGAACGGAGACTGTTAGAGCATTGCAACAAAACATCTTAAAATTCTGCATTTCTGATTCCTCAGGGTAACCTGATTAGCATTACATGTAGCCTGACCCAGCCAAACCTGTTCTGACATAAGGCAGTAAAATTACAATTTGGGAGTTTTGAAATTGTTACTGTTTTGAAATGCAGAGAATCCAAAATGACTAAACATTGACGTCAACCACGATAAATTTGTAATTCTTCTTATGTTGGACTGAAAATCACACGAAACATATGTAGTCATTTCCCACAGTAAGTAACTGAAATATAGTGAAATCTTTTATTCTAGTCTTTTTTTTTTTAGCAAGTTAGTTCAGCATGTCCTTTGTTAGATTCCACAGAGACGGCATATTGCTGACGGCATATTGCTTGCTGAGCAATTTGCCCTACAGGATAGTTGCGAAGCCCCCTCGCTCCAGGCCCACTACCAAGCTAATTCCTGTCTCCCATCATCACTGACAGTAGAACAGCTGGAAATTAAAGATTTCGAGGGGCCGGTGGCCAAGTGGTTAAGTTTGCGAGCTCCACCTTGGCGGCCCAGGGTTTCACTGGTTTGGATCCTGGGCGCAGACATGGCACCGCTCGTCAGGCCACGTTGAGGCAGCGTCCCACATACCACAACTAGAGGGACCCACAATTAATAATATACAACTCCGTGCTGGGGGAATTTGGGGAGAGAAAGCAGAAAAGAAAAAAAAAAGAAGACTGGCAACAGTTAGATCAGGTGCCAATCTTTAAAAAAAAATAAGAAATTAAAGATTTCGAGATACATTGCAATGTTTTCCTTAAAACACTTTTCTATATGTACAACAGCAAGAGTATTCTTAAAACTTGGAGGGGAAAAACATCACCTTCTTTGAGGGAAAAATATTATATACTTATCAACCTTGCATAAGAACTATGTTAATTTTCTCACTATTTTTCTCATATTTTTATGCCCTTGTAATCAGATATTAATGTATATTTTATTTAAAATATTAGGGACCAGCCCTGTAGCATAGTGGTTAAGTTCATGTGCTCCACTTCAGCAGCCTGGGGTTTGCAGGTTTGGATCCCAGGCACACCGCTCATCAAGCCATGCTGTGGCAGCATCCCACATACAAAATAAAGGAAGATTGGCACAGATGTTAGGTCAGGGACAATCTTCCTCACCAAAAAAATGAAAAGATCTAAGGCCTTCCACTTTCACTGAAAGAGGTTTAGTGGGGGTAGATTTATGTAAACTGGTTCTTGTGGCATATATTTGTGACATTTGTCTATACCTAACTAAAAGTACCTAACATAGCAACGTGGAAAAGCCACAACACCCAGTTGTCCCCTGTCTGGTTTGACTTCCTATAAGGTGAATGTAAGCCAGCGGTTTGGCATCATGCTGAAGGAATCTCACATATATGTCATGGAATTTGGGGTCACAGCCTCCTCTCGTGGCATCTCTTTCCTACAGCCAACTTTCAGTAGAAATGGTTTCTCTGATAAGTTGAGAGAAATAGAACAGGGGCCAGAGACCGAGGGAAGGTGCACCTGGTTGTACAAATTATGGGCAATAACTACTCAACTTCCTATAACCTTGTCAGTTTGCAAGGGCTTTTAGGACATTCAAGCAGTAGATTATTTAGCTATTTGCTTGTTTTTTAGTACTAAAATGTGTAAATGACATGACACTATTTTGCTGACCAATGAAATTAATCCTTTCAAAAGAAAATTGATCTGAGATTGAATTAACTGCTTTTAAACAGAGATGTAAGATTAACAAATGAAAAGAAGGTATTGTACTTTACCCATTTGATTTTAATAAGGTATTCATGTGAATACTTCACTACTGCACTCAGATATAATTCTATACCTGATGATATTTTAATTTTCCTCTTCAAAGTAAAAGTTATATATTTAAAGATTCACATATCTCAGGTTAATTTTCATTTTATTTCTAGTTTTACTAGTTTCTCTGTTTTAATGAGATGCTCTCCATTTTTCCCACTGAAAACTGAAGGTATTTATTACCTTCAAGGCCACTTTTCAAAATATTAACACTGGATCTACCATCTAGTAGTATGTCAATAAACTCTAATTTTCAGTTGGGTGAGAAAATAAGGATGTCACATTAAATTGAGACCTTCACCATTTGACACAATATCGATTAACAGTATTCAAATAATCAGAATGTAAGACACACTGATTATAATTAAGGCTTTCTTCAATGGTTTAAAAGACAATTCAGAATTTTGCCGGGTCTCATCATCACCACCATATTCATTCACCGTTCATCCCAGCTGCATTTATTGAGTTTACTACGTGCCACACACAGCACTAGGCACAAGAAATGAAAAGACAAATACATGCCTACTCGTGGACTCCGCTCTCCAGGAACCCACGTCAAATAATGTTGAATGGGTAGACAAAGGAGCCACGCACTGAAGCTTTCTAGTCAACAGCACGCCCGGTATTGGAGAGTTCTCCGTGCATGTCATTAACTTGAAGCAAGACCACATTTTCTACTGGTCTTTTAATCACTTCTTAGCTTATTTACTAGCGCCCATAACCAAGTCAATTTGAATTGATTTATTCAGTACAATTTCATGTAACTATATGAATGCTTTACAAAAATCAAACATAACGAGGTATAATACCTTCTCATCTATTAATCTCACAGTTCTATTTAAAAGCAGTTAATTTTTCTCTTGGGTTAGTTTTCTTTTAGTATGAACGCTTTCATGGATCATCACAATTGCGTATGTCATTTATACGTTTCGCTTGCTCTGACATACGTTCAGTATTTTGAAGAGCATGCTAGTTGGGCTTATCAGTCGTAACGGATGAGAATCACTGTCTATTTCCCAACCTGTTATTTCCCGGTAGGAAGTATTAGGTCATCTCTCTTCTCGGCCCAGAAGGCACAAATTATCCAAATATAGAGAAGAGTTTTTGCTGTGTACCTGGTATACGATTTTTTTCTCTGCCTAGATTTATTCCATGAAAAACACACTTGAAAGAGTCGAAGGAAATGGAGACATTGGTTCAGATAATTCTGGAAAACCCAGCTCCATTCACAGTTTTTCTTCTGATTGTGGCTTGGGCGTGGTGCTTGGAAGAGCAGGTGAGTTGTGAACCCAGACCCAGGCGAGGGAGCAGGCAGGCCTTGGAGAAATGCTCGCAGCCAGAGTGGCACCCAGGGCCCCTAGCGTTGTAAGGCCAGACCGGCTCTGGTGGGAGGGACTGCCCTCAGGGGCAGTGCAATCCTGGGGGAGAGTACGGGACTACCTTCCACATCTTCTCCATTGTTTTCTGAGTTAAAGGCACCGCCCAGTTGCTAAAAACCAGACTCTGAGGGCGTAAGCAAGGAAGATAGTGTGGGGGTTGCCCTTGAAGTTTAGCCTGGATAAGGAGGAAAGTGACGATTTGATTCGAGTGGACAGTGACAGGTGATAGAAGCAATTGGCTAATTGATTATAGGTTCCGATGGAGCGGACGGATGGCTGGAATTGAGACCACAAAAGGAGCGAGGTAAAAGAGAGTAGGAATGTGGAGGAATTGGGGTAGGGGCGAGGGGTTTAGAGCGGAGCCAGTTTAAGCTCTAGAGTCTAAAGTTCGGCCACAGGAGGGAGTGGCTGAAATGGTGATGGGCGGTCTTTAAAAGGGAGAACCAAGGTACTGAGGCCAGGGAGTGAGACTCTTAGAGATACGGTTCGAATTTAGGTGGAAATAACGAGACACGTCATCCTTAGCGCAAGGGTGCCTTGCAGGAAATGGGAGTGTTGACTGAATCACTGCTGTTGGTCGGGACTCATTATTGCCTGGGCTCCAGGAGATGCATTTCTGGCGTCACTTACTACCTACCTCAGCACACAGACGTTAACGTACAATTAGGGGTTCATTGGCTGAGATCTCTGTTTTATCTACATCCTTTCGAATTGTCCAAATAGAGCACGTGGAGCGTGACCCACGTCAAACCCATCACTCCTCCAGTTGCAGACCACAGCAAGCCTTACATTTGAACACCTGGCCCACAGTGCAGGGTGGGGGTGGGTCAGCAAACTGGGGCCCATGAGGCCTTTTTTGACCACCCATGAGCTGGGAATGATTTGTACATTTTTAAATAGATTTTTTTAAAAATCAAAAGACGAATAATATTTTGTGAGAAATGAACATTATATGAAATTCAAACTTCAGTGGCCCTAAATAAAGTTTTATTGGAACATAGCCAGGCCCATTTGTTAGTACTGTGGATGGCTGCTCTCCCATGACAAGGGCAACAGTTGAGCATTTGGGACAAAGATCAGAATATTCACTATCCGGACCTTTACAGGAAAAGTTCACTGACCCCTGCTCTAAGCATTAAAATAATCCTTCATTCATTTATCCTTTAAAAACAAACTGTCAGCTGTGCATCCAGGGAGCCTCAATAAAAAATAAGATGTTAATAGCAGGAGAGACCATTGCACTGCTAAGAAAAGAGATTGGCAAATGGATGCAAGCAGAGGGAAGTGTTGGAGTGCCTGGGTGCTCGCTCTGTTGCGGCTGTGGGACCAGAGTGTGCTGAACAGGACCACCTAGGACAGATCTGGGGGAGATGGCACCCAATTTAAACCGTAGTGCTACACATCATTAGCCAGTTACCTGGTTCCTGTGAGTCTCAGCTTATTATTCCATGAAGTGGGACAGAGTCATTATCTTACTGGGTGGATGATGTGATAACCTTTACAAAGAAGCCTGTATGGAGCAGACCTTCAGTGAGTGTTAATTTCTTTCCCCCTCTTTAGCAGTGAGATCTCAGGAAAGAGTGAACTACAGCCTACATCAACCAAGAGACCATCCAACACACTGCAGCAGTAGGAGAAAAAATTTTTTTCATCTTATAATCTCTGCACTTTAGAGGATTCAATTCAATTAGAAACTATAAAGAAATCTCAGCCTTTACACGGAGCCAAGCAGAAGGAATTAACGCAGTGTGGGGTTGAAACGCTGCACTGGAATATGAATATCTCCAATTAGGAGGCAGTTAATACATTAGAGTACAGGCATCAGATCAAATATTGTATAGCTATCAAAAGAAAAGTAACAACTTCAGGGGCCAGCCTGGTGGCCAGCGGTTAAGTGCACACATTCTGCTTCAGTGGCTGGGGTTCGCTGGTTTGGATCCCGGTGCGAACATGGCACCGTTTGGCAAGCCATGCTGTGGCAGGCGTCCCACATGTAAAGTAGAGGAAGATGGGCACAGATGTTAGCTCAGGGCCAGTCTTCCTCAGCAAAAAGGGGAAGATTGGCAGCAGATGTTAGCTTGGGGCTAATCTTCCTCAAAAAAAAAAAAAAGGAATAGTAAGAAATAAAAAGTATAGGAACTTTTTTTTATTTGAGGAAGCTCAGCTCTGAGCTAACATCTGCCAATTCTCCTCTTTTTCCTGAGGAAGACTGGCCCTGAGCTAACATCCATGCCCATCTTCCTCTACTTTCTATGTGGGACGCCTACCACAGCATGGCTTGCCAAGCGGTGCCATGGCCGCACCTGGGATCTGAACTGGGGAACCCTGGGCCACCAAAGGGGAATGTGCGCACTTAACCACTGTGCCACAGTGCCGGCCCCAAAAGTACAGGAACTTTTTGAAAAAAGTTTTATTGAGATATAATTCACATACCAGGACATGAGCTCTTAAGACAAAACAGGAGACTTCAAAAAGATCTGGACTTGCATTGGGACCTTCAGGCTGCCCCCACGCTGAGCCCGGAGGTGTGTGTATTTAGTCTTTTAGAGAAATCCTGCAAGAAGCACTAATTTCATTCAAGCTCTCAAGTCCCTCATTTTGCTATCCCAGAGAAGTGAAGAGACTTGCCTAAGGAGGTACAGCTTGTTAGTAGCAAAGTAGGAACCAGAACATCAGGCTTCAAGTTTAAATAATACATCTAAACGTACCAATTGTTTAACGTCTCTCTTCTTTTCTTCTCATCCACATTCACTTACAGTTTTTATGCTGTGGCAATGATAGCATAGACACAAATTTGGGGACGACTAATTCTTTAAAACAGTTTTTCTTCTCTCAAGTTCCATTGTGTCAACTTTTATTCTTTACGTTTTTCTCTCAGTCTGTATATTCAATACATTTGCTGTATTTGTGAGCCTGTGGAGTATTTTTGTAAAAATCCCAACAAAACTCAAAGGGCCCTTTTATTAGCCTTTGTTGGAATCTCTGACCTCAGTTTTAAATTTAAATTTAAAATTCTTTCCTCTTCAAAGTTTGCCTCTTTAGAAAGTACTTATATTGGGGCTGGCCCAGTGGCGCAGCGGTTAAGTGCCCACATTCTGCTTTGGTGGCCCGGGGTTCACCGGTTGGAATCCCAGGTTCGGACATGGCACTGCTTGGCAAGCCATGCTGTGGTAGGCGTCCCACATATAAAATAGAGGAAGATGGGCACGGATGGCAGCTCAGGGCTAGTCTTCCTCAAAAAAAAAAAAAAAAACAAATACTTATAGGGGCTGGCCCAATGGCATAGTGGTTAAATTTCCACGCTCTGCTTCAGCAGCCCAAGGTTTGCTGGTTTGGATCCTGGGCACCGACATACATACTACTCATGAAGCCATGCTGTGGCGGCATCCCACATAGAAGAACTAGAAGGACTTACAACTAGGATATACAACTATGTAGTGGGGCTTTGGGGAGGAAAAAGCAGGAAAAAAACAAAAGAGGAAGATTGGCAACAGATGTTAGCTCAGGACCAATCTTCCTCACCAAAAAAAGAGAAAGAAACAAAGTACTTATAATCTTTCCTCCTAATTTTTCAAGACAATAGATATTTTAAAAAATACTTTGCTCTCCAGCCTCCTGAAGGAAGAGCTGGCTCCTCTTAAACTCCCAGCCCCTTCTCCCCAACAAAGAATCCTCTGCCACAGGTCATTACAGATACTAGTTTTCTTCTTTCTTGGCTCCTTAGAAACTGCCACCAGTTACCTCTATCTTAGCATAGCAGTTCTCAACCTCACCTGCACTTTAAAATCACCTGGGGGCTCATAATTTATTTTTGCTACGATGGGGACATAATTCTCATCTTCAATCAGGATGGATCACTTCTCCCGTGGATGAATAGATGAAAACGAATGCATTTTTCTAAGGATATTTTGGTTGTAAAATAAGCCCAGTTGGGAAATGGAAAGATCTGACCTTTGCCAAAGGAGTGTCATTTGGAGCTGGCAAGAGGAAGTGTTTTTTTGGACAGGACCACTGAAATTATACAATCAACTGTTCTCATTCATTCATTTATTATTTATTCATTAAAAACCTGCACTGTGCCAGACGCCAGAGATTTACATATACTCCCCGCTTTCACGGGGCTTACAATACAGTGCTAAGAAAAAAAAGGCTTCAGGAAATATGGTGACGTGCCATATGTGCCACCATAGAGGCAGGTGTGGGCTTCCTCTGAAGAAGGAATGTGTTAAAATCTAATTTCAAGCACGTTAATAGAATATGTTTGTATCGCATTATCTCTAAATCGAACTTAGAAAATAATAATTCATGTTTAATTGAAAGTAAAGAAAATAAGATGTAGACAAACACCGTAGTTATATCAATAGCAAATGGGAAGTTGTTTGAAATTGAGGTCAAATCTGATGGTACCTTGAAATGACAAATGAAAACTGATTAAACATTTGTGTAAAAGATGAAAAAAACTCATTTTGATAGATGATGCTTAAATCATTCAGAATTATAGGAAAAGATACTTACAGAGATAGATTAAAAGTAAATAAGCAATAAAAATATGTAAGAAAGAGCCAATAGGACAGACCAAGAATAGAATAGAAATAATTCATAGGGAGTCCGGCCCCGTGGCCGAGTGGTTAAGTTCGCACGCTCCACTTTGGTGGCCCAGGGTTTCGCTGGTTCGGATCCTGGACGCAGACATGGCCCTGCTCATCAGGCCATGCTGAGGCAGCATCCCACATGCCACTGGTAGAGGGTCCCACAACTAAAAATATACACAACTATGTACCAGGGGACTTTGGGAGAAAAAGGAAAAATAAATCTTTAAAAAAAATTATAAAGAAATACTTTGTAGGGAACGGAAAAAGAGCAAGAAAAAGAAAGTAAAAGAGTGTCTTATGAAGAAAGCATAATCATTCCAAAATAAAGTTAGAATGTAGTTAAGAACATCACAAGTTAATGATATGTTAAAGGGAAGAAAAAAAAGGCAAATTTAAAAGAAAACAGATTATGCATAATAGCACTGTACTTAAAATAGATACTGTTACAAAAAGTCACTTACTATTTATTTAAAACATGCTATATGATATATCATTTCGGTTCATTTAAAAACATTATTTTAGGAGTGAGAAAACTGAGAATAAAAACTTTTTAAAGAATTGCAAAAACGTCCCTACTTAAAATTTAACATATGATAAACGTAAGTAAAAATCAAGAAAAAGCCAAGAATGAAATCAAGCCAAATGCACTGGGAGAATTTCCGCAGTAAAGAAGCTGGATATCTTGTTCTTTATAAAATCCTAGAAAATTCCACTATACTATAAAGAAATGTTGAAATTATGCCGTAGGGATCTAAAACTTCTCAGCTTGGCACCGACAGCCCATTGTGTACACGGATGGAAAGCACGCTGAACACAGCAGTCACTTGGGTACCACACATCTACCACATTGCTGAGAGGATGCCTATAACCAATACTAATTTATGAATGATATTTTTTTTTTTTGCATTTAGAGCAAGTTTATTTAAACTACTATATTGCTAATAGAGTACTAGATTTTTGGTCACAAAAGAAAGTTGAGTTGGGCTGTTGTAACTACTGTTTCAGCGCTATGTATATTCTTTTATAAAATGTAGCAAAGAGATAGTGCTCCTTGGCAAAGGTGTCCATGCTGGTAGTTTTGGCAGAAGCACTGCATGCAGGGAAGGCGCATCCATAGCTAGTGTCTATTCCAGTAAGAGCAAAATGCTGCCCCTTCCGTGATGGAAGTGGCCAATGTAATCAACCTGCCACTGGGTGGCTGACTGATCACCCTGGGGAATGGTGCCATATTTGAGACTCAGGATGGGTCTCTGCTGCTGGCAGATTCAGCCCTCAGTGGTGGCCATAGCTGGGTTGGCCTTAGTGAATGGAAGTCCATGTTGCCACTGTGACCACATTGTTTATGAGCCCATTGGGTGATGACAAGAGTTGCTGGGGAAAGAGATGGACTGGTAGCCACAGAACAGCTTATCCTATCCACCATTATGGTAGTCCACACAGCATTGCTTCTGATCAAGGAACTCACTTCATGGCAAATGAAGTGGAGCAACGGGTCCATGCTCATAGAATTCACTGCTCTTATCATCTTACCCACCATCGTGAAGCAGTTGGCTTGATAGAATGGTGGAATGGCCTTTTGAAGGCTCAGTTATATAATCAGTTAGGTGGCGCTATCTTGCAGGGCTGGGGCAAGGTTCTCCAGGAGCCTGTATATGCTCTAACTTGGGGTCCAATATCCTGTGCTGTTTCTCCCATAGCCAGAATTCACAGGTCCAAGAATTAAGGGGTGGAAATGGAAGTGGCACCCTCACTAATACTTTTTGCATTCTCTCCCTGTGACGTTATGCTCTGTTGGTCGAGAGGTCTTAGTTCCAAAGGGAAGAATGCTTCCACTGGGAGACGCAGCAATGATTGCCACCTGGCCACTTTGGGCTTCTCATGCCTCTGAATTAACAGGCAAAGAAGGGAGTTACTGTACTGGCTGGGGTGATTGATCCTGACTACCAGAGGGAAATTGGGCTGCTACTACACAATGGAGGTAAGGAAGGGCATGTCTGGAATTCAGGAGATCCCTCAGGGCTTCTCGTCATACCACACCCTGGATTAAAGTCAATGGAAAACTACAACCATCTAATGCAGGCAGGGCTACTAATGGCCCAGACGCTTCATGAATGAAGGTTTAGGTCACCTTACTGGGTAAACAATTATAACCAGCCAAGTTGCTTGCTGAGGGCAAAAGGAATACGGAATGGGTAGTAGAAGAAGGTAGTCATAAATACCAACTATGACCATGTGCCAGTTAAGAAACGAGGACTGTAATTTTATAAATATTTCTTCCTTATTTCGTTATGAATATGCTTGTGTATATACATATGTATCTATCTATATCTATCTGTCTTTGTTTTCTTCCCTCCTGTATCCCCTTATCATGTAACACAAGATGTGTTGACTTCACATCAGAGTATTTAAATTACAGGATATCAAGGAGAAGGGTGAACATTACCCAAAGACTTTGCCCTCTCTACTAGGGAAAGAATTGGTGTGCTCTCAGTTGCACACTGGATCCTTGTATCACATTAGGTGCAAGTATGACTTTGTCACTGTCTTTATTTGGAAATTAAGTATGGTTTAAGGAGATGTGTATGAATGTCAGGTTGATAAGCAGCAGACTGTGACAATTAATTTTACATGTCAACTTGGCTAGGCTATGGTGCCCAGCTGTTTGGTCAAACACCAGTCTAGATGTTGCTGTGAAAGTATTTTTTAGATGTGATTAACATTTCAATCAGTAGATGTTGAGTAAAGCAGATGACCCTTCATAATGTGGGTGGGCCACATCCAATCAGCTGAGGGCATTAAGAGAAAAGACTGAAGTTCCCCCAGAAGGAAGAGAATTCTGTCTCCAGACTGCCTTCAGACTCAAGGCTGCAACAACAACTTCTGCTAGGCTGGCCCACCCTGCAAATTTTGGATTTATCAGCTCCCACAATCACACGAGCCAATTCCTTAAATTTAATCTCTCTCACAAAAATATATATATACATATATTTTGTGTATATATATATAAATATATCTCCTATTAGGGAATTGCAATCCTAGGTAATATCACAAAGAAGAAATACATTACCAATATCTATGAAGATGGGATTCCAAATGCACCCCAATTATAGACTAAAGCCTCTGTTACATTTGGTAAAATTTTGTCCTTTGTTATAAGGCCACCGTAAACTGATACTGAGTCCTTGGAGTTAAGATGGTAAATCAAAATTACTTGTAGATAAAATACACTTTGGTCTCAAAGTTATATTTGCACAAATGTATAGCGGTAGCGGTGGGCTGGCACTCGTCTCCTAACCAGGGCTCTGCAAAGCGCGGGCCGGGTGGCTTGTAGAGGTGCTGGCCTTCCGGTGGTGATCACCAACACTCAGACCAGTAGTGCTTCATTCGAACCAGGAAATATTTTAACCTTGATTGCTGGGACAAATTCCCCTAATTTACATTCTGCAACCCCCTTGTTCACTAATTTCACTGAATGTTGTAAAATGTAAATATTTATCACATCTAAGGGTTTTCTTAGCCACATTCAATCATTCATTCAACAGATAGTCACCAGAGCCGCATCCTCTGTAAATTCCATTAAGATAGGAGTGTCGTCTGTTTTGCTCAGTCGTGGGTCTCCAGTGCTGAGAATAATACCTTGCACAGAATAGGAGCTCAATAAATTTGTTAAACTAATAAATGGAAAGAAGCATATCCAATACACTGGTAATAATTTGTGCATTATCTTCTGCACTTCGTGTCCAAAGGTTGTTAATAAATGCTCCTTAGCTGTGAATATAACAAATCCTTTAATAACTATTAGCTATGGCAAAAGGCTTTTTTAAAAAGCCATGTTTTTGGGAAAAGCTTTGAAGTCTTAGATGAAAAGTACAGGCAATCCTCATGGTTTTATTTCAAAAGTTCACTTTTTCATTGATTGGTTGTGAGGCAGAACATATTTTTCTACGGAAACAAGGTTTTGCAAGGAGTTTAGATTCTTAGAGCTGCGCTCCCAAAACCTGTGACATTCAAAATCGTAATAGCACATAACCATCAGGTGTGTGTTTCTTCGGAAAACCAGAACTGAATCTGCTGTCCTTGGGGAGGGACTCTGCTGAGCATGTCTAGGTTAGAAGGGTGAGTCTTGGGGTGATGTGGTTGCCCTGCAGAAGCGTACTCAGAATGACCTGGCTTGGTGCCGTATTTTAGAGCTGGCAGCAGGAGTTCCAGAGTGAGGGAAAGACACTCGAGGTGAGGACTCAGCTAGGAGGAAATGGTGATACTGTAAATGAAACCACTGTGAAGAGGGGGAAAGAAACAGCTGTATAGCCTGTAATGAGATGGGGAGAAGGAAACAGGGGTGGGAAAAACTCTGGGCAGAGGCGGAAAGAGAAGGGAGTTCCAATCATAGATGGTTGGTTGGCCATGCGTAAATCAGGGACTGAGGGAACTAGAAAATACCCTGCATTAGTAATTTACTTTAACACTTAGTTTAAAAGAAAAACGAGGTCTAAATATGGGCTTTTGTTGTTTTGTAATGAAAGAATCTCCTTAAGTAAATTTTTTTTTTTTTGAGGAAGATTAGCCCTGAGCTAACATCCGCTGCCAATCCTCCTCTTTTTGCTGAGGAAGACGGGCCCTGAGCTAAGATCAGTGCCCATCTTCCTCTGCTTTATATGTGGGACGCCTGCCACAGCATGGCTTAATAAGTGGTACGTAGGTTTGTGTCCAGGATCTGAACTGGTGAACCCCAGGCCGCCGAAGCAGAACATGCGAACTTAACTGCTGCACCACCAGGCCAGCCCCTAGATTCTATTTTCTCTTCTTCTTCTCCCCAAAGCCCCCCAGTACACAGTTGTATATTCTAGTTGTGGGTCCTTCTAGTTGAGCTATGTGGGACATCGCCTCAGCACGGCCTGACAAGCGGTGCTAGGTCCGTGCCCAGGATCCGAACCAGCAAAACCCTGGGCTGCCTAAGAGGAACGCATGAATGCAACCATTTGGCCATGGGCTGGCCGCTCCTTGATTCTACTTTTAACAGACACTTTTATTTTGGAGTTGTTCAAGATAAACATAAGAAAAAGGAGAATTGTAGGAAAAATGTCACTACTTCTTAAATTGATTATATTTGTACATACATATGCATTTTTAAATTATTATTTGTACTTATACTAAAACTAAACAAACTTTATTGGAACCTGTATCTACTCATGCTATGTAAAGTAATATTTTAGGAGGCCACTGTACTAAAATCTGTGCGGGATATTAAGAAATCTCAAATATGATCACCATCTTCAAGGAGCTTGCAGTCTAGTTAGGGCGACATCAGTAAATGCGTACAACAATAACACTTTTCAAGTTGAAGTATGATATACATAGGGTCACAAGTCATGTGTATACCTTGAATGAGGTGTACACGAAATCCTTCATGAAATGAACTCACCCATGTAACTGCCAATCAGATGAGAAAGAGAATATTCTCAGCATCCCGAAATCTCCCTCAGGTGCCTCCCAGGCACCACCTACCCCACAAAAGGTAACAACTGTCCTGGTATCTATCACTACTGATTAGTTTTGTCCGTCTTTGAACTTTATGTAAATGACATCACACAATAGTAGTCTTTCAAATCTGGCTCCTTTTACTCAAGATTATTTTTATATTGTTCATCCATGTTATTGCATGGAGCCAGAGTCTGTCCATTTTCATTTCAATATAGTATTCCATCGAGCAGAAACATGATAATTTATGCATTCTTCTGTTAGGAACTCTACTGGATATATACTTAGGAGTGGAATTATTGGGTCATAAAGCAGACACACTCAGCTTTAATGGATATTGCCAAACAGCTTTTCAATTTACATTTTAAGTTTTCATTTTCTAATTGTTTCTAATATGTAGAAATGCGATTGAATTTTGTATACTGACCTTTCATTTCAGAGATTTTCTTAAATTTAATTCCAAAGGTTTGTTGATTCTTTTGGATTTTATACATTAACGTTCATACCATCTGCAAATAATGACAGTTTTATTTCTTCCTTAGCAGTAGTTATAGCATTTTAAAAGAAATCATATCAGCTAGATTCTCTCGTAGAATGCTGAATACAAACAGTAATAGTGGCAATTGTATTCCCAATTCTCTTTTCCAGTCTCAGGGAGAAGCTGTCAATGTTTCACCATTGAGTATTACATTTGTTATAGGCTTTTTGTAGATACACTTCATTATATTGGGGGAACTTCTCTCCTACTCCATTTTTTTTTTTTTTTTAAAGATTTTATTTTTTCCTTTTTCTCCCCAAAGCCCTCCGGTACATAGTCGTGTATCCTTCGTTGTGGGTCCTTCTAGTTGTGGCATGTGGGACGCCGCCTCAGCGTGGTCTGATGAGCAGTGCCATGTCTGCGCCCAGGATTCGAACCAACGAAACACTGGGCCGCCTGCAGCGGAGCGCGCGAACTTAACCGCTCGGCCACGGGGCCAGCCCCTCTCCTACTCCATTTTTTAAAATGCCAATAGTACTTTGTTCAGGTATAATTTATAGATAGCAAAATACACAAATCCAAAGTGTATAAGTCAATAAATTTGATGAACCATAATCCAAACGTAACCATCAGCCAGATTAATATTCTCTTAGGTACATACTTAGTAGAACTTTAGGGTCACATGGTAAGTGTATGGTTAACTTTATGAGGAAGTGCCACACTGTTCTCCAAAGTGGTTGTATATTCCTGCCAGCAATGAGTGAGTGTTCCAATTGCTTCACATTCTTGCCAATACTAGGTATTGTCAGCCTTTATCATGTTAGCCATTTTAACCCCTGAGCTAACATCTGTTGCCAATCTCCCTCTTTTTTCCTGAGGAAGATTGTTCTTCAGCTAACATCTGGGACAATCTTCCTCTATTTTGTATGGGGGATGTTGCCACAGCATGGCTTTGATGAGTGATGTATGTCCACGGCTGGGATCTGAACCCATGAACCTGAGCTGCCCAGGCAGAGCGCATTGAACTTAACCACTACGCCACTAGGCTGGCCCCCATTCACATACTTTTTATAAAGTGCCTTTTCAATTCTTTTGTCCATCTTGCTATTGGGTTGTTTGTCTTTTTATTATTAATTTGGAGGTGTTCGTTACTTACTCTGGATACAGTTACTTTGCCCAATAAGTGCATCGAAAATATGTTCTTCCGATGTGTCAACTGCCTTTTCACTTCCTTAGTGGCACTTTTTTGATAAGAAGTTTATAATTTTAGTAAAGTCCAATTTATCATTTATTTTTCTTTTCTGATTAGTGTCTTTCATGTCCTATTTAAAAAATCTTTGGGACCAGCTCCAGTGGCCTAGTGGTTAAGTTTGGCATGCTTCACTTCCGTGGCCACGTTTGGCTTTCTGGGCGCAGACCTACACCATTCGCCTAGCGGTGGCCATGATGTGGCAGTGGCTCATAAGCAAAAAGAGGAAGATTGGCAACAGATGTTAGCTCAGGGTGAATTTTCCTCAGCAAAAAACCCAAAGAAACCCCAAAAACTTTGACCACCCCAAAGTTGTAAATGTATTTATTATCCCATGTTTTCTTCTAGGAAGTTTATAGTTTTAGCTTTTAACATTTAAGTCTATGATCCATCTCTAATTCATTCTTGTGTATGGTGTGAGGTGGGATCATTTTCTCCATACTGATATCTAGTTGTTCCAGTACTATTTACTGACCAGATTTTCCTTTCTCCATTGAATTTCTTTGACGATTTTGTAAAAAATCAATTGACTGTAAATTTGTGGGTCTATTTCTGGACTCTCTATTCTGTTCATTGATCTACTTGTCTGTTCTTACAGTGCCTTAATTATTGTAGCCCTATAGTCAGGACTGAAATCAGTAGTGTAAGTTATCTAACCTGTTCTTCTTCATGTTTGCCTTGGTTGTTTTAGATAATATGTATTTCCATACAAATTTTAGAATTAGCAGTTCAATTATCACTAAAAAGTCCTGCTAGGATTTCGATTGCGATTGTAATGAATCCATAGATCAATTTGGGAAGAACTGAATCTTAACAATATTGAGTCTACCCATCTCTCCTTTTAATTAGGCCTTTGTGAATTTCTATCAGCAATGTTTTTAGTTTTCAATGTAGAAATTTTGCACATCTTTTATTACATATATTTCTAAGTAGTTGATGTTTTTTATGCGCTTGCAAATGACCTTTTAACAAACTTCATTTTCCAATTGTTTCTCACTAATATACAGAAATATAATTGATTTCTGTGTGTTGACTTTGTATCCTGTGAGCTTACATTCATTGTGATAGTTTATAGATTCTTTTGAATTTTATATGTCTGCAATCACATAATCAGTGAATAAAGATGGTTTTACTTCCTTCCTTTTCATTTTCCTGCCTTATTGTACTGGATAGGATTTTCAGAGAGGCTAAATAAACTGCTTAAGTTCATATAGTTATTAAGAGCCAAGATCGAAACTCATGCCAGTCTGATTCCAGAACACCCTAGAATGAGTGAGGGTGTATTAAGTATTTTGTGTCTATTTTTGTTTAAGAAGATATGGCTACAAAAAATAGTTAGGGTCTTACTGAAGAGAGTCTTGAAAATAAAGGATTTGAACTGTATTCTGTAGGCAATGAAGGATTATTAAGTGTTTTCAGGTGGGAACGTAATAGAATAAAAGTGGCAATATGAACTCTGTGACAGTGTGCAGTGTGGTTTGAAGGGAGCCACTTATTCATTCATTTCATGATCATTTATTGAGCATGTACTATGTTCAAAGAATGATTATGGGTCCTGAGGAAGTAAAGATGAAGATAATGCTTAAAGTACTAGAGATGTTCAGTGATGGAGAACAGACTCCAAGCACAATCTGTTGGCCATGCTGCAAAGCCAGCTGTACGATCCTGCACAGGCCAACTGCTCTGAATCTCAGGTTTCTCAGATGTAAAGTAGAAATAATAATACATATTATGGCTACTTTGATTAGAAATAAAAATATATGCAACAGGCTTGACCTGTATTAGACACATCTATGGTAGCTATACTATTTAAGGGATTTGGAGAGAAGCAAAACATAAAAATAAAACATTTCATCAAATAGCTGCTTTGTTCAATAATCAAATTTCCAGACAAATGTTTTAACTGATTCCCCTCCCAATGATTACATTTTTGGTAGAATGTACTATAGGTTTTACTTTTGTGATTTGAGAATGCACCAAAATAGAGATAACTTTGCTACACACAGATCTAGTCAACATAATAAGATGCCCTTACATCTGTATAAAGAGCAGGACAGTTAACAAAGAACATTTATGTACATCATTTTTGTTGAGTCTTGCAATAATTATACAGATGAGGAAACTGAGCTATTTAGTGACTTGTCTAAGGTCACAAAGTAGTAAAGCCCAGTTCATAGTTTTATTTCCCTATCTTCTATAGCTCTGTTTACCATCCCGTGTTACCTGTCATTATATTATAATGCATGCTAGTAGTGTTAATAATACAAAAATGGTATCAAACCTCCCATTGTTATGTAGTTTATGTATAAAGAAAGTATCTTGAAATTTAATGAAGAAGGCAGACAAAATAGAATTTCTTGCCTTATAGTATTCACATATTCTGATTATCTTAGGCACATTATTAAATATATAAATTATCATTTTCTTTACTACTTTATGTTGCATTTATGATTCAGCTGACATTTCCTTTCGGTTTGTCTACTTGCCCAATCATCCATGGTCTGTCAAGTTTCTGCTTCTACTAAATTTCAATAATTTCCTTCCCCTTTATGATTTGCACCCACATTTTTTCTTTATTGGGTTGTCCTCTGTTGGTAATATACCCAGTTCCTATATCTTTGCTTTTTTTTTCTTTGACTGCATCTAGTCAACTTAATTACTGACTTTTCTTCCTTTTCATCTTACATTATGACAGTGATAATTCATTAATAATTATGGCTAGTTTATGTTAACAACTATTCTGAGGTCTCACAGAAATCTAAGTTCTTTCAAAACGCTGAGAACATTGTTTATAAACATGTTATATGAGCAAGGTATCGGAGGGTGAGGTGGGGGAGGTGACGGGGCATTGGGCCACATACTATTGCTTACATTTTATATATTCAGTTAAATAACAAACATTATGTGAGACCTTGTTAGGAGCCATGGCATGTAAAAACAAGAACAAGACATGGTCCCGGGCCCTGAGTAGCTTACAATCTATTGAGAGAAAGACAAATGTATAAACTTCAGTACAAGACAGAATATGATTATAATGATGGTACGAAGTGCTGAGGGAGCCCAGAGACCGTCCTAGAGAGCAGAAGTTACATGATTCCTCAAGGTTCCAGGCAAGCGAGGAGCAGCTGGACATGGAACTCATTATGGTATGCTGTCAGATTTTTTTATTTGTTTTATTTTTGTAGGAACAGTTGTGTATCTTGGGCATGTAGCAAGTTTTATTGAGTAATATGGAAACGCAATGCCGAGTCATTTATTTGCACCGATATCATGGGTGCTTTTTGAAAAGTGTGAAATCTACTGTTGCATAGGACTGATGGACTCTGGACTTCTGCCACAAAAGGACAGAAAGCAAGAAGGAGAATTTTTTTTTTTTATCACAAGTCGCAATTGGGGGGCAGGAGGTGGACAGCAAAGAAAATCAGAGTCCAGCAATGTGCCAGACCTCAGGGGACTACTACCTTATTCTAGGAACACAATGCTCTAGCATGAGTGGAAGACAGGCCATAACAAACCCCTCCATTTCCCGTTTCTCCCCATTTTTCGCAGAGCTTTGAGTTTTCAGGGAACATAATTTTGGTATGCCAGAGAATTAAAATAATCTTTAAAAATTTACTAAATGACTACGTGGTCAATGCAAACATTTCAAACACCATAGTTAAGTGTACAAAATAAAAGTGAAAGTACCCCATTACACACTCACTTATTATAATCCCCAGTGCTAAGACTTGTTATAGCCTTCCGAACATTTTCGATCCACAAACACACACACACACGTACACACACATATATTTTTTCTTTCCCCAAATAAAATTGGTAGTATTCCCACAAATTTGAGGTGAAAGACACCATTCAAAGCGTGGGCTTTGGAGCCCACCGGAACTAAGCTCAAATCCTCTCCAGCTTCCGGGCTGGATGACCCTAGACAAATTACTTTACTTAAGCTTCATTTTTTTGTGAAGGATAAAAATGGTCATCACTTTGTAAGGCTTGAGGATCAAAACCTATAGCGTATCTAAATCATTTAGCCCAGCGCCAGACACATAGTAAGTGTTCAATAAACATTATGATTGTCTACGGCAAGTTACCTTTCTAAGACTAAAAATAAGGAAATTTGTTAAACAAGCCTTATTTTTCCGACTAATTACGAATATACAAGTTGGGAAGAACTTGCTTTTGCAAAGCATAAAAGGGACCCAAGTAACATTTAAACGAGGGTTCTCCTCGAATTTTTGGTGGAAGTCTCCTGCGTCCCCCAACATCACTTCTTGATGTCTAGAAAGTGGACTTTCCAATAAAAAAAACTTCTGTGGCTCACGTCGGGAGGAGAAAGCTCCACCAGGTTAGGTTTCACACAGTGTGCACTTTTGCTTTATCATGCCGTTGCCGGGAGGCACCCCCATAAGCTCGCCTCCCACAGGCGCGCCCCTCCATCCCCTCTCCAGACGCGGCTGCAACAGGAGAAGCCCATGCTCGTAGGAACCGAGGGAGACCTGATGGACTGGGGGCGCCTCCAGGGCGCAGCGGCCGGCGCGGGCGTGTGAGGTGCGCCCTCGGGGTGCAGGCTGCTGGCGGTGGGGCCCGGCCGGAGCGCGGGCGGCAGGCTCCTCCCGGGGAGAACCTGGCGCTCGGCTCTCCCCAGTCTCCGTCCGGGGCATCTTCCTCGCGGTGTGCAGCCCCCAAGATCTCGCTGCCTCCACTCTGCAGCACCAGCCTGTCCCATCCGCTCGCTTTCTTTTTTGGCACTGCCCTTTGCCCTCCCATGGAGTCATCTGTTTACTCTCTCTTCACTTCCAGTCACCCATAGGTCACCCTCCCTCTACCACAGTCACCCATTTTGTCCCCTCTCCCTTCTCCCCTCACTCTTCACCTCTTCCCGGGTCGCCTTCTTAGAGGACTCCGCCGACGGAGATGCTGCGGACCCCGCGGCCAGGGCCAGCTCTCGGGAGAACCCTCCGTCCACCTTTGCCCCCTCCCCGGGGGCGCGGGAGGCAAGTTTCCGCCCCGTCCTTTCCCCAGTGACAGGACTTGGCGGCGGCCACGGCCAGGGAGGCGGAGGGAGGGACGGCCTGGCTCCCGAGCCCCCTCCCCTGCTCGCGAGCTCGCGCGGTCTGTCTTTCTCCGCAAGTGCGGAGACGCGGAGGAGGAGGAGGAGGAGGAGGAGGAGGAGGAGGAGGGAGTTGGGGGAGGATCTCCATTGAAATAAACAACCAGGCAGCAGTTATTAACACGGGAACATGGCGGCCGCAGCCTCAGCCACAGCTTCGGCGGCGAAGGTCAGCGCCGACGGCAGCCGGCACCTGACGGCGTGACCGACCCGAGCCGGTAACCGCGCCTTCCCTGGGGGCCGCGAGGGCGGGCGGGAGGCGCGCGGCGGGCGGGGGGCGCGCGTCCCCACCCCCGGCCGCGACTGCCCTTCCTGCGCCGAGCCCGGCGGCGCCGTGCACCACGGAGAGGGCTGTTTTTGTGTGCGGGGCGCGCCGCCGGAGCGCGCGGAGAACGGGAGTTGCATCCCGGAGACGCCGCCGAGCTGCGGAGTTGGGGCTCGGGGGGTGGGGAGGGCGGGAAGCGGCGGGGAGACGCGGAGTCCCCGGGAGAGAAAGGAGGCGCTCCAGCGCTTTGCGAGAGCCCGGGAGGCGAGTCCCGGAGCGCGAGGCGGGCGGAGGCTGCAGCCCGCGGCGCCGGCCGGAGGTGAGCGCCGAGGCGCGGCGGGGAGGCCGGGGGCGCGGGTGCGGCCCCCGCCCGGGCAGCGGGGCGCCCGCGGGCCCGCCGGCTGCGGGGTCGGCGCGAACCGAGGCTCCTGCCCCCTCGGGGGGAGGGAGGCAGAGACGGGAAGGTGAATCCGGAGAAGGTGCATTCTTTAATGGAAGCGCGGAGCGACTGCAGCGGCGGGTGGGAGCCGGGCGAGGGGAGGCAGGACCCGGGAAGTGCTCGGGGGTGTGTGAAGGTGAAGCGCCGTGTCAGGGCGGCCGGCGGGGGAGCCGCGGCCCGGCGGGCGGGCCGGGCCGTGTCAGCGCCGGGGCGGGGGCGAGGGGCGCCGCGGGCGGCCGGGAAGGAGCCGCGGCGGGCGGGGCGGGCGGCGGGCGCTCGGGCCGCGCAGGCCGGCCGCGGTGGGGGCGGGGAGCCGGGGGCCGGCCGCGGCGGCGCCGAGCTGGGCTCGCCCCGGACTTAACTTTCTGGGTGCGGGCATGTGTGCAGGAGGCGCGCTGGGGCCGGGGCCGGGGGCGGGAGGCGGTCCAGGAGGTTCCGGGTTGGCTCGCCAGCGCCCCCTTTTCTCTCTCCCTGCTCCCCGCCCCTGAGGAGACAGGCCCGCAGGGCCCCAGGCGGGAAGCGGGAGGTGTCCTCCCGGCCGGCTCGCGACAGTCCCACCCCGGGCCCGGGGACACTTCTTTCTCGGGCCCTGAGGGCTGCCTGCGGAGGGGGCCGGGGTCGTCGCTGCGGGCCGCAGCTCCCCGCCCCTCCGGGGAGTCCCGGAGGCGCCTCTTCCGAGACCGGGGGTGGGTCCGTCCCTGGTTAGATGGTCCCTCCCTCCTCCCCCTCCCCCTGGTGGTTTCCGGGGCCTGCGGGACTGAGGGGCGGGAATCGGGGAACCGAGCCTCTTGCACTGTCCCGGAGCTGGCCTGAGCCTAACGCTTTCGGGGTCTGTCACTGGCAGGGGAAACTTTCCCCAACCGGGGACCGAGCCTGAACACCCTCCTCCGCCACCTCGTCCTCTAAGCCCACTCCCACTCCACCACCTCCGACGCCTTCCCCTCCCACCGACCCGAATCTCGCTGCGTGTGACTGATGGGGCAGTGAGCCAATCGAAGGCGGGGAGCTGACCTGCCGGGTGTGGGTAAGCCAATCGTGGGGACCGGAGGAAGGAGGGGGGCGGGGTTTCTTCCGGACCAGTTAGAGCGGAGTGGCACTCGGGGCGGGGGAGTCATGGAGACGCCAAGAGCTATCCACTCTTGTCCATCGCTAGTCACCCGCTCCTTGATCTGTGGGGTAGTGTCACTTAGAGGGGCTCTGACCCGGGGAGGCACGTAGAGGTCCGCGGGATGCTGTAGTTCTCTGGTACCACCAGAGACGTTGTCTTAGACACGACGAAGTCTAAAGCCACTTACGATGTGGCAGTAACTCTCCGAGGCCCGCTTCTAAAATGGCATATATTGGAGTGATCGTGTTCTGGACCTCAGCGCCCGGTTTCCGTGCTGAGGATCAGAGAAGTTACCTGTTTACCTCGCCCTCCGTTTCACTCGGCTACCCCAGCGTGGGGACGGTGAAATTTGAAAGTGTCCTCTGAAAAGGAAGGCGTCGGACAGCGTTACGTCAATTGATTATTGGGAGTGTAAGGCATCATTGTTTATAATGGCTTCACTGGTTCCTTGTTTAATTAGACCGCCAGTTCCCAAAGTGCACTTGAAAGTTCGGCATTTGGGGATGACATAAAAAAAAAAAAAGAAAACTTGTGGCTTATGGTATGCATTTTTGGTTGTTTTGTGTTTTTGCTTTTTCTTGAGTAAACGAAATTAAGTTAGGAACCAAAGCATCACTTTTTGAAACATAAAACATTGGTATTTAAGGAGCAAGGCTAGTCAAAGAATATTTGTCTACAGAAAAAAAGTCTGAGTAAATGTAGTTGCCAGATTACTCCCACCCAAAAGATTCTTAAAAATAAATTATTTTCGTTCTGCTTAAACACTGCTGAACTGTACGTGTGTGGGTACTTTTCTGGTTTATGCAAGGTTAGGAGGCATCTTGGGTTGTTTTAAGCTGTTTGTTGGGTTCTGTCTGGTGACTGTCTCAACTCTTGACTGTTAAGAATAGGGAGGGTAGGTCTTGGGTTCTCTAGAAAGATCACAGGTTGCTCTGCAGGAAAAGCAGTCTTAAAAAGACAGCAGCTGCTACAGTGCTTTTGTGTGTGTGTGTGTGTGTGTGTGTGTATGTGCTCCTGTTCTTTGTTGGTGAGGGTAATGCTTACTATCACCAGCAAGGCTCCTTTTCCCAGCTGGAATTTGTAGAATCTTTGGGAGTTCAAAGAGGGAATAATATTAAATTGAGAATGAATCCATTCATTTTTTGATAAGTATCCCATGAATTTAACTCATCTCAGGAGGATTTTTTTGAGCTATTTGTTGTGCATGATATATATCTTATCTGTACTGGTTTCTCAAGCTTCTGTTAATATTGGGTTACTAAGAAAGAATTGAGGGGGACTGTAGCTTTAGGCAACAGTATTTACCACACCCTACAAATGTAGTCTCTTATAATTTACCAGTTCAGATTTATAATGTGAATTCCCAATCCAGTATATTTTTAAGTGTTCATGTAGACAAAAATTAATTGCATTTTGCTGTAACCCTTGAGGTGTTATTTTAATGATAAGAGAGTTAAAAACTGCAAAGATAAAACAAACATTTAGGTGCCAGAAGTAGGGAGTATTATAAATTAACACAACATTCAAAATTTGACATTCGAAACCCCCATCATTAGTTAATTTAGTTACTGATGGCCACTGACGTGTGCCCTTCTCTCTCTTTTGTATGCTCAAGAGCAAACCATTATTTTACTTCATTGTCTACAACAACCCTTGAAAACATTCTCAGATTCTTGGTGGCAGAGAGGAGCAAGTCCCCTAATGCCTGGCTAGGGGGGGAGAAAAGAACCCTCTCAAGCATATGGAGACATCTAGAAAAAGATGTGCATCGTCAGCTGTGATTCCATTGTGTGCTCTCAGACTGGATCTGAGCCTTCTTCCTCCTGGGAATTTCGGTCTTCACAGAGGAGTTCTTTGACTTTTAGATGTCAGGATACTGAAGCAGAGGGTAGCAAAGCGCTCACCAGTGATGAATTTAGTATTTTTTAGATAGTTTGGCTCTGATTTTAACCTTGCATTGGTTAAACATAATTTACCTGACTTTCGCTCAGTGTTAGAGGAGCATTTTAGTGGAAATGTAAAATGTAAAGATTGCAGGGGGACTTGGGCTGTGGTGTGAGAGTCCGTAGATGGGTAATGCTCCTTGGTTGGCTCCATCTGTAGTTATATCTTGTGAACGCTTTCCAGGCCTCAGAATCAAGGACCTGTGAGCAGGGCTTCCATTACGCACCCTATATTTAAGGATTCAGTACCTTCGCTGTTTCAGATCGCATCAGGTTGAAATATGACCCATAAGTTGACAGCTTGGATTTCTTAGAAAAAATTGTTTGTGTTGTATTGGGTTAAAAGCAATTCTTTTAAGCAGTCCTTGGGATGTTGGGCAGTGGGGGAAAAAAGGGTCTGTTTAAACAGTTTTTATAGAAGGTTAATTTTCTGAAATGCACAGTATGTCCTTATTTGATATTTTGACCATTATTATGTCATGGTTGAAATTATACTTAAAAGCATAATTAATGCTTAGCTATTTTTATGGCAAAACTGCTATTTAAGAAATTACTAGCTTTTCAATATTTTGTATTTATAGTTTTACGTTATTACATGCTCTATCAATTTTAAATTAAGAGAATAGGAGGGAGAGAATAAGTCACTGCTTTAAAGTATTGTTCTTTCATTGCAGTAAATCATAAAATCAGCAAATCAGAATCTTTTCCCCTAATGAAATAATGAGACTATATTTACATACCAATAATGAAAGCCATTTAAGGGAAAACAGAACAAAACCCTCAATTTTTTATACTCTTTTCATATCTCCAGCTAATTTTACCTCTGTGCCTTGTTTTTTAAATGAAAAAGATGTTCTTACCCTTTACGTGTTTCTTTTCTTTTTTGTTTTAAAGGCTTGTAGAAGGGTTTATGAATTGCAAATTGTAGCAAGAATATTGTGTCATATTACTCTTTAAAATCTATTAAAAATAATGTCTGGAGAAGCTATAAAATACAATTTCAGTGTCACAGACCCTCGATTCAGTTCGCATAAAGGAAAAACACTTTATGGATTCTAGATACTAATTTCTAAATAGAGGTGAGAATGTGACTTTTGTGGCTGTTTGAGAAACTGGTGTAGTTTTCCTAGCTGTTGTAAAACTCAGGCAGAACTGAGTATGAAAAGGAGTGGAAATCTTAAAGGTAAACTTGAGCTGTGAAGGTAACAAATTACCGGATGAGATGGTCCACAGGGGTCATCATACTCTTGGCTTTTAGGACAAAGATTTTATGTGTCTATCCTATGAAAAGTTCATCAGTGACCACATTTCTGGCTTCCAGTGGCTGTGATGACATAATGCAATTGTGGAAACATTGATTCCAGGATTTTTCAGTTGGTTTCCTAGTTGGAAGTTTCTAGAGAAGTATTGAACAGGGAACCCATGGTGGTATTTTACTTAGCTGCTTTTGAGGCTTCTGGACATAGAATCTTAATTTTAAGTAAGAAAGAGAGGAAAGCTACGTGTAGGTAGAAGTTATTAACAACTAGTTAAAGGTTCTGAAAGAAAAAACCGGTTTTACTTTGGGTATCGCTTGACAGCTACGTGGAGAGTTGCAATTAGCAGGTTAGTTCTGGCAGAATTTACGCCTTACATAGGCAGCCAGCTAGGAAGTGTTAAGAGTTCCCAATGGCCAACTTAAATCTCAGTTTGGACTTCTTAGATCTTGTCTTTGCATTCTTGCCTCATTGAACCATTGTTTCCTTCATTCGTTTGGGTTTTTATTTTGATGGGTATTTGAGTGTCCCAGCTTTGGCGGTTTACTTTGATAGCATAAACCATCCATACAAATCCTGTGCTTAAAGGGAGAACACAGAGTGGCTGATGACTTTTTTTGGTGGGGGAGGAGGTGGAAAGGGGCACGTTTGCCTTAATTTTCAATTTGCTTTGATACTAAAGATCTGTTCTCTTTTTCTGTGTAATTTTAATTATGTAATGTCAGAAAATTCTGCTTTGAGTTGGGTTTGGGTTTTTCCCCCCGAAAATGGGATTATAATGTTTATAATAAAAAAGGTTGTTAAATATCCTCTTGACTGATTAGCTTATGATTAAATAGATTCCTTTAATGAAGGTATGAATATTTATAGTTAGTTTTGTTTTATTTCCTCCCATATCATGTCTTGTGTTGTCAGGATGACAATCTTTACTCGGTCAAAGGGAGCAGGGCAGCGTGTCAGGGACCTCCCATTTCTGTGATGTCTGTGCATTGTTGCTGCTTTAAGACTAACGTATTCTGGGCCTTACCACCCTAGCTTGCTAAAGGATGGAAAACTCCCTTGCACAGCCTTTCACAGCTGTTCTGTTATTGTTGTCATTTTTTCTGGATGTAACTCATTTTTGCTTTGGACCAAAATATCTGTATTGGGAAAGTTACAACGCTAGCAGCATAAGTGACAACAGCTATCATTGAGTGCCAGCAACCTGTAATTGGCTTTTTGAGGTGTGCTCCATTCTTTTCTTCTGGCCACAACCTTGTAAAATAGAGTTTACCCCAGTTTTCCAGAAGGAGATGAAACTTAAAGGGGATTAAGTCATTGTCCTTTGGGCAAAACTTTGGGGGAAAAATTAACCTTGATCAGTGAGTGCGGAAACAAATCATAAATATCAGAGGCAGTGGTGAGTCTGAGAAAGTCTTCCTGTTAGGAATCTGGTAAAGCAAATGTTTGCAGGCCTTTGTAAGGCTCTCAGTCTGGTTGATTAGTCCATAAAAGGAATGAATTGATTTGGATAATTCCAGTCCTGCAAATTATGTCAGCAGGTATCTCCTGAACCCTTGCCTCCATGCAGGCCTCTACTTGAACAGGTGTTACTTATCTTATGACCAGCAGATAGTCTCCAACTTTTTTTTTTTTTTTTTGCTGAAGAAGATTTGCCCTGAGCTAACATCCGTGGCCAGTCCTCCTCTGTTTTGTATGTGGGTCACTGCCACAGCATGGCCACCGACAAGTGGTATAGGTCCATGCCCGGGAACTGAACCCCAGCTGCTGAAGCAGAGCACACCCAACTTAACCACTAGGCTCTCCAGCTTTTTGAGTCATCAGCCCAGTGTTTAACAATTCTAAAATTGCAGGATTTTTTCTTGTCTTTTAATCTTCAAAAAATAACAACTGTAATGGATGAAGTAAAAACAGGTGACATTTATTGAGTGCTTACTGAAGACCTGGTGCAGGGTTACGGTGCCCAATTTATGCTCTTGTGTATTTCTCGCTGTACCACAGTGAAGTAGGTGCTCTTGTTATCATTCCTCTTTTACAGCAGGAAGTGGAGGCACAGAGCTGTCAGATAACTTGCCAAAGGTCACACAGCCAGAGTGCTGGAGAGGAGTTTGAACCCAGGCAAACACTGCCCCTTAGCCCTGCCCCCTGACTTGTGTCCCTGTGAGCTGGTAGGCTGTGCTTCCTTTCAGCCCGGAGTGGCTGTGTCTTACCTGGTGCTTCATTCAGGTAACACAGGTCAGGAATTCTCCACGAGGGAAAGAGGCAGGTGTGAATTTTGAAAAAGCATATTCAGGTTGCCTATTGTTTCTCTCAATAAAAAGTGCAGAAAATAAGGTCAAGAAAGCTTGCTTGTGGGGACAGGTAGAAAATAGATTGAGCACTGTAGGACGTGGAAAGGATGGAACACTGATACAGATATTTGGCTTCTTACTCCTTTAAAATACCTTTAACTGTAGTGTGTGTAACTATTGGGTGGTGGGGGCGGGATGTGCGGTTGCAGAGTTTTTGCAGTCCACGTCGCATGCGTGACCCGGTGCTGAGATATTGCAGTCCCCAAAGAAGGCTGCTGATGTATTCCGTCATCTGACTTCTCTTTACTATTTGTGGAATTCTTCTGTCTGCTCAATTGTTTGCAGGGAGTGAGGAGAGCTAGCAGGGAACTCCTTCACCTGTGCGCGTGTGCCATCAGCACAAGCTGCTGTCAGTGTGCCAGCTGCGGGGGACTGAAGACTTGTCCTTAGAGGAGCATATGATGCATGGATTTTCTCTTATCCGTTTAGTGTGTCCATATGAAGTGTGATCCCACATCTTCCGAGGCTTAACTTGGGGCATGAGTGAGTTCTGGAAGCTTCTGTTGTTGCCCATTGAAGTGCCTGTCTAAACGAGGGTTGTTTTTTCTAGCAGATGATTCCTGCTTATAAAATCAGCTCATGAATCAAACATGAAATGACTTCCCTTGCTCTTGGTGGTACAGTAGCATTTGTAAGGATATTTAATATTAATTTATCTTAAAATTTCTAATTCTATTGTTAATATGCTTAATAATGAAAAGCTTTCAGTTTTTGTCAAAATGTAAATTAAAAAATTGAATGGCATATATTAGAGGAACCTCTATCTTTACTTGATTCATTTCTTGGCCATCTTGAGTTAAACCAAATGGAAAATTTAGATAGTTACATGGATAACAACTTTTTAAATACAATTTTTTTTTTTTTGGGTGAGGAATATTGGCTCTGAGCTAACATCTCTGCCAGTCTTCCTCTGTTTTATGTGGGACGCTGCCACAGCATGGCTTGACAAGCAGTGCTAGGTCCGTGCCCAGGATCTAAACCTGTGAACCCTGGGCCACCGAAGAGGAGCATGTGAGCTTAACCACTGTGCCACCGGGCTGGCCCCTCTAAATATGCATTTTTAATGTGCTTGTATATATGTTTTTTAAAATAGAATTATTCATAAATATATTTATTAGGTAATCACCTCTGGTCATTGTTGGAACATAGATGGCTAATTCTTTCACATAGAATTTTAGATTCCTAAATAAGGAATACATAAATTCTTTACTAAAAATCTGAATGTCAGGAGTGTATGAATTTCTACAAACTTAACATAATAGAATTTATTGAAATTACAGAAGCTGGTTGTAATGGTTATGGAGACAGGCAGTGGGGGCTGCAGGTGTCTCAGGTGATTCTGCTGTCCTGTACCTGCCACCTTGTGCCCGCAGCCTGTTGTGGACGTTGTGTCGGGTGTGCTGTGCATTGAGACCAAGCGCCACCATGGCTCAGTACTCGAAAGTGGAGATGGAATGGAAAAGAGTGGCGCAACTGTGGACTGCTTCAGTTTAGGTATAAATCTTTGTAGACTTTTCTGCTCTGCCTCCTAGTATCCTGCTTCCGTAGCTTTCTCAATTTTCTTCTTAAAGTTGAAGATGGAAGATGGATGGTAGTGAAGGGAGCACAATCAAGATTATGGGGGAAGTCTGTTACTGTCATTAAGTATTTCATGTATGATCATGAACTACAGTTTGCTTCTTTACCAAACGGATTTGCTCTGCTAACAGCACTTAGTGAAGAAGCTGGCTATTTGTTAAGGAAGCCATTAGGTTGAAAACAGATCACTTAACACAGGCCCAGTGCGGTAATTGGCTGATTTGTTGTTGAAAGTTAGTCCGTTGCTGGACAACGTTGTGGTCCAGCACACTGGAGGGCTGAGCCTCTGTTCTCTAATAGGATTGAGGACTGCATTCCCTTTTATGTATTTTATTTCTCCCCTGTTTAAGGATATGGTTACAGGCTCTATAATGTTAGATGTCTTCAAAGTGTTAAGATTCAAGTGGTCAGAATGGTGTCAATTGGAAATAGTAAGATGATTTAAGATGGGTGAAAATTGTACCCAGATTCCTAAAGTCTTACCCACCTCTTTGGAGTTTCTGGCCCCATGGTTGTGTATTATATTTTCAATTTCTGTAATTTTATTTTAAGACTTATTTTATGTGTAGTGTTCTTGTTGCTGTTTTAAGTAATATTAATATCTTGATTCCTTAAGGTTTTTCTGTCAAAGTGTGATATAAAAATATTTATCCCATTAAAAAATGTCATTTTATTGTATTCTAGCACCACGAGAGTGTTTTCTAAATAAATGGTATGAATAATGGAACCTAGTGAAGGAAATGGAAGTCACATAAAGATCTCGTATTTATGCTGTGCTACCTTTTATTTTAAGCAAGAGGTGTGTACAGCTAAGAATTCCAATAAATGGAAAGCTTTAAGCTATTAGATATAACACAAGAAAATGACATAATATTCATTGTGAACTGAACATATTGACAGTGACAGTTGACAGTGACACAAGTCAACAGAATGCCTGGACCCTGAAGGACATTAGAAAACAAAGCTGGAGCGTTATCCTTCTCTGGTGAAAGGACACTCACATAATAACGACAGCATTCTCGTAATCATTGATGATCTCACTTTAGTAGTAAATAGTCTCCCTTTGAGAAAGGCGTTCAGCAGAGAAGAGAGCCAGGAGATGAAGGGAACCCCAGATTTTCCACTCCAGGCGAGCAAAGGCTTGGGCAGGAAGGACCTGGGCCTGGGTGCAGTGGCCTGGCCCTGCATGCAGGCTGGAGGGCTAGCTGGGGCTCCTGCAGGGCTTTGACTCTCTCACTAGGAGTGGCCCTCAGCTGCTGCCTCCTCTTCTCACTGTCACTGGAGGCCAGGCTGACTCCATGGCGGGGAGGGAAGGGGAGAGAAGGGAGAGCCTGTTGTAGGCTGAGCATAGGGTGAGTCCCAGGGCGTTGAGGTCCCACATGTTCCCCTGGACAACAGTTGTCTACGTCTCATCCCCCATCAGGAGCTGGCTGGCTCTCATGTAGAGAGTCTTCTGATCTGCATCTTTAATTCTAGAACAGGATGGCAGGGCTGATGGCTGCTCCCTTCAAGTACCACTGAACCCCAGCCCGTCTCTCCCTGTGCTCTGTATTACCAGACAGAGCATTTAGCCGATGTCTTCCCTTCTGCAGGTGAGGAGTGAGGGGACTGCTCCACCTGAGAGCGGGTGAAAGACCAGGTGAGGCAAGGGAAGGCCTTCCGGGGCTGCTGATCGTCAGAGCCGAGCTCCAGGCTGCCTGGCGGGCCCCCAGAGGAGCAGGGAAGCCGCTGCCTTCTCCCCGAGGGCTGAAGACTTTCTTGGCTGTGCAAGCCCTTTTCCATTCCCTTCTTGAGAAAGTTCCCAGTGAGGTTCAAGTGTCTCCAGCAGCCTTATCCCAGATTTTCTGGGCCTGCCTCAATTGTTCATAGATGTATACTCTCTTCAAGGAAGGGATTGAGTGTATAATGGGGGTAAAAAAAAAAGGAAAGTGCTCAAAAAGAAACTGGAGGTGGCCTAGAGAGGAGTGGCGGTGCCGAATCTGGGCTAAAAAGGTTGGGAGCATGTGGATGGGAAATATCTGTGCAAAAGCCTTGACTGAAATCCGTAAATTAATGAAGGTGTATATAGAATAAATCCAGAGCAGCAGGTCCATGCCCTTGCAGCTTGAAAGATTTTAAGGACGTACCACTAGTTTATCAACTTGATCAAACTGAGTTGTCAACTTATAGTACTTGTTACTTTAAGTGGAATAGGCTACTTATATAGACTTTTTTTTTTTTGGTGAAGATAAATGTATGGAGGATTTGTTCATAACATGTTAGTAAAACAAATTAGGATTTTGAAATACATTCTTTGGAGTTTAATATCAAGGAGAAAAACCATAAACTAAAACGCTTTGAATAGCCTGGCATTAAAATTGGTTTGTCTATTGTGTTCTATAAATATGTTTAAAATGATTGTATGCATTGGCTTGTTTGAATGAATCAGGTACAACAGGAAATTGTACCTGTTTTCTTATTGCTTAGCTAAAATTGGGGGAAATAGTAAAGATGGAGTATATTTGTGTGTGTGTGTGTGTGTATACATGTGTGTATATTTTCATTCATTCTCCTCCTCCTGCCAAATAGTACACAGAACTGCTTAAAGGCTTTCATTTTTAAACTGTATTTTGATTTCAGCTGATTTAACAAATTCTCATTCTGTGCCATAAGTCATTAATAGATTGATCTTCCCCAAATATCCTTTTTATAATAGTATAAGTTCCCACTCACTGCCAAATGATACTCCCAAACACTTACTAGATAGCTCTGTCACAAACCCATTTTTCCCTATTTCTGCTCTTCAACCAGACTTTGTACCTGTTAGTCCATTCTTCCTGGCCTCCTGTGAACATGTGTTGACCATACAAGCTCGTGCTCTTTGCTTTGCCTGGAGAAAGCTAACGAGTTACTCTAAAATTCCGAAAGCAGTCCTTTCATATAAAACTCAATTTATGGGGAGTTTATATTTCTGATCTCAGTTAATAGCAAAGTATACAATCAAAACAGAGATGGAGCCCCACAATATTCAAAGGTTATTATTCAAAAGTTGCTTATAACATCGATTCCAGATTTTACAAAAAAAATGTTCTATGGAAAAAGAAGAAAGTCCACTTACCTTCAAATCAGAAACAATAAAGACTTTTGGGCTTTGTTGCTTTAGTAAAACTGAACATTTTTCACATCCAGACTTACTAGCTTTTCTTCTGCAGAATATTTTGACACTATGGTGAGAAGAGGGATTAATAATCTCAGTTTATAGTGGAGAAAGGAGAAAAAAGGTAAAGAAAACCTTGGGGAAATTCAGTAGTTCTAGAAAGGTAATAAAACAAAACCAAATACTACAAAGAGAATATACCAGGGTTAGCACTTAAAATCCTTCCATTGAAGAAGTGATAAAAAAGAGAACCAAAGTGTCACCGGAAAGGCTGATGTCTCAATAGATAAATAATGAAATTCTACAACTATCCAAAGGGCAAAGCCTTTACAGTCCACACATTAATATATACTCGTGACAATACCTATAAAAATGTTCTCAATCTTCTGCCCAGATTTCTACTTGAACAATAATTCCTTATTTTGTGGGATCATTTTATTTGCAGAATAAGTCAGAAGGCTATCTATCTGTCATCTATTCACATTCTGTCACCAACCAATTATATATTAAGTAGTAGAAACAGTATACAACTCGGGTGGGAAAGTGAGGCGGTGCTTCATGATACGCAGTGTCATGTGTCTCTCTTTTTCTTAGCTCCCATGGTGCCTCGGTCGTGGTAGAAGGAGTGGCGAAATAACCACCATTTCAGTGCTGTATATGCTTTGTCTTTCTCCCTCGTCCCCTGTGTGTGTGTGTGTGTGTGTGTGTGTGTGTGTGTGTATTGGATGAACTATCTGAAGGTAAGTTACAGATGACCCTTTATCTGTGAAATATATTGCCTTAAAACAAAGTCATTACCTTTTATAACAACATGCAATACCACTATTAAACCTAAGAACACTAATATCATCAAATATCAACTATCTATTTCAGTTTTCCCAGTTGTCCCCCAAATGTCTGTGATAGCTTTGGGTTTCAAACCCGGAGCTGATCAAGTTCACTCATTGCATTTGGTTCTGTACTTATCTGATGTGGGTTTGGAAACCAGGTAACCAGGTTTGTTTGTTTATTCAGCAAGGATTTAATGAGCACTTCATATATACCAGATATTTGGAATACAAAGATTAAAAAAGAAATGACCCCCATCCTCCGAGATCTCACAGTTCAGAGAAGGAAATGGACATAAGTATTTACAGTACAATATATGCATTAGAGTAGAAAATTGTATTAGCGGCTGGACAGATATTTTATAGAAGCAAACTTCATTTTGTGGGGTGAGGAGAGGCTGCACAGCTGCTGTGGTGTTTGATTTGAGCCTCAAAGGCTGACAGATTTCGTCAGAGAGAAAAGGCGTGCTAAAGAGACACGTGCATAGATGAAGAGAGAAAATATAGGAGGATTCTACTTCCTCTTATTTTACATGCACTTTTAATAAGATTGGCATGAGAATCTGAGAGACTCTTACCGGTAAAGCTTGTATCTTTAGAGCACAGAATTTGGGATATTTATTTTGAGTATTCAGAAAGAAGCCTTTTATTCCCTGTCTCCTTTTCATTTCTTGCTTGTGTTTGGATTAGAGGGTTCTGTTTACTGTTGCTGCATAATATACCACCTGAAACTTGGTGGCATTATGCTCACAAATATTGTGGGTCAGGATTGGAATACGGCATGATGGACGCAGCTTTTCTGCTCCATGATGTTTGGCATCTCAGCTAGGACACTCAAAGCCGGGGCTGGGTGAACTGCTTGCTGCTGGAATCAGCTGAAGGCGTGCTCCCTTTCGTGCCTGGTGTTTGATGTAGGCTGATGACTGGGACCTCAGCTGAGGCATAGGCCAGAATACCTGTGTACGGCCTCTCTGTGTGCCTGCTTGGGCTTCCTTACAGCATGGTGGCTGGGGTTCAGAGAGTGAGAGTTCCAAGGAAGCTGTATCTCCTTTTATGACTTAACCTCAAAAGTCACATGTGGTCACTTATGCCTTAGTCACAAGCCTCCCCAGATCCAGAGCATAGATCTGGGAACACAGATCCCAGCTCTCCTTGGGAAGAATGTTAAAAGTCAAATTAAAAGAAGAGCATGTGGGATGGGAGGTTGTGGTCATCTTTGGGAACCATCATGTGACACAGGCTAAATTGTAGAAAATTGAAGTGTTGCTGTCCTTTCCTTTAAAAGCACAGAAGACAGGAGGATTTATTATTTCTGATATATGAAGTGATTCAATATGAGATATAATGAGCAGCAGTTTTTTAGTCCCACAAAGGGCAGTGTTCTTAAACTGTATGTAATGGGATTTTAGTTAGACTTTTAGAACTTTCTGATAAAAACTTAGAGACTTTTATTTTTTTTTTTAAGATTGGCCCTGAGCTAACATCTTGCCAATCTTTTTTTTTCTCCTCCCCAAAGCCCCCCAGTACATAGTTGTGTATTCTAGTTGCAGGTCCCTCTAGCTGTGCCACGTGCAATGCCACCTCAGCATGGCCTGACGAGCGGTGCTGGGTCTGTGCCCAGGATCTGAACCAGCAAAACCCTGGGCCACCGAAGTAGAGTGTGTGAACTCAGCCACGGGGCCGGCCCTTGGATTTTTTTTAACCAGAGGAAATTTGTGTGATTTAAAAGTTGAATGATATTAAGTATATATTGCCTAGGGATGGACTTGTCCTCTTGAGCAAGCGATTTAATGTTTCTGAGTCCCAGTTTCCATTTTTTGTTGAATGGAGGTAATACTTGTTTGCCTCACAAAGTGGTCAAGAGCAACTAAGTTTTATTACTAATGAACTCAGACTGAATTGGATGTGTTTTTTGGTGAGGGAGATTATTGCTGAGCTAACAGCTGTGCACTCTTCCTCTGTTTCGTATGTGGGACGCTGCCACAGCGTGGCTTGTTGAGTGGTGTGTAGGTCTGTGCCTGGGATCCGAACCTGTGAACCCCAGGCCATGGAAGTGGAGTGTGTGAACTTAACCACTTTGCCGCCGGGCTGGCTTCCTGAATTAGATGATTTTAAAGAAATCTCCTGGTAATGAATTCTCTGTTTATCACTAAGGAGAATTGCAGGGCATTAATCTTTCTAAAATTTGTCTTTAAATTCCAGAATTCCTTTTTTTCCAAATAGAAAAAGATGTGGCCTCTTTGTCTTATTTTTCTTTTCTATGCATGTATTTACTGTGTAGAACTCCTGATTAAATGCTGATGACATATGTTTTTGGACTGTTTGTTTTACCAGAAACATTTCTAGGGAGTTAGCCCTGAAAGCCACTCCTGCTGTAAGTAATCATTAACACAGACCCTCTGACAGTGCCCGTGTGGTGCTGCTTCAGCAGATCCTTGTCTAGATTAAGGCAGCTTTTTGTCAAAAAGGTGCTGCTTTCCATGTGCTGGGAGCATGGATGATAGAGTTTTTATTCCAAGTCTTTAGTCCAAATTTTAGAGTGCATAAATTGTCTACCTTGCTTATCAAAATTCCAAGGTCTCATTGAGATTTAGAAAAATGTGAGTGGGTCTCTGCTTTTTAAGAGACTCTTCAAGTGACTGATAGAAATGGTGGGGAGCCAACCTGAAGGTTTCTGGTCTGGGTCCTGAGCCGAGGTGGGGGCGTGGGACCCTCCTTGTCACGAGGAATCCCAGTACCTGGAGAGGACGTAGAGGGTTAGGCATGGTCAGCGTGGAGGTGGTCAGGCGGGACTATCCGTTGTCAGTCTGGGTACTATTTGACCTCACTGTTCCATATTAAGAAGTTTCTCAGTAGCCGAAAGATAAGAAAACCACACCCTGAACTAACTAATGACATTTAGGTACCACCAGCCGCAGACCTGTCTTTTGGAAAAGGCATTTCAATTTTAAGGATAAAATGAAAGTAAAATCTTTCAAGTTCTTGTCACTGGTTTTTCTTCCTAGTCACTCTTATGAAATGGTGTCACTAAAGGGCAGAAAGGTTGTAAAATTTTTTTAGGGAATCTGCAAAAATTTGTGGAATGTTCTGTTGGAAGAAGTTAATATTACATGCCAGCAAACGCTGGAGTTCCTTGAATGCAAGAGTCTTTTTTTTTTTTTCTTGATTCTCTGAAGTCAATTTGGAGGAGCACTTCAGAGCCCCTGCCTGGATTGCGGTCTGCCTCCCTCACTCCAAGTGTGAACTTGTGCTGCAGTTTCCTTAAATATTCCCTGTCGTTATTACCATTCCTTTGAATCTCCTTCAGCCATCAGTAGTTGACGCTTAATTGGTGTTCAATAGATGTTGCTTGGTTATTTGGGATTGCGGTTCAGTGTAGATTATTTTAAGTGCAAGTTGAGGATGATTCAAGGAACTATTTAGGAAGTTAATTCTGAATACTAGAACCACCTATTATTCGAGATTATTTGTGTCAAATTTTTTTAAACTACTCTTCTTTATGAATTAATGTCGCAGGAAGGCAACGGGTCAGGCATCACTCTGTGTTATAGGGTCTATAAGGATCTGCTATAAACTGTTTTGATACAACTGTTTAGAGTAAATGTGCCACTACTCGGATTACAGAATGATTATTATTGCAACACATAACATTTTAGCACCTAGTAGGTCTAATTCAGTGATTCTCGAGGGGTGGGGGTGGGGAGGGAGGACAAAGATTCTTGGACGTATCATTCGCTCTACCAGAATTCTTGGGAAGTCCTCGTGGTTCCAAGGTGCTCGAAGGTGAAGCGGGTAGTGCTGGTTGATGCGGAAGGGTGAGAGGAGGGTGATTGAAATCAGTAGAGCTAAAGTTCCTTATATTTTGAAAAAATTTTGGGAATATTTTTAAACTACTCAGAGGTGGTAGAACATTTTAATTATCGTATTGAAAATATCAGAAAAATAAAGTGCAAAATCTCATTTCATTAACCTGAGAGATTGAATGCTTGTTTGACGTATCTAAGTGTTGGTCTTAGAAGTGGATAATGCTCTTCTCTACAAAGCAATTCTACTTAATTTCTCAGCAAAATATCTAATGGGACCTCAATGTTGTAATCATTTGACTGGTTTTGATTATAATTTAAAACCCCCTTTCTTTTGAGAAAATTACTGCATAAGACTTGAGTGCTATTTTTGACTAGTTCAGACTGTAGCTTAAAATACAATAATTTTCTCAGAAGAAAATGAAGCACTTCCTAAGAATGGTTGGACATCATTCACCAGAATCAGATACTTGTTTTTCTTGGAGTGTGAGTATAATCCTGTAAGTAGGTGCTACAGAACCACTTGAATTACTAAGGAGAGCAAGTCTCTTCACATCCTCCCACCTCAGTGGTCTTCCTTGTGCAGTGAATTAAATCTCATCATCAGTAATAGTTCTGTTTTCCGTAGGGATAAGTTGACTCCCTGAAATTTTCAAGATCTGGTCTGTTGCATAGATAAATTCACATTGCACAAATCATAACGGAGGATGCCTGCATTCAGTTGTGTTTGCCCACATTTACTACACAAATGGAGTACCCTACGACCGTTTACCCAGAAACGATGGAAGGCTTTATACAGCTGAAATCCCTAACGGGGAGTTTCTGGAGCCACAGGGAGGGATGAAATAGGTGGATATAGTTACCAATGGAGAACAGTTAGAAGGTCCGTTCATGAAGTTCGAAGGAATAAATGCGTTCTCCTATTAGTAGAGTTATGAGCAGAGCATTTGTGAATAGTGTAAGGGAAATTTCTAGGATGATTGTAGTCCACCTCTACGTATAGAAAATAACCATTTACAAATGTTTGATTTAAAGGAGTCCAATTTAAATATGATTTATAAATCTCAGTAACACCGTTATACTTTAGACTGATATACGTTGTTTCACTTCCAGTCAAGCTTCTGGCCATGTGTTGACCTTCAATGAGTAAATACCGATGAAGGCACTGAAACAGAGGGAGATGATAATTCCAGTTCTGGCTGTTCCTTGGTGAGAACTTTTCCGTTTAGGCCTGGCTGTCGCACGTTTGCATGGGAAATAGCAGAGCTTCATTTACTGCCTGGCCGTCTCTTGGTTTCCCGGCAGCCTGGTGGCTTGACAGGACTCTTCTGGAAGCTCACACTTTTCTGGAAGCGCACACCTGTGTGCACCAGCATCCGAAGGAACTGTCTTACGATCTGGTGCTCTCGCTAATGTTTACCCTTTCAGATAGATGCCACTGAATTGGATATGAAAATTCACCGTCTTCCTACCATTTTCCTTAATTTTTCATGTTTGTTTTTAATCTTGAAATAGGAACATTTATTAGTAAGTCAAATGAGCTATTCAGTCAGAGCTGTGGAAATTGTGGAGTACCATCTGTATAGTTTGTGGTGTGCCATATCAACTCATATTTGAGCTTTTAGCAGGAAAAGTGGTAGAAAATTGCGGAGCGTGATTAACACAGCTGATCCTACAGTGAATCAGGGTGAGAAATGGAATCTCTGGGGGACAAACTGCTTTTCTGAATCAGTTCTATTAACCCTTCTGGAGCATGTGATATTTAGTAATTTAGCAATTGGTACTCACCAATTTGCTATCTTGGTATGTTGAGAAAGATATGCATCCATGCTCTGACTTGGATCAGACTCGTTTTTGGAAATAAACTGTAATTTTCATTCAGAATAGATATGTGCTGACTTCCTTCCCTGGTTCACCTTCTGGAATTCCTGAGCAACAATATCTAATAGCTTCATTTTATATTCTAGATATTGTTGATGGGCCGGGGGCGACAAATACTCAGGCTTTCCCAACAGGGAATATTAGTGTTTCCTGGTCTTCCATGACTTCATCACACTGGGGCCAAGACCTCTTTGTTCCTTTCTTCCTTGTTGAAATAAAACAAAATATGTATTTAAAATGTTTTTCAAGTTTTGAGATATAACTGACATATAACATTTTATTAGTTTCAGGTATACAACATAATGATTTGAAATATGTCTATGTATATCATGCAAAACGATCACTACAGTAAGTCTAGTTAACGTCTAAGCACCGCACGTAGTTGCAGATTTTTTTGATGAGAGCTTTTAAGATTTACTTTCTTAGCAACTTTCAAATATACATTACAGTATTATTAACTGTAGTCACTATGCTGTACATTACATCCTCAGAAGTAATTTATCTTGTAAGTGGAAGTTTGTACCTTTTGGCCACCTTCACCCCTTCTTTCCCCTAACTCCCACCTCTGGCAACCACTAATCTGTTCTCTATGAGTTTGGTTTTTTTTTTTATTCTACATATAAGTGAGATCATACAGTATTTATCTTTGTCTGACTTATTTCGCTAAGCCTAATGCCTTTAAGGTCCATCCATGTTGTTGCAAATGGCAGGATTTCATTCTTTTTTTACGGCTGAATAATATTCCACCACATCTTCTTTCTCTATTGGTCCATTGATGGGCCCTTAGGTTGTTTCCATGTCTTGGCTATTGTAAATAGTGTGGCAATGAACATGGAGGTGCAGATATCTTTTCGAGATAGTGATTTCGTTTCCTTTGGATATATACCCAGAAGTGGAATTGCTGGATCACATGGTAGTTGTATTTTTAATTTTTTGAGAAATCTCCATACTGTTCTTCATAGTGGCTGCACCAGTTTACATTCCCACTAGCAGTGCACAAGGGTTTCCTTTTCTTTACATCCTTGTCAACACTTGTTATCTCTTCCCTTTTTGATGACAGCCATTCTAACAGGTATGAGGTGATATCTCACTGTGATTTTGATGCGTTTCTCTGATGACTAGTGATGTTGAGCACCTTTTCACGTACCTGTTGGCCATTTGTATATCTTCTTTGGAAAAATACCTATTCAGTTCATCTGCTCATTTTTTAATCAGATTTTTTTTTTTACTATTGAGTTGTATGAGTTCTCTATGTATTTTGGATATTAACCTCTTATCAGATAGATGATTTCTAAATAGTTTCTCCAATTCTGTAGGTTGCCTTTTATTTTGTTGATAGGTACCTTTGCTGTGCAGAATATGTAGGTTAAATGTAAGCCTCGCAGCATGTTTTCTTGGCCCTTTATTCTAGCCAATTAGCTAATTATTATAATCCAGTTAAAAACTTGACAGTGTCTTGATTGTGAAAGATTGAAAGCCGCCCCTCTGTTCTGTCAGGTGGGCCTCCGCATGGCCCCCATGACAGTCGCTCTTCTCAGAGACCTGCTCCAGTCGCCTGTGCCCGTGCATGCTCCCTTCCTGATCTCCGCCAGTACTTATTACCCAGACCATGCATTTCACTATTCATACCTTATCTCATTCTGTTTTTTTTCTGTCTGTATTTAGGCTCTGTATCTTTAATGAAATTACAAACTTTCAGCAGCAGCAGCAGCAGCTTGGGATAATGGAAAGTGAAAGGAATTTGGATTTAGATGTTTGAAGATGAGTTCTGGCTCTTCTACCCATGATTTGGAGGCATAGGCAGATTCTGAGCTTTTAAAAATGTTCTCCTGTAACTCACCTGCCTCACAGATTTCCTGAAGAGTGAATGAGAAAATATAGATTCATTGCTTTGTATCCTGGAAAATGCTGTTACAAATATTAGGGTTTGTTAGGGTTCTGGGCACGTTTAAATATAGCCATGAGGTCTTAAACTGTACTGTCGCTGGACCAGCTGTTGACTCTAAATGAGAGCTTCAGAGGTTCTTGGGAAATGTCAAGTAAAATGTGTTATATTTTAAAAACCACGCAGCTTTGATCCCTCTACCATATACTCCATTATCTCAGCTTCAGTCCTGTGTTTCTGTCATCACCTCTATAAGCTTGAATAACATGAGAAATAGTATTTTACGCTTGGTAATTGTATGTTTCAATAACAACCCGTTTTCACCTATTAGGCTGGAAAAGAAAAAACGAAAATACGTTTCTGTAAGTGTTGCTGGCTATGTAGCATTAACATTGTTTGTACCTTTGTAGGGTTCTCCATAATAACTTTTATCACAGAATCCTCATATTTTCAGCGAGATAGATTAGCAGAACTACCTTCAGTTTAACAAACAAGCAGTTTGAAACAATGGAAACTTGATATTTGTAATTGGGTGAAGATTAGGATTCAGGATCCCATGTGGATTAAATAAAGTGCATTGAAATACCCCCATTTGGGGCTGGCCCAGTGGCAGCAGTTAAGTTCGCAGGTTCCGCTTCTCAGACGCCCGGGGTTCGCTGGTTTGGATCCTGGGTGCGGACATGGTACCGCATGGCACGCCATGCTGTGGTGGGCGTCCCACATATAAAGTAGAGGAAGATGGGCACCGATGTTAGCTCAGGGCCAGTCTCCCTCAGCAAAAAGAGGAGGATTGGCAGTAGTTAGCTCAGGGCTAATCTTCCTCACAAAAAAAAGAAAAAAAAGAAAGACCCCCATTGTTCTTGTGCTGTCTTTCTGTGCAGCTTCCTGAAATTAATTTCTTTTGTATTGGCTAAGTCTTTTACAGTTAAAAAAAATTATCCTGGGAAAGTTTAAATCCATGTAAAAGTAGACAGAATCATATAATGAACTCCCAGGAACCAACGCCTCTATGCCTTTACTGACTACACCCCCTCCCCAACTATTTTGAAGCAAATCCCAGCTGTTGCTTCATTGCTATTAAGCAGTTTTATAAAGACAGAGTTTCATGTGTTATGTATGAATTAACAAATGCTGACTGACGGAGCAAAATCTTGGGCTGTTGAGTCTTTTAAAATGTTTGCTTCCTGGTGGAGCAGTGGTAGGACGTTGCTCCTGGGCTTGGCGAGGGAGCTGATGGCAGGCTGGCAGTCGGGCAGGGAGATGGGAACTCATGGTCATGCTGAATTCTTAGCTCTAGAGGGCAAGGATCCGGTCTTTTTGCCTAGCACAGACCTTGCACACTGCAGATGCTAACTAACCTGTTGGTGAATGAGAAAAATTAGTTTGAAAATGGAATTCTTGTGAAAATGAGTTTTATTTGTGTTTAGTGTCATTTGGAATTTAAAGTGGGCCTGGGGGTGGGGAAAGAGCAGAGAGCGAATTAGAATTTGCCTTGAGGGAGAGAGAGAATTCAATTTGTCCTAAAAGGGATTCCTGAAGCCTAGTAGGATCTCATTTTAAGAAGTTATGTAAAGTGTTTAGGTAAGTGGTAAATAATTCATGTGACTCAGCTAAATGAAACTAAGAATAAAAGATAACTTTAAAGTTTGTACATATAGTCATTTCTTCACTCTTTAGGCTACAGTTGATTTATGGCATTACTGACACTTTCATTTTTTTCTCACATTAAGAACCTGCTTGACACTCGTTTCCTATCTTATTTATAGAAGTCGTAAACCGTATGTTAAGTGCTCATGTTTGCATATTCAAAACACTTAGAACTAATCCGACCGCCTCTTTTTGACACTTGGTGAGTTATTTATAAACTTCATAATCATTGACACTTTTATATCCTTCCATGGAAAATTTAATGTGAGAAAACAGCATTTCGATCTGTAACCAGCAGTTGGCCATCTTTATTCGAGTTTTAGTTGATATGCAGGCTAATAACTAAATCATCGTAAGGGAACAAGTGATAGAATCAAAAGTTTAGTTGCTCAAAGTTTTACGTAGAGGATCAAGACAGATTACTCTGTTTTGCCAATTTTGATATGTAACTCATTACGATTTTCAGTTGGCACAGAGAAGACTCTTCTCTTGAGGTGTGCTATATATAAGCAGTAAATGCAGTTCGTTTTTTTCTAGCGACTGTCCCCAATAAACTAAAATTGAAACAGATAAAATGCCAGTGATCACATGCACTTCTGATATGTGGAGGATAGGCAGTGCAGTGGCTCTGTCAAGCAGTATGCCTTTGTCTGAACCCATTCGTAAAAAAGACACTGCCGCTAGGGAACCGGAGAGGTTGCGTGGAGCCACCTCATCAATCTTTTTAGGGATTTTCAGAACTTTGATTCTCCCTGCCCCTGTCGTCTGCTATACCTGTTTAATAAACATTTCTGAAAGGTAGGATTTCTCCTACACTCATCAAATTAAGTATTACACTGAAAGACGATAGACAATTTCCTGGATAGGAGATGGGGATAATGCTTTGAATTTATGCAAATCTTTTAGGAACTAGGAAATTGTTCCTAAAACTCTTTTTGATAATTTAGCCTTATGTGGTGTTACATTTTAGCTAAAATAAGGAGGAATTACGATATAATAATTATTTTCTAAAATACTTCTTAAAACATCAAGAAATTTCTCTAGGGAAGACTTCTTCCCACATTTTGTAACTGTATCCTTTAATCTCTGGTTCTCATGAGGTGAAGTTAGCTGGCATAGCGGTTAGGGGCAGAGACTAAGGAGCCAGAACTGCCCGGCTTTGAAGCCCGGCTCTGCCACCTGGAAGCGATGTGGTATCTTCATAACCGTGTCTGCGATTTGGTTTTATTGCTGTGAGTATTGAACGAGGCACTGACAACAGTGCCTGGTACAAAAGTAGAGTTGTATAAATGTTCACTATTATTATTAATATACTCAGCATCATCAGGCTGCCTTTAGCAAAGTTGATTGAATAACAGTTTCTTTATTTTACATTGTCTTTTTTTTAACGTAGCAGCTAAAAGAGCTGGGACTTTGGAACCAGAGTATCTTGCATTCTCATTTGCTATTATTTTCCTAGTTGTTGACCTTGGGGAAGCTTTTTAAATTCATTGAGCCTCAGAGTGGTTAAGTTCGTGTGCGCCACCCACTGTTTCGCTGGTTCAGATCCTGGGTGTGGACCTAGCACCGTTCATCAGGCCACGCTGAGGTGGTTTCCCACACAGCACAACCAGAAGGACCTACAACTAGAATATACAACCATGTACTAGGGGGCTTTCAGAAGAAGAAGAAGAAAAAAGAAGATTGGCAATAGGCTCAGGTGCCAATCTTTAAAAAAAATAAAATTAATTGAACTGCAATTTCCTCATTTTTGAAGTAATAATGCCTTACAGGATTATGATAAGAAATCAGCTAATTATTTTTTGAGTTGCCAGATTCCTTTGAGATTCTACCAAAAGCTATGGACCTCCTCCACTCCACGTATCCCCATTTCATTTTGCCTACTACTTATGCTCTCTGTAGAGACAGGCATGGATCTCCCGCCTTATAACGGCATGGAGTAGGTGTTCAGAACACTGATGTTCTTTCTCATCTCTACACGTGATTCTTTTTACCCCAACTTAGAACCAAATTTCCCTGTCAAATTTTCAAGATTTAAAAATATTTTATATGCTATATAAAATGTTTGAAATATTTTAAACTGTTTCATAACAACAAAAGTCTGAAGGTCTGCCTATTTAATCATTGCTAAATAATTATTTGGGTCTTATTTAGAATCTGTTTGCGGCTATTTTATTCAAGGCTGTTGACATGGAGTGTAAGCAGGATCTGTTATGGCGTGGTACTGACCCAGATCTTCCGGGAAATAGATAACCAGGGAATCCATTTTATTTGATCGCTTGTGGTTCCAACTTGGGTCAGAATTTTTTGCATCCTGCACAAACCCAAACTGTGGTTTTGGTACTGATAATTAGGCCACTATCAGCCTCAGGAAATCAGTCGGGGTTATCATTGTTAAAGATTGAGGCACTGACTGTCAGCCTTGTCATTTCCTTGGAAAATAAGAATTATTAAAATTCCCTGCTTTTTTGCCCATTTAATTTAGATTTATAAGCTTCTTTGGTAGCAGCTGTCTGGTTTTAGATTTTGTGCAAGCACTGTCACATTTTTGGTGCTCAATTAATGTGTTTTTACTTTTCATCTAAATTAATGATTCTGCCCATGAACTAATTTACATATTTCCACAGTACTATGGAAATGGGAAATGTTCTTTTCAATTCGGTGCCTGGAATTCTAGACTAAAAATCCAGTTCACCAAGCAATAGCACCAAAGACAGCTTTGTTTGAAAATAGGTGGTAAAGGGGTTTTTTTTAAAGCTGTTTGATCTGTTTTGCTGAGAAAGGTGGCTCAAAATTGCCAACTCGATTAAAGATATGGGAAATTTAAGAGATTTAATCTTTTGTAATGGATATTTTGGATACTACTACTAAGTGTAGCTCACTAAATACTAAATTTTTTTCTTATTTATGCTGAATTAAATTCACTATACAGTCCTGTTCCTTTTTAAGTGAAGTTATTTCAAAGAAATACAAATGTGTTAGAATTGTAGATTTCTAGTAGATGGGAAAAAAGATTTTCTTTAAACAGACAGGCTGATATTTTTTAAAAAGTTTCCGTGTGATCAGGACTTTAGTAATACATGTTATCCACAATGTTAGAATGATTAGAGGTGCTTCATTCATTTTTTTATGTTTTGGCATGGATTTTGACTCATTATGAAGCTTGGTTGATTGATAGGTCTTAAAAATAGATAAAGCACTTCTTGATTCTTTGTGTTGATCATAGTCTTGGTGTCTAGAAAGAAACATTGTGTATGCACATTCACCACAGAAAAAGGCATCATCATCATTTGTGGAAAATCAATATATGTTATTCAAAATTTAGATTGATGATCGTGTGCCGTCAACGTTAGCTGAAGCTTAGGGCATGCTCGGGGTCAGGAGCAGGCCAGCTGAGCTCTTGCATCGTCAGTGACTGTGAGATTGACTTTCCCGGGCTTCTCTTTCCCAGTGTGGGCCCCGAGTTCCTTGACCGAAGATGAAAGATATACCTGAATAAGATTTTGGCAGGACATAGTCTTAAATAGGTGTGCATTTATCTGTGACACTGCCACCTTGGGCTCAGGCGAGTAGATACTGCCTTTGTGAAAACTGAATTTCACTTTTCTGTTTTTTAGGAAGTTTAGTGTAAAGTAAACCATCCAACGGTAGACCTTTAAAATAATGTTACGTTTGCACTTGTTTCATAATCTGACAGAATTCAAAGATGTTAAATCTATTCATGTCCTTCTCTCTTGCTTCTAAATAGGGTTTTTCAAACTGTAGGTCATAGCCCATTAGCAGGTTATCACTTTAGTGGGTTGTAACCAGCTTAAAATCAAAACTAGAAAATAGGATAGGAAAACGGCAGAGTGCACCGCACAGTGTAAAGGCAGACGTGTGTGCGCACGTGCTCCCGTGTCTGTGTGTGTGTACTGGGCTACCCTGTGAAAACTGTTTTTACTGTGGGCTCTGCTCAGAAAAGTTAGGCAGATATGATAATATCAGCTACTCCTCCTGAAGGAGACCAACTAATGGCCTATTTAAATTTTGAGGGTGCTTCTTCCTAAAATAGGAAGTGACAGTGTGCTTACTGGTGGGTATTGTAAAATTGTCACCGCATTTTGTATTTGGAAATACTTAATCTAGTCCTGCCCTGTTTCTGCTTCTTTGCCTTCTTCACTAATGGTACGTTATGGAACAATAGATCCCAGACAGTGTGCCCATGGACTGAGGTATTTCATTGTTAAAATCGAGTGGAAGGGTGTTTTCCTAAATATGTTGATAGAATTTTCTCAGCTTAAATTTGTTCTCCCATAATTTTTCCTTAAGTTTTGGTGACTCTCATCACTTGTCAGATGATAAAGTGAAAATGAAAAGAGCAAATGGATGTTAGTGGGAAAACTCATGCTTAATTCACCAGTGCTCTCTCTTTCATGAACCTACAAGATTTTATGTTTCATGTATGTAATAGTGTCTTATTTTCTGCTAGTAAAAGGTTTCTTGTTTATAGGGTGGGCTAAGATACAGTGATACTTCATGCTATTCTGTAAGGGCAGAGTTCCTAAAAAAGTACACTGACTTCCAGGAAAGTCATGGAGCAAGTTGGAGAGCTGTCCTGGGTGTGTAACGATCCCTAACAGGTTCACCTGGATTTACTTACTGATCACTCCCTGAGTCTGAATCAGGATCACAGAATGTGGGCCGAGTACCAATAGTAATGGCAGTCACCTGGAATGTCGTTTATATTTAACAATACTATCACAAGCATATTGAATTACAACCTTTATCTTCTAAATCGCTTTATTTTTCCCTTCAGTTTTAATTTCTAGCTACCTTAGGGGGTTGTTAAAACAGCATATTCTGGTTGCTCCTGATTCTCAAGGACACACAATGAATCCTTTTTGGGTTTTCTGAAGCAGCTGTCTCACCTGATCCCATAGGCAAATTCCTAGCCAAGCAAAGCTTTTCTTTAACTCAAAATTCAGATGACACACGGAGTTGGGAGTGTTCTTCTAGGATGATCTTTTCGTTAGTGCTTCAATTCAACTAGCATCGTGATACGTATGTTTTATTTTTATTGATGAATATTTTAATTTTTCTTAAATGCATGAAATATGGTCATTTTAACAAAACAATAAAAAATTAGAGAAGTATATAAAAAAGTGGAAGTCTTTTCTTCTTCTTGCAACAATCCTCTCTTCTGACGAGAGTTAATAGTTTGTAGTTTATCATTTCATACGTTTTTTTGCATTTACAGATAATATGTGAGATTAAGGATGAAGAAATAAGATGACTGAACATCAGTTCTATTTCTTCTGCTTAAGTTATTGTATAGGCTTATATTTGTTAATTATATATAACTTTTCCTTAGAAAATTGTCAATTTTGGAAAATAGACATCAGTAAAATTAAAAAATAGTCTTTTGTAACGTCACCTTTAGAGAGAATTCTTTTATGTATTGTTGTATATGCTTTCAGGGTCTTTTATGCATGTATCTTTATAGATTTGATTGAACTAAAACGGGATTATATTTTTAATATTGTTGGCCAAGCTACATTTTCCCCACACAGGAGTGGAAAATTATATAAATTGACAAACTGGTGCTAAAATTCACATGGAAATGCAAAGACCTAGGATAGCCAGAATTTATTTGGAAAAGAAAGAACAACCTTGGAGGTCTCACACTATCTGATTTCAAGGTTTATTATAAAGCTTCAAGAATTAAGACAATGTGGTATTGGCATAATGACAGACATAAGGCTCAATGGAAAGGAAGAGAATCTGCAAATATACCCATGCATATCTGGTCATGTGGTCAGTTGCTTTTTGATCCATGAATGGTGTTAAAACAACTGGATATTGGTATGGGGAAAAAATGAATCTTGTCCTCTTAAGCTTTTCCTCATAAAATATGTAAAATTTCATTTGAAATGCTCATAGCCCTAAATATAAAAGCTAAAATTGTAAAAGCTTTAGAAGAAAACAAAGGACAAAATCATATCATCTTTGGGATAGGCAAATATTTCTTAGAACACAAAAAGCACTATCTATAAAAGAAAAAAATTGATAAATTGGACTTCATCAAAATCAAAGCCATCTGCTCTTCTAAAGAAACTGTTAAGAAAATGAAAAAGCAAGCCACAGACTGGGAGAAAATAATTCACAGCACAAAAGGCTTATCTAGAATATGTAAAGAACTCTTGAGTTATAACTTAAGAAATCAACCTAATTTTTAAAATGTTCGAAAGAGTTAGACACATACTTCACAAAAAATAGATATGCAAATGGGCAATAAGCACATGAAAAGATGCTTAATATCATAAACCATCAGGGAAATGCAAATTAAAACCACAATGAAATAGAATAGCTAAATTAAAAAAACCTGACAGCACCCAGTATAGGGGAGAGTGCGAAACAAACTAGATTGCTCATCCTTTGCTGGTGGGAGGGTTAACTGTACAATCACTGGAAAACAGATTGGCAGTTTCTTAGAAAGTTTCTTGTGAAGTTTAACATACACTTACCATATTACTCACCATTTATCTAAGGGGAAGGTAAGCATATGTCCACCAAAAGACTTACACATGAATGTTCATAGTGGCTTTATTCATAACAGCCCCAAACTGGGAAAACCCAGATGTCCCTCAGCAGGGTAAATGGTTGAATGTATTGCGATATTCTCACAGTGGGATACTATTCGGCAATAAAAAAGGACAAACTAGTGATAAATATAACAACCACGTGGGTGGGTCTCAAAAATGTTATGCTGAATAAAAGAAGCCAGACACATACTGAATATTTCCGTTTATACGAAGCTTCAGAACAGGAAAAACTGTGCTATAGTGAGAGAAATCAGAGAAGTGGTTGACTGGGGTGGGGGTGGTAATTGACTGTAAAAGGTCATGAAGGAACTTTCTGGAATGATGGAAATATTCGGTATATTATAATAGTAATATGTATTTGTTACATGTTAAAACTCATCAAAGTATACATTGGTGGTGTACACATTTGTACGTATTAGTATATTTCATAAATAGAAGCTTTGGTGTAGCTATGCTTGTGGATACTTTTTTTTAAATGATAGAGGTAGAGCCCATGAGAAGAGTGTGAATTCTTCGTGCCTCCTCCTCCCCACCACACCCATGTGGCATAGAGTAGATCATGAAATGATTTAAAATGAGTATTTGTGGCAGTTGGCGCGGGGGCTCTGACTTATGAGTTGCTCCTTTGGAACTGGGCTGTGTGCACTCAGTTCTCTATAACCCCTGACTTAGCACTTCTGAACACGTGTTAAAGAAGTAAATTCTAATTTCTATATTAAATATAGTATTCTTTTTCCTTCTTTTCCAGTAACTGAGAGAACTTTAGTAGTGAGTTTTGTATGGGTGGGTGACCTTTGAGCTCTTTTAAAATTTTAGAACAGAATCTGATTTCCAGAAATACAGTTTTAAATAATACTTGGAATTTTTTGTCTGTAGGGTTTCAAAATGAATGTACTTTGTCTGTTTTTTTTCTCTTTCGTCTTGTTTTATTTTCCTTCTCCATTAACTTAGTAATCTAGCTCACTAATTTTTCCACTTCTTTTTTGGCCTAATAGATTACAGTTAACATAACTTTTAGCCTAATAAAAATTTTTTCGTAATACTTTAGGGTTAAACAAATTAAATGCATATATAACATATATTTGTGAAAATTTATTTTTTTAACCTAATGAGTTTTACATGCTAACTGAGCATTAAAGAAATTCACTTTATTATATTATCTAATAATGAACTTTAAAAAACTTACAGTTTTTATAATAGCTCTCTTAAGAGGTCGGGTGATGTTGGCCTGAAGTGATAGGGAATTTCCTTTTCAGGGTTTTGAGGAAACCGATGCGATGGATGTATTTTAAAAGCTGCAGTCAGTCTCATGTCCTCTTGGGACTGATGTGTTTCCCCAAGTGTAGTGTATTTATGTTTATGTGGCTAAAAAAAACACAACAAAAAACCCAGCTCTACAGATTAGTACTCATAGGATCAAAGTTTTCATTGCTAGCCAAGATAGTAAAATATCTATCTTTTTATCAGAATATCAGGAATTTCTATAAATCACTCAACACTTTTTTACTATCTTTATAAAAGTGAAATTCCTTGTTCATTTTTTCCCCCACAAGATCAAGCTATATATTTTAAATAGGAACTCCTAAACATTTGGTGCCTCTATTTTATGTATATGAGAATCCTAGATTGTCCCATGCGATCCTTACCTTTATTTTATTGTATATTTTTTATTCTTGTGGTAAAATTTACCATCGTAACCATTTTTAGGTGTACAGTTTAGTAGTGTTAAGTATATTTACATTGTTGTGCTTCCCTTTATTTTTTAAGGTAACTTAATGTAAATCGCAGGTATCATTACCCAACACAATAAAGATCATGAGTTTTAGATTTTTATTTAATTTTAAATCACTATTCTAGAGTTTTAAAAAGTTGATCCCCACACCATTTATTCCTGGTAAACTTTCTTCAGTTGTTAGTCTATTATCCCGGATTTTCTCTCATTCTGTACTTCTGTTCCTTTAGGGTACTTTGTTCTCCTGTGTCATTCTCACTTTTTCTTTTTTTTTTTTTTGAGGAAGATTAGCCCTGAGCTAACATCTGCTGCCAGTCCTCCTCTTTTTGCTGAGGAAGACTGGCCCTGATCGAACATCCGTGCCCGTCTTCCTCTACTTTACATGTGGGACGCCTGCCACAGCATGGCTTGACAAGTGGTGTGTAGGTCCTCACCTGGGATCCAAACTGGTGAATCCCGGGCCGCCGAAGCGGAACATGTGAACTTAACCACTGTGCCACTGGGCTGGCCCCATCACTTTTTCTTTTTCTTGTGTTTTTACAATAATATTTCTTAGAAACAAAGAATAGGCAACATAAGTGAGGAAGCAGATGTGTTCACCTTAAATCCATTATTTTCCCTATAACAGTTTAGATTTTTTTTTTCTGGAAGAGTTGATCTTTTCACATATGAATGAAACATGTTCTCTTGGGATGTGTCCAGGTGAAGCAGTTGCGGCTGAGAACCACAGTTGTAATGAAATGACTGCGTTTGGAGGAACACAGGCCACGTCGGACTCAGCGAGCCACTTGTCCTACTGCCTCAGTTGTTCTTTGAGCTGCCACAGATCTCTTGTGGAAATGATATAAACAGACATAGATCGAGGGAAAGTAAGGTTCTCTGGAAGTAGGGTGTGTACTTACGGTAGTACAGTAGGCTTTGATTTCGTGGTTGGCACTATTTAAAATACAATTTCCTTACATAAGTGGGAAATAATTTCTAGAAAGCTCCATGAAAGGAAGCCTGAAATTTTCTGACATCATATTCTTCATTTGTCTGTTTTCTCTTCATAGCTCTCACCTTTTCATTGTGTGTGTGTGTGTTTTAAAATACTCAGTTTATAATCCTGAAAGAAAGATGAATAAGGTGCCATTCTGCCTTTAACACTTTGTAGCTTCTTGTTTTACTTCTCAGGCAAGCACAGAAGGTGTAAAGGGCCTGGGACAGAAAGGGCCTCCTGTGGGTCAGAACTTTCCTCAGGTTGTCTTGTTTAAACCTCACAGTATTCCTGGGAGGCAGGTGACAGCACCCGTCTGTCTCCAGTAGACATACATTCACCATTTGGAATGGTTGGTGATATCTCAAACTAATCATTGGCAGAAACAGGTTTGCAACTGCAGGATGATTATAATGACTGGGTGTTTTCTGCTGTATCTTGCTGCCGGAGAGCAAGCATGAAACTCATTGCAGATTAATTGAGTCCATCCTACTCAGCACCATGTATTCACTAATCAGAAAACTAAATTCTAATATATCACATTTCTCTGATCTATTATGATGGGAGTAATTTCAGTACCATGTTTATAAGCCAGTTTTCATAGCACTATCTAAAAAGAGCAAACCTTAAGAAAATACAAAAATCTCAATTTAGAAAACCAGATTAATCAGTGCTGATATATATATCGAGATACATCAGTCTATGTCAGTTTTATAGAAGAACCAGTTGTGCTCCTGGCTTCCTTAAATGGACATCTTTAAAGTATATTTAACCTATTTGAGTTACAAATATTGAATTTGTTTGGAATTTTTCAGAATAAAGCAGTGTGTCAAATGAACTTGAGTTTTAAGTGAAATCTATGCATTTTGATAATGGATAAAAAATTACAAAGCATTTAAATTGTTACTGAAATTTATTATTTTCGGCATACTGTTAAATATAAAGAAATTAGTAAATGTATAATGAAGTTGCTAATGGGACAGAAATGGAAAGTGTAAACATCATGAACTGGTTTTTTTCTTTCTTTGGGACTTTGTTATTTTTGCAAAGTGTTTAATGATTTTTACTATTTTAGTTTAGTAGTTGTTATGTCGGAGATGCTAATTTTGTTTTTGTATGGTATGTTTACAGGGTACACAATAAAGTAGACTTCCCTACCGGGAGGGACAAAGCAAATTGCCCAATTTGAGGAGGAGTTAGTTACATTGACCAATAAATGATTTCCTCTAGTGTCTAAATGGTACCCTGATGCCTAAGGGAATCAACGAAACTGTGAAGCAGCATTTATTTCCTTTTGAGAAAGATTTAGGGCCAATAATAACCACTGTCCTAATGTTTCTAAATTAAAGTAGATTTTTACATAAATATAGTTATGTGACACTTTAGAAATACAGTGAAAGGTTTTAATCAAATAAACCATCTAAACTGTACTTAACCTGTTTTATAAGAAAAATAACGTGAAGCGTTGGTAAATTTCATTGGTGTAGATAGAGTTACTTCAGCCTCAATAGTAGATTTTGTTTGACTTGAGAAACCTAAATATTTCTTTACTTTATTTATCACTTTTTTGTCTTTCATCTAATCCACCCCTCAGTCCGCTTTGAGCGTAAGCTTCTCAAACTCTGCCTTTCATTCCTCCCTTAGCTTTTTAACGTCTTGTAATTGCCTACAGGTCGAAGTCCTGGCCTAGGATATTTTATCGGCTCGTCACTATGAGCACGAGTCTTGTACTTCAGCCAGACTTCTTCAGCTCGTATTGACTGATCTTGCTTGTGGCGTACTTTGTCTTTCTGCTGGTCCAAATCCTATGCACGCTTTACAGTTTCTAGAGGATTAAGCCACATTTAACTTTCCAGACCACGCCAGCACGCTTTTATTTCACACTGTGATGGAATTGTTGCTGCTGCTTTCCATCTCCCATTCGGCACAGTATAAACTATCGTATCTCATGTTGTCTTATAACATTATTAAACTCCCGTATTGCCTCACTTCCTGGTCTTCATTTGAAATCTTCCTGAGAGCAGAGGAATCTATGTTGAGTTCATTTCTGTAGCATCTACTTCCGTTTAACAGTATTTTGCACATAGTGAAACTATAAAGAACATGCAGAATTCATAATGTCATAGATTTTTAGAGCCAGAGGTACTGGTCAAATGTCATTTACAGTTGAGAATACTGAATCATATAAATGTTGATTTTGGGGAATAATATCTTGAAATCATGGTATGCCTTGGGCATGTTTTATTGTTATCTGTGTTATTTTTATTCCAGCAGGGTCTTTATAATAGTGTTTTACTTGAGTCTCTTTTTAAAAATAGCTTTAAAAAGTCCTTAACATTCAGATATGTGATTAGTTCACAGAGAGAATTTTCAAACACTTTGAATGGTACTACTTAACACGTGGAAACTGATTATCAAACATTTAAATTGAAACTGTTTGTACCTGTGAACTGGTTTTTACTAAAAGCTGGAGTACTGTGATTATTGGTCCCTCTGTGGAGTGACTCCAAAATCCGTGTTATACTCTCAGCAGTCCTGTTTATGTATGTTATTGGTGTAACTATTACTCTGTTGGTAGTCTTTTCACTGTATCTGGAAATGTAGTCCACCTCCTGAGGAAAAAAGAGAAAAAATAGTAGCACTTAATACCATTATTCCCACAGAGCTTCAGAAATCAGCACAGAAGTTTTCATGTTAACCTCACAAATGCTGTTATTTTGAATTTATTTCATTTCAAAACAGTATTCAGTGTCTTTTAATGAAACACAGAAGCTGAAACAAGGTCAGCATTACAGAAGAGGGAAATGAGAATGGTTTTAGGAGGTTGTATTAAAGGAATAGCAACGGTTGAAGGGAAAATCTGAGCTAGTAAAAAAGAATTTCTGAAAAAGCGTCTGTCCTTGTCACCCACGGAGTGGTCTAGTGTTTTGAAGGTCATGCATAAAGTCAGATGTGCCTGGGTTGCTGTTACTGTCCTTTAGGAGAAGCACGTATAGAAGATTTCTCCTGTGCCCTCTCCATCACAGAGGGCTGCGTATAGGTTGAGAGTAGACTTGCCCTGTTGATCTGCATGAGTCTTTTGCCTTTATGAACCCTTAGCGCATTTAAGGGTAAAGAGTGTCTCTTATCTTGGAGCGACAAGGTCAGAGTTTTGACTAGTATTCTGCCAAAGGGTGTGAATTGTAGCCACTAGAGTTCTCCTGGGATCTCATCTTGGCTAAAATCAGAATTCTAGGAAAGAACAGCAAGCATTTAATAAGTATTCCAAGCTTCCAAGTAAGTTTTTTTTTTGTTTTTTTTAAGCCAGTGGCTGCTTAATTTTGTAGAGTGGTTTTTCTTGCTTGTTTCTGAATGTGATTTACAGACATGTACTCAGGCAGGCAATGGAAATATCATTCTGAATCGAGTGCTTGGGGAAAAGCCAACATAATAAAGAATTAAAACCTCTTTGATAGAAAAAACCCATTTGTAAATTTTAGGTCGACAACTGTCATTTTTAAACACACACCTGCGTTTTTTCTCACCAAAGCCCTTGAGTATTGGGCTGAATATTTTAAGTTGTGACGAAAGCCGTGTTAGAGCCAGTTCACATGGAAACGTTTCCTATCCTTAATTTTATTATTTCTTAGAGTCACAATTTGTTAGATATTGTGCACATCCTGCTGTAGATGCTCTCTGGACACATGCTGTCAATACTTCCCCCCTCCCTGTTAAGAGTTTAGAACAGCCTGCTTTCGCCAACCTGTGTCCTTCTCTCGAATCCTCGTGTCTCACTCTGGATGCCACTCTTTTCCCTGGAACGTGGTCACAAGAGCATTGTGGTGGTATCAGGGTCTCACGGGATCTCTGGAAGTTGCCGAGATTGCTGTAGAGGCCGAGCCGGGTCTTGTGGCTTTTGAGGCCGGGCAGTGAGGAGAGTGCTGCGCTGGTGCAGAGGCACATGGCTCGCGGCCTGGGCAGCTGTTGTCATAAGCTCTTTTCCCTGACTAAGTGCAGACTTGGGTAATTCAGTTCAGTGTTGGCTCATTTCGTTCTTTCCCCCGCTGCCCCTCCCCTCCATCTTTCATTAAAATGAATGGGGATTGTTTTTTTCTTTCTTTTCCCTTTATGTCTAATTTTTGTTTATTGTAAAGTTATACACGATGATAAACCCTCAATTTTTCTACTAGGCTTACTACAAACAGCAGGCACTGCCAGTGACCGCTGTCACCATTGCCAGTGTCTTAGAGGCAACCACTTACAACTCTTCTGGCTTTTTTTTTTTTTAGTATAGAAGCCAGATACCATGTTGATAATGATACCTATGTATATTTGAGTTTGATGCATTGTCTCTGAATATCTTACTTGGGAAAATGAGGATTTAGGGCAGTCCTCCTTCAGCATTTGATCCCTCCTAAATTAGTTATTTCCTTTTTTAAAAAATTATTTTTCTATCTTTATGTTACTTTTATATTTTGTATTAGTTTGCTAGGGCCAATGGTGATTGTTCGGGGCCCTTTTGCCTCATGATTTTACTGGGTAGTATCTTCTACATCTTTTAATGTAGCCTCTTCTTTCATTGTCACATTTACTCATTTTTGCCCTTGCTTTTCTTCCTTTCCATTTTGAAAGAAAATTTAGAGAACTATTTTCTCTTCTGCCACCAGCTGTGGCTTCTGCAGGCAGAAAGAACGAACATTGGTGTCTGTAGTGTGGAACGCTTGAAAGGCGTTTTAAAAACGTTTATGCGTTTATGTCTGTGACTGAAAAAGGGCACCATGAGAATATATGAGCTTTAATTGTTAATATTCTACAAATCCATAAGATGAGTGTGTTTTCTTGTGAAAGAATACTAAATGGGCTAAAAAAGAAGAATATGCTACATAATCTGGTCCTGAATTAGATGATTTGGAAACTATATATAGATGTTCAGAGAAAGGAAAAAATAAAATCGGCTGTACATAGAGATTCTTTGTTTTCAGCCAGAACAGGACTTCATTCTTTGGGTTTGTTCCTACGGCGTTGTACCTGTTTCGTAGTCATCTGTGGTGTAAGTTGGTCCTCCATAAGCATCCATTGGGTTGAAGTCAATATAGTTTTCTGTACTGCTTATTATCTAGCCCTCCTGGATAAGTATTTGCCTCAAAGGAGATAATGTGTGTTAAAATGGAAAAAACTGGAAAGTGTTAGGCCAGCATAAGGTGGTGTTAAATAACCACATCATTTGGCCATGGTACCGACAGTCCTCCCAGACGTGCAGTAGACGCCTAGAACCACAGCAGAGGACACAGACAGAAAGGATCCTCCCCCCACAGAATCCCTGTGCTGATGTGCACACACTGCCTGAGAACCTGGAACTCCATCTACTTTATAGAACCAGTTACTGAATATTGCATTGCTCTTTGAGTTCATTGGGGTAAAATTGTTCTTTAAGTATTATTGGGAGATGGAATAATATAGTGATCAAGAGAGCTTAGGCTGTGGTTTTCGATAAATTGGGTTTCAAGTCTTAGCTCTTCCATTTATGGCCCTGTGACAGTGACGTCTGTGGGATTACCCTCGTGGCCTGAAAGTTCTCATGTTCATTGTTTATAGCTCAGAGAGGGTATAATAAAATGACATCTATTATTAGCATTTTTACACTTCACCATTTATGGACTTCAGTATATATCTTTCGATTTAGTTTTCCAAGGTCCCTTGACTCTGTTTTTTGCTGGTTCCAATTTGTCACATTTTCTCTCTCCAAAAGAAAGTATAATTTTCCTTAAAAAGTTAGAATTGCTATCTTTAAATTAAAGTTGCTTAAACATTTTCCCCAAGTATTTTCTGTTTTTTGCTTATGCTGTTCCTTCCCTCTCCTCCCCTTTCTGCATACTGTATTGGAGGAATGAGTTTTGTAAGTGTGCTCTCAGTCCTAAATGTAAAACTCAAAAGTTTTAAGCAATAACCTTTTTCCTAGTGTTCTGGGATTGGCAACTAAGAATTCTGTCTCCATCTGTATTCTTGCCACTAACACAGACTTCAGTCACATCTCCTTTTAGTCCTCGTCTTTCTGTTTGGAGTGAGTCCTGTATAGCAACACCCTTACCCTTAATCATTTTTGTGCCATCCTTTGAGTCTTGGCTATTTAAGTTTTTTCATTGTTATACCCGACAGGACTGCATATAATATTCAAGTGGTGGAAAAATATAGTTTTATAATAAGGTAAACAGGGTTTTTTTTCTGGTATACTCCTGACGATAGGCAGCATTTTCTTGACTTTATGTTGAGCATTTTTAAAATTTATAAATTAATTAACATGGAGTACAGTCCATTTTTAAGATGTACAGTTCTGTGTGTTTTGACAAATACCTACAATCAGCTGTATACAGACCAATATATAGTCATGTAACCACTATATGTACAACAGTTCTCTTATCCCCACATTTTACTGTGCTGCCTTTTTAGTCAGCCCCAGCCATCACCTTTGGCCCCTCACAAGCACTGATCTGTTTGTATATAGTTTTGCTTTTTCTAGAATGTCATGTAAGTGCAATCATATAGCCTGTGAGTCTGGCTGTTGTGTGTATCAGAAGTTCATTCCTTTTTATTGGTGATAATATTCTGTAGTATGGTTGTACCACAGTTTATTTATCTGTTCACCAGTTAAAGGACATTTGGGTTTGTTTTCAGGTTCTGCCAATTATGAATAAAGCTGCTATAAACAGATTGTACCTAAATTTTCGTTTCTCATAAATATCCAGGAGTGGGCTTGCTAGGTTGTGAGGTAAGTTTCAACTTAACTTGTTTACTTGTAAACTTAACTTGTTAAACTTTATAAGAAACTGCTAAATTATTTTCCAAAGTGGCTCTACCATTTTGCATTCCCACCAGCAATATATGAGAATACCAGTTGCTCTGTCTTCCCGTCAGCACTTGATATTGTCAGGTTTTTTCTTCTAACCCTTCTAATAGGTGTGTACTGGTATATCTAGTTGCCATTGGAGTTTGCATTTTCCTGATGACTCATGATGTTGAGCATGCTTTTGTGAGCTTATTGACCATTTGTATGTATTCTTTGGTGAAGAGCCTGTTAAAATCTTTTGCCCATTTAGAAAAATTGGTTTGGTTTTTTTTTTTATTACTGAGTTTTTAGACTTCTTTATATATTCTGGTTAGAAGTCTTTTATCAGATATTTTGATTTGTAAATATTTTCTCCCAGGGTGCAGTTTTTCTTTTCATTTATCAATTTTTCTTTAATGGATTGTTCTGAGCATTGAATTTAGTATTATACAAAAAAAAAAAGCTTTCAAAATGAGCATCTAAATATGCCTGTGTGCATTAATGTAGAGTTTTGGTTTTGATTATTCTACTTTGTTGTTTTCCTTATTTTCTTTCTCGTTGCTCTTCCTTCCTTCATCCTCTCCCCCCCCCAACACACACACACACACACACACACACACACACTTTCCTTATTATTTTTTAAATTAGTTCCTTTAGGACAATACAGTAAATATCTATGTTCTGAAAAAATCAATCTTGTCACACTTAATGTTTAACGGACGTTGAGCCAGCACAGCTGTGCAGGGGACGTGAATCCTGCTCTCTGTCACAGTGGTAAAGGACTGCTTGTTGTAACGGCTACTGACGATGGAGGCGTTTATGCCATGGTCATATAGCTTGTCAAAACTGGATATGTTCCTGTGTTTAAAATATTTGGGATTTTCCAAAAGTTACCATTTCCTCCTTATCCTTCCTAAGGAGGGCTTGGTTTCTAGTTGCAGTTAACCCCTCCTTTGCTGTGTAGTGCCTCTGAATAGACTGAAAATGTTTAGTCCATTTAGATAAATGGTTGAACTTCCTAAGTATTAGCATTCCATTTGCAAATGGTGGACATTTAGAAATGTATTTACTTATATGTAACTAGATTATTTCGGATTTCTGTGTTAATAGAAGAAGTTGGTTCTCAGGTTTGTAAAAATAGATTTTCAGGGAAAGCTGAAGTCAGCAGCCCCTGCTCTTCTTTTTGAATCAATGATAGGAGATACTATATGTCAAAAGGTCCTCATTTTTACTCATTAAAGAGCTAGAATTTATATACACACATCTAAAATGAATTAGAATTCCATAAAGATAATTTAACTTTTTCTATTCAGTGATTTTCGTATAGCTAAAGTTCTTATTATAAGTACATGCCTTGTAGAGACATAGTTTTGTTATGAAGAAGCTATTGTTAAAAACTGATAAGGGATTAGGATCAGGGTCATTTTATTTAACAACTGCAAAGTTATTAGCAGAGTGGCTTTGGGCATAGAATTTTAATTTCATCTTTAAAAAAATTTTTAAATTTGGCCTTTCTTTAAAAAAGTAGTTTTTGCTATTTAAGTGATGTGTTTGACCAAAGGCCATATTAGAATCAGTATTTTAAAAATAACATACTAGGATCAGTGTTTAAAAAATAACACTTTTAATAGCAGAGGTTTTTCAATCCTCTGATTATGTGGAAATGAATCGTTTTGTGTTGACCCTGACTTTTAAACAGGTGTGTTGCAAGAAACCCTCTTGGTGGGACGAAATAACCATGAACGTGAAATCTTCCACTGACCTCTTTTAGAGTCTCGTGTGCTGTAATTAACTACCCTTTAAACATAAGGGTTCTGTTTATACAGCTAATTAAATTCATAGTTAAGACTTGTAGGGCAACATTTAATTTATGTGTTGTTTTGTCTCGGGACTTCAATAACTTGAAAGGTGATATGAAGGTATAAATAGTGAATTTTCATTAAAATGTACTGGAAAAATACGTGCTAAATTCTCAGATAATAACTAACTTGTCTAAAAACCACACATATGGCTAAAAGAGACAACTCAAAATTCCTTATTTCCCTAGCTATTTACTACTGTTTTACTTTAGGCTCTGTGGTTTACCCATTGATACTGATTTGACTTTGGAGACATTTAAAATGTAATCAGCTTTGCTTGAATACAGCAGCTAGGTTAGTTTATTTAGTGTAGGATGCTGATGGGCATTACAAATAAAAAATTAACTGCAATTGTTAGAGTTAATTCAGAGTAGGGATAACTTCAACATGTGTGTCTTAAAGTTTTGGTATCCATTTCTCTTTCCTAAAGGATTCCAGGAAAATTTATTTCAGCAAAAATAAAGTTTTAGGGGCCGGCCCCATGGCGCAGTGGTTAAGTGCACACATTCCGCTTCAGCGGCCTGGGGTTCGCCGGTTCGGATCCTGGGCGTGGACATGGCACCACTTGGCAAGCCATGCTGTGGCAGGCGTCCCTCATATAAAGTAGAGGAAGATGGGCACGGATGTTAGCTCAGGGCCAGTCTTCCTCAGCAAAAAGAGGAGGATTGGCAGCAGATGTTAGCTCAGGGCTAATCTTCCTCAAAAACAAAAAAAGTTTTAGAGCAGAGCATATGTATTTGAAATGCAAATAAAATATAGAATCATAAGCACAATATTGATTAGAGGAAAAGGATTTTATTTAGCACATTAACAATATTGTATAACCACCACCTCTACCTAGTTCCAAAAAATTTTTGTTAGCCCAAAAGGAGACCTTGTGTCCAGGGAACAGTTCCCCCCATTTCCCCGTCCATGCAGCCCCCACAAACACCGTGTGTTCTGTCTCAGTGAATCGACCTGTTCTGGATCTTTCAGTATAAAAGGCATCATTCAAGATGCGACCTTTTGTGTCTTGATTTCGTTTTGCTCAGCAGAGTGTTTTCCAGGTTCTTCTACATTGTAGCATGTATCAGTACTGTATGCCTTCTTATAGCTGAATGATATTCCATAGTGTGAATGTGCCACAAGTTGCTTCCCCATTCTTCCATTGATGGGCGTTTGGGCTGTTGCCTCTTTTTGTCTAATTTGAAGAGTGCTGCTGTGAACACATGTGTCCATGTATTTGTTTTTGAGGTGGAGTACTTGCTTTTACTTCTTTGGGTGTATACTTAGGAGTGGGGTTGCTCGGTCATATAGTAATTCTGTGTTTAACTTTTTCGGGAACTGCCACACTGTTTTCCACAGCAGCTGCACCATTTTACATCCCACCAGCAATGTGTGAGGTTTCCTGTTTCTCGACGTCCTTACCAACACTTGTTATCATCCGTTTTTTTTGATTATAGCCATCTTAGTGGGTGTAAAGTGGTACCTCATTGTGGTTTTGATTTGAATTTCCCTAATGAACAGTGATATTGAACATCTTTTCGTGTGCTTGTTGACCCTTTATATAGCTTTGAAAGTTCTGTTCAAGTTGTCTGCTCATCTTTTAATTGGGTTGTCTTTTTGTTATTGAGTTCTAGTAGTTCTTTATATATTATGGATACTCGACCCTTATCAAATATATGCTTTGTAAATATTTTTCTCCAATTCTGTAGGTTGTCTTTTCATTTTCTTGATAGTATCCTTTTATGCACAAATGTTTTAAATTTTGATGAAGTCCAATTTATCTATTTTTTGTTGCTTTTGCTTTTGGTGCCAAATCTAAGGTCATGAAGAGTTACCACTATGTTTTCTTCTAAAGTTTTATGGTTTTAGTTCTTATATTTAGGTTGTTGATCAATTTTGAGTTAACTTTTGTATATGGTGTGAAGTAGGTGTTCGACTTCAATCTTTTGCACGTGGATATTCTATTTTCCTAGCACTATTTGTTAAATAGACCACTTTTTCTTTTGAGATCAGAAAGTGTGAGTCCTTCAACTTTGTTTGTCTTTTTCAATATTGTTTTGTCTATTTGGAGCCCCTTGGAATTTCATATGAATTTGAGGATTGGTTCTTCAATGGCAAGAAAGGCTATTGGAAGTCTGATGAGAATCGCATTGAATCATTACATCACTTTGGGTAATACTGCCATTTTAACAATGTCTCCAACATGAACACGGGATGTCTTTCCATTTATTTAGGTCTTCTTTAATTTCTTTCAGCAGTGTTTTGTAGTTTTCAGTGTACAATTCTTTCGCAAGTTAAATTTATTCCTCGCTATTTTATTTTGGATGCTGTTGTAGATGTAATTTTTTTTAAGTTTCCTTTTTGGATTGTTCATTGCTGGTATATAGGAACACAACTGTTTTTTGTATGTTGATCTTGGACCCTGGCAGAAGGAGCATTTAAAATAAATTTTGAAGGATAGAATTTGATAGCCAAAATAATGTGGGAGAAATGTATATATATTTTTTAAGCTATGCTTTTGTGTGTGTGTGTGTGTGAGGAAGATTGGCCCTGAGCTAACATCTGTTGCCAATCTTCCCTACCCCCCTTTTTTCCTCCCTAAAGTCCCAGCACATAGTTGTAAGTCCTTCTGGTTCTTCTGTGTGGGATGCTGCCACAGCATGGCTTGATGAATGGCATGTAGGTCTGCGCCCAGATCCAACATCGAACTCTGGGCTACCAAAGTGGAGCACACAAACTTATCCACTCGGCCATGAGCCGGCCTGGGAGAAGGGTATTTGAAGCACAGGGAACTCAATTGAGCAGGCATTTGTTAATCTGTCTTCACATGTGGTTAGTAGGGGAAACAAAGAAGAACTATATCAGGGAAAAAAGGTGTATATAATAAGTCTAAAAGAAAACAGATTATGAGACGGGAAACTGTAGGGAGAGGGCAAAGGAAAGGTGCCTCTAACCCAGGTTTAATGATGCTCCCTGATTTCTGAAAACAAGTAGCCTTTTTAGTCATGCCATCAAATATTGTATGGTTAAATGAAATAATGTGAGAATACCTCAAAACTGGGCAATGCATTATAGAAATGTAAAGTGAAGGTATTAATCCTATAGTGTTGGTTTTCATATCAATTTGTGTAATAGTCACCTAACAGGGAAACCAATTTGTTTTTAGGACTTTGGTTGGTTTTAAAGAGTTAATCAGCAGGAAACTGTGACCTACTTGCTTTTAGGAACAAAGCTATTTACTTATAGTTATTAAACACACCTTGAGTATTGAAATATGTAGTGTGTGAAACTTTCTAGCCTTTTTTCTTCCCATTTTCACATTTTAAATCATTGGTACAATAGTTTGTATAATACACAGTTCCTTAGGAGCATAGCTGTTAGGGCTGTGTTCCTGTCCCTATACTGCTGTAGGATGATTAATTTAATGTTTGTGTTTGTGCTTGCTACAGGGACATTTACTGAAAAGAAAAAAGAGATCAATTTTTAAAAGGAGAGACAAGGTCTATAAAATAATCTTCCCTGTGGTCTGCTGTAATTGTCTGTTGAGTCAGAGAAATATAAAAACACTTAGCTCTTGTGTAGAAGTACTTTCATTTAAATATAGTCTTCCTCTGCTTCTGAAGTGGCGGTAAATCCAGTCCCATTCAGAATCACAAAAGACATCAATAGAGTTTGAAAAACTTCATATTTTTAGATTAACTTTTATGCAATATGGAAGTAGGACAGAAGGATGTAAAACAATTCCTTAGAATTAGGGGATGGCAGATTGAAGTTTCCACTCTCTCTCTCACTGTCCGTCGTTTCCACAGCGGATACTGCTAACGCCTCATAGCTGGTCTGTGGCATTTTGGATGTGACCGGAGAAGCTTTCTCAGCCTATGGCTTCAGGCCGTGATTCCGAGGTAGCCTGTGACAGGGCACCTGTCTGCATCTTTTATCGAATGGAAGTGTTGGGAGGGTGGTCTTCTCCTTTTTCATTTTATTCATCCCTCTGTCCCCAGTGCCTAGAACAGTGTCTGTGACACAAAGTAGTGACTCAACAAATTCCCAAACAAATAAACGAGGGGATGACTGTGTGTCTTAGCAAGTGTTTGTAAGTTAGTCTTGAGCACTAACTTTGAGAGCTTTGTTTAGGCCTCTGTTCCTCTTCACGGGGATGTGTGTGTGTTTTTATCAGCTTAGGTCAGCACAGGCTCTCTTCTGGCTTTGAATGTTCTTGCACGTTCTTCGTACTGAGCAAGGCTGCTGTGGACGTGTGCCACACATATGGTTGACATCATATAGTAACAGATAGGAGTACGTTTGATAGCTTGATCAGTATTCATTTCCCAATATATAATAGCTTAATTGTGTTGAATTTGCATTTAAAATATTATAGACAGTATGCTAATTACTGCGATGTCAGTGTGGATTAGACAGCTGACAGAGCAAGCATTTGAGGACCAGCATCTGTGCCAAAACACCTTTAATTACAGTAGACTTTGATCTGCCTAATTTTTCCCATAAATAAATTCATTATGTTGGAACTGTTCAAATCTCTGAGAATAATAAACCGTCAACTTCTTTTTCAAAATCTGTGCTACATGAAGAATAAATGCCTTTTCCCACCTTTGGTTAAGTTCTGTTATTTTTTAAGATTGCTGCTAGGTAAACATTTTTCGTAGAATCCCTTAGCATTAAGTAGATGCTTGTTTTAATTATTATTAATATTAAACTCTTAATATTATTCATCTAAGAGATTCCGGTATTTTTCTGATAGATACCACCGTCAAGAGATTTTGTAACTGGAGTTTAGAAACGTTAAATTTTATCAAAGATGGAAGCCAGGTGTCCCTAGTCCCTGAACTTTTGGATTAGGTCTATGTCGCATTTTTTTAATGTATTTCAGATTACCATATAGAAGAGTACAGTTATTCTGTGCTAAGAGTGTATTTACAAAGCATCTGTCTTTTGAGGAATATGTTTGTTATTGCCTACAAAGGAGAAGAATGCACGGGTCATCTGAATTTTCTCCCAGAATGACCTTTGGAAGAGTCTGTAAGAGAAGGCACAGGCTTCTCATTAATGTGTAGTTGAATATGAATTTTGTTTTTTGTAGCCTTTAGGATAACTTAAGCTAGCTGTATCAACGAAATACGAAAATAAAGTTCAGTCAGATTTATTATCTGGTTTTTGAAAATATCACATGGTTATATAGTGCTGATTTTTAAAAATAACTGTTTAAATCATTTTTATAAAAAACAATGTCCTGACAGGCTATGAACAGATGAAAATGACGTATGTTTTCATATTATTTGTGATGCTTTGTAATGGGTTTGAAATTACAACTGCAACCTTTGTCATACCCTTGGGAGAGGGTAGATTGTGCAAATAAAGAGAGCAATTCCTTTTTTTAGAGGAGAAATGGTTTTCTTTTGATGCTTACAGCAACATGATGAAATCCAGAGCTAAGGTCTTGGCAGGCATTGTGTGCAATTAAGGAGATTAAAAATGAAACTGATTTTCAAGTAGTTCTATGGCTAAATTATATTTACCATGTTTAATAGTTTGTAAGGGTCAGTTTATTTATAGGACATATCTAAGGGTCTTATTGAGGAGTTAAAACATACACAGGAATCAATTCAAGGACAGTGCACAAGGTTGCATAATCAAGTATACTTCAGTTGTGTTGGTCAAACCATAATTACCTTAGAATTTTAGATAAGGGAGATGTCAAGGTTGGCTGCTCTTATTGTTGGTAGTGGTTTTTGTAAGGTGTGGACAATGTGTGGCACAGTGGAAAGAGACCCCACTGATAGACAAGCGACCAGGTTCTAGTCCAAGTTCTACCATTAAGGATATTTATAACTTTGGTCAGCTCTCTTAACTCTCTAATAAACCTTTAGTTTTTTTCATTTTTGAAATGTGTGTATCATGATTTTTATTTCTAAGGTCTCTTCCATTCATTATACCAAAAAAGATTTACCAGATTAAAAAAAAATTAAAGAAAAAGTTGGCTTATCTAAACACAATTTTTTTTTTTTGAGTGAGATCAGCTCTGAGCTAACTGCTGCCAGTCCTCCTCTTTTTGCTGAGGAAGACTGGCCCTGAGCTAACATCCGTGCCCATCTTCCTCTGCTTTATGTGTTGGATGCCTCCCATAGCATGGCTTGACAAGCAGTCCTATGTCGGCACCTGGGATCCAAACCCCAGGCCGCCAAAGCGGAACGTGTGAACTTAGCCGCTGCGCCACCGGGCTGGCGCCTGAACACAGTGTTTAAGGATGATTTGGCTTTCTTCAAACACCTCAGTTGGTTGGTTTTCCTAAATATGTTTTCTTTAATGATAATAGACTGTCACTGTGATGTGACTTTAAGCTAGATTGCTGCAGTTAATTTGTTAAAAAATACTTTTAAAGTAAAATTTTAGCCTGCATTCATAGTTTGGATCTAACAACCTAATATTTTCAGATTAGGAAAAATTTGAAGCTTTCAAAAGTAGTGCATCATTAAATATGAGGACGTATTCAAATGTAGGGTGCTTTAAATGATGTATTGTACTACTGCTAAGTATAGTAGCAACGCAAGCCCGTATGGCCATTACCTGCTGTGAATGCTTCATTTGTAAAGGATGGCCAGATGGAATTAGAAGCAGAAGTGGAGATTTTTTCTGGTCAGCCTATTTTAGGGGACAGTGTTTTACAGATCGGGGAGTGTGACCTGTAGGTGGGTTGTAAAATTAATTTAGTGAGTCATGGCCAGCACTTAGAAAAACGTAATAGATGAGAGTATATCACATGTAGTAACAGTAAATACTTTTTTGTGACGCTTTGGTTTGTTACTGTGTGTATTGGGTCGTGATGTAAGATGTATTTCTTAACTGCCCTCCATCTTGACAGTGAGCACTTAGCACGGTACATAGTGCATTCAAGGTAATAGACAGTCAATAAATGTTTAACTGCACAAAATTTAATTTAGTAAATATATATAGGAAAAACCCCAAAATACTTTCAGAAAAGTTTTCTAATATGAAATGGCATTAGGAAAATTGATAGAGCTCACATGTCCAGTTGGGATTATTTACTTACATCTCTCTGACCTTCTTGTGTGTAGGGGCTGTGTCTCCTTTAGCTTTATACGAGTGTGCATCGTGGGAAGACCCTAATGTTCAGAGCCAGAAAGACCTGGGTTCTACTTTTGACTTTTGCCCATATAAACTTTGGGACATTGGGGAATTTTTTTCAGCACTCTGAGCCTTTTATTTAAAAAGGAGAGTAAAATGGGGCCGGCCTGGTGGCGCAGCGGTTAAATTCACATGCTCCGCTTTGGCGGCCCGGGGTCTGCTGGTTCGGATCCTGGGGGCGGACATGGCACTGCTCATCAAGCCATGCTGAGGTGGCATTCCACATATAAAGTAGAGGAAGATGGGCATGGATGTTAGCTCAGGGCCAGTCTTCCTCAGCAAAAAGAGGAGGACTGGCAGCAGTTAGCTCAGGGCTGATCTTCCTCAAAAAAAAGAAAAAGTGACACGAAGGTCTTCCTTAGTGTCGGGTAGAATTCAGGATTTGATGGAACGCTGACTGCACAGGCAGAGTCTGTTCCTGTTAAGCCTTGGGGAGTAGAGTCGTCATGACAGGAGACCACCCGGAGTGGACGTGGGACTCTCACTGCCCTTTATCAGCTTAAGGAAGTCTGCTTCTGTACCTTCCGAACTTCTGTGCTAATAGTTTTTTCTTTTATTCTAATTTGCATCTAGTGGTGTGGTCATAATGTTTTTGCTTATTTTATCTGCTAGGGGATCTCAGATAAAAATTCGTTTTTATTGGTTATTACAGGCTTTTAATTTATTCTTGAGGCAATTTTGATAATGTATGTTTTTCTAGAATATTATCCATTCTCTATGTTTTCAAATATTGGCATAAAGTTGTTCATAGTATTCTTTTATGATTATTAAAAGTCTCGGCTGCATCTGTAGCTATAATTCTGTTCTCCTGAGTTCTTTTTGCAGCTGTTTTTTTTGCTTGATTTTCTTGACATCACATTTTTCAAGTTGGGGCTTTACTGTTTCTTCATCATTTTACCTCCAGTATAGTGCTCACGTGTAACAGGCCCCGGGTTAACTTCTGCTGACCTGAACCGAGCATGCCTTCGTTCTTCTCTGTCCCTGGCCAATACTCTGTGTCTGTTGCTAGCTTCCCCCCGCCCCCTTCATCCCCTGCAGGTAGGCATTGTCAGACAGTTTTTTCTCTTCTATGCCGGTATGCTCTTTTTGTGAGCGACCTTACCCAATCCAAGCTTTTGCCGCCACCTTTATTTAGATACCTCCCAAATTTATAACCCTAACCTGACCTTTCTTCTGAGCTTAACTGCTTGCTTGACATTTCTCCCTGGGTATCTTGCTTACACCTTCAAGGCCGCACAACCAAAGTGAAACTCCTTACTTCCCTCCACCCAAACCAGTTCTTCCTCCAGATTTCCTGGTTTCTATTAATTGGCACTGCCACTCACCCAGGCCGAAAACAGCAGTCACTTTGACTCTTTTCACTTCCACTGTTCCTGCCTCGAGCTGTGTACAGCCTGCCTTCACGGTGTCTCCCATCTGTATCTGCGACAGCCCTTTGTGTTGCCTCGATCACCCCCTCCACGCAGACCTGCAGTCCTTCGTGCCCGGGCTGTCGTGAGCCCTCCCTACCTTTTCGGCTGAGTACAGTTCATCTTGCACATGGAACTAAGATGGAACTTGCTGGAGCATCGTCGTCAGCTCACTCTGCAGCCTCCGATTCCTTCGCCCTCCCCAGCCTTCTCAGATGGCTCCCAGCACCGTAGCTCTCTGGGGCTTCTGTCCTAAGGCCTGCATGTGCCTGTCCTGGTTCTCTGCCGGCCTGCCTCCCCATCCTGTGTCCCAGCCTGAGGCTCTGCTCTCTGTTCTGCTTGCCTGAGTTTTTGCTCGGCTCTTGCTCCTTAAGGACTACCCTTTCCCTCACCTCTCTGCCCCTTGAAAGGAAGCTCGTCAAGGGTAATCTCAGGCATTCTTGGCAAGGGTTAGTAACCCACCGAACGCCTTCCTGTGTTCTTTCGAGGGCACTTATCTCACTTTGTATTAATAGCCATTTGTGTACTTGCTTAGTGTGTCATGCTAGATTGTCACCGCCCAGTGGGTAGGAGCTGTTTCTCACTCAGCCTTTGCTTTTTATTGCCTCAGCACTTAGCACAGACAGACAGGAAAGACTGACTGAGAATAATTAAATGGTTCCGGTTGCTTATAGTTCCCTTCAGTGAAACTTCTTACGCTGTCTTCCTAAGAAGTCTAACTGCTCCAATGTGAGCTCACAAGCTAGAGGCCCAGGAGACTATGCCCTTCCAGAGGCTTGGCGGCAGGTGCCCACGTCCCGCTCCTGGGGACTGGGCCCACCTTTCTCACAGCTGCTGTCTCCACAACACAGTCAAGCTGCTGCCCCAGGTGAGGTCAGAGGCGCCACAGAGACACCAAGGGATTTCTGCTATAGCACAGCGAGCCTGTATCTTTTTCCCTTTCTCTCTTTTTTGGTTCTTTTAAATAAAAGATTTCAACAACTCATGATATTTTAAATTTTAAGATAAAAATGAATACATGTAAATTCAGTATGGATTTGTAAATGTAAGAAATAAATCCTACCTCTTTGTCCTTTAATGTGTAGAATCAAGATGATTAAAAAAGAGATTAAAATTTATTCATATTTAAGCAAACCATTTTAGGCCAATTTAATGTGAATCTGCCAGTATATTTTACGTGGATGGTATTGACAAATATTAAAATCATGCTTTTGTAATTGAAAAATCATGATTAACCTGTCCATCAGACTGTCAGCAAATTAACCGTACACAATTCCATCATAGCAAAAGATTTGGGCATACAGTGAATAGATGTACGTAGAAATTATAGTAAGCGTTAATTTGCTACCATTTATAAAAGTTAGGTTTCTCTTCAGCCTAAACAGCTTGAAGTACAGAGATGGACTTGCTAGCCCAGCCCTGGTTCCCTCGCTCCCACCCCTCCGTCCCTCCGTGCCTTCCACGGGTCTTTTTGAGTTCTTGATACGATCTAGGCACTGGGCTAGCGGCCAGCAGAGCAGTGGTGAGGAACGCAGACCCAGAAGCGGCCCGCTTGGAGCTTCTAGTCCAGTGGGCCTTTTAGATAGAGATATACAGGATAAATGAAGTTCCTTATTTTGTAAAAGAAAGTAATTTCTTATGACAGTGTTTAGCTTTTTAAAGGAAAAAGACAGGCATCTCATGTTGAGATTGATAGTCATTTCAACGATAATCAGAATTTTGAGCTTTAGCAGATGAAAATATTGCGCTTGGTGCAGATACAGGCCTTCATCTGATCCTCTGTTCGCTTACCTCTGTACGTAGGGATGTTACGGGGAGGAGAAGTAATTCATGTTTAGCAAGCACTTTGATATTTACGCCCAGTGGCTGTAAACAGTTATTAAAAAGTCACCGTACAGGTCAGAATGGCAGGTGCAGTGATGTGGCCAGAGTGAGGGCCGGAAGAGCAGGGTCTTTGCAGCTTTACAGAAAGAGATACATGTGAAAATGTTCTACTCCTGATTAAACATTTTATTATTAATCGTTTACAGTTAGGATTCCATCTGTAGATTTCTGACATTTCAAAACATCACAAGAGACCACGTAAGTTCCGTTTATGAACACGTTGATTATTTCTTCGTAGAGTAGGCTGTGTGTAACACCACAGATTCTAATTCCCCAGGGTAAGGGTAACTCCCGCAGAAGGAGCTGTCATTTCAAGAGAAACGGCCAGCCCTGCAGTTCTTCGGCCGTGGATGTGAGTGGTGGGGTGGGGTGGAAGCTGCAGTGTGGGTGGGGAGAAGATGGTTGGGCAGGGAGCCCTGGTTCTCACTGCTGTCTGGCCTCTGCCTCTGCTAGCTGGCCATGTGAACTGGAAGTCACTTTTTGCTCGTCCTTTGGCGCTGTTTGACCTGAGGCAAATCACCCAGACTCTCTTGCCTCAATTACTTAAAAACTTTTGAGGGTGTTGGAGTAGATTCCTTTCAAGTCCCGGTTAATAGTAATACTAAAAAATCCGATTTGGAGAGGAGTAGCAGAAAATACCAGGCAAGATAAGTTGGCCTTTATTGTAGGTTATCTCTGAGAGAGATTTAATGCTTGTGCTGCATTTAGGAGTTTACAGCTAAAATAAACCTAAATTATGCGTGATTGATCCTTTGAATAGGATTTTACAAGGTACTTGGAATGGCTTCAGGCGTCATAGGCATTTCTTTAAGTCAGGTTTTGGTGGTCTAGTGGTTAAGATTCGACGCTCTCACTCTTGTGGCCCAGGTTTGTTTCCCGGTCAGGGAACCACACCACCCGTCTGTCCATTGTCCTACTGTGGCAGCTGTGTGTTGCTGTGATGCTGAAAGCTATGCCATCGGTATTTCAAACACCAGCAGGGTCACCCGTGGTGGACAGGTTTAGTGGAGCTTCCAGACTAGACAGACTAGGGAGAAGGACCTGGCCACCCACTTCCGACAAAATTGGCCATGAACACCCTATGAATAGCAGCGGAGCGTTGTCTGATCCAGCACCAGAAGGGGAGAGGATGTCGCAGGAAGACCAGGCCAGGTTCCACTCTGCTGTCCACAGGGCGCTAGGAGTCAGATCGACTGGTCAGCACTAACAGCAAAGAAGTGAAGGCTTACTTGCTGTCACGCTGCTGAGGTGACTGTCTTTGCAGCCCCTGCCCCTGTGAAGAGAGGAGATAGTACACGTTGGGGCAGGGGTTGGGTGCATGTGCTGTTAATCCTCTGGAAAAAAAATTACACTAAGTATACTTCTTAAAATATGCTTTGAAATTTTATCTGCCCATGAAATTACGTTTCTAAATTTGAAGACAACTTCTGAACGGAGAAAAAACTTATAAACCATGCATGGCACTTTTGCAAATTCTTTGAAAAAACTGCCTGTGAAGGTCTTTGGGGTAATTGTTTATCCCTTTATTCCCATATGTCACACATTGCCTTTTCCCCCTGGGGAGCCACCATATTGCGTTATTTGTGATCCTCTGGAGTTGTATGAAATGATAATTTAACTTTTCAGATGTGGTTAATCTGCAGGCCCTGCTTCCTAACTGTTAACATACGTGGCGTGACAGGCCTAAGTGTTTCCAGGTGCGATGGGAGAACTTGGTTGGTAAATTCTTCCTAGATTTTGGCCGCTGTAATGTACTGTAAAACTGCAGCTTTGGCGTTGGCAGTTGAAACGAGTGTAAGATGGACTTCACTGGAGACACATTTTACACAAAATAAATTGTCTTCCTGAGCCAGCTAATTGTTTACTTGTTATAATACTACTTAGAACTATGTTTTGTGTTTCGGATGGTGGAAGCTTGTTACTGACGGACCTTGATTGACATAGTCTTGCCTTGTTTTCTAAGATGCACTACGGTTTGGGAGTTCTCTGTCCCCCCTGCTGGGTCTTTCCTCCCCTCGGTCCCACGTCTGTCCCTGCCCTGGTCCAGGAAGAAGCCGTCAGGTTTCCTCCACTCCACAGCTTGTCCCAGTTGCTGGAATGGAGTCTCATTTTCGTCCAAAAGAAGCCTAAGAGGGCCCATTTAATGCTCTGTTGTTGTTATTAGCAGTAAAAATCCTTGGTGATCTCAAGGGTTTGTTGTTAATGGAGACAAAGAGGCTCTGTTCTCTTTTTGTAGCGGGCAGAGGAGGCGTGAAGGCCTGGGCCGAGGTGGCAGGTGAGGTGAGTTGAAAGCGAGGCCGCAGGCTGGCCCCTGGCTGGGAATTGTCCACGGGTTAGCTCTCACTGTTCCTTGCTCATGGCTCTAGGCTCTTAAGCTTAGCACCTGCCCGCAAACTTCCAGCCCCTGTCCTGGTCTTCACCCATTCTCGCAGCTTCCCCGCCTCTCCCTGCCTCATCATCTTTCCTATAGAACATTTCCTACATCCCCAGCATGCCTCCCCTCCCACCCTCGGGAGCCCTGCCCCGCTGAGTGGGAGGCACTGGGTTGTCCTTGTGCTGTGCCGCAGTGGGGAGGCACGTCCTTTGCGCCACTGCACAAGGTGCAGGGGAGGTGGATTGCTGGCACCCCTGATGGACGTTCTGAGTTTTTCCATTGAGATGTTCTTACTCCTGCCACTTAGTTTCTACACAACTGTAAATGTACTCGAGTGCTGTACAAATAGAAGATATGAATTAAAGGGGCTTTTGTGCTGATCTCAGGCACCCTGATAACTGTTTATACCACTGTTCCCATGAGACCTTCCCAGGTTCCAAAGAGTCAACCATAAAATGGGTTTTCAAAACATCTTTTTCTAGGAAGATGATTTTCTCTCGTGGAACTCATGTTGAATGTCATCTCTTTCACTTTTTCTTAACTCTGAATTAGAATGAAAGCTTCAAATGACACAGATTCTTAGTGAAAGAGAAGATAGGGCTCTTCCATCCTCGGTTTCATATCAGTCACCCATTTTAACGTGCCAGTGTAGCTCATCACCAATTCCTTGAGCTTTTGCATTGTCTTTGAGGTGTAACGGTATGGAAAGATTCATCCATTATTTTAGTTATTTGTGACATTCTAGGAAGGATATTATGTATGGCAGAAGGAGACTTAAGGGCCAGAAAGGGCATAAGCAGAAATTTTGCACTGATTCATTTATAAAAACATAAATTTTAAAGGAATATTTAATCTGAGGCATTGACTCATAAACTTCAATTCTCCTAGTGACTTTCTCCTTTGAAAATTGTTTACTAACCTATGGGGTCATAACTATAGGCATTTGCAGTGACTGCTGAAATAATTCAAATTTATTGACCATAGGAGGATATTAAATATTTATCTTTTCTGCTTAGTGCCTGTAGTAAAATAGAATATAAGTTAATGGTTAATGGCTGATAGACAGTTATTTCTGAAATACTAGCTTCATGTACTTTATCCAGTGGCACAACTTATATTCTGTGTGTGTTAAAAGGCATATTTGGAATCGACCTTACCTAAATTTTGCTACTTTGCTAAACAATATTCCAGAAGAGATTAAGTATGTAGAGTGTGTGTGTAACTACAAAAGGAGAAAGTATGTAAATTGTGGGCGAGAAAGAAATCTGTCTTTTTTGGTAAAACAAATAGAATGAAATAATAATGTTATGAGTATTGTATTGTGT